>NC_142797.1:7774223-8134223 GCF_049724085.1 Artemia sp. Qi Xiang Cuo | reverse complement strand
ATGGATCATTTCACAGTCCCTAGACACGCCCATAATTCTACCCTTCTAAGCTTAAAAGGTGCATCTCAAGAAGTCCTAGCTTTGGCAATGAGTACTCTAGTGAGGATATTGGAAAGTCAAGATAATATATAACGTATCTTTTGGTAAGAAGTTTTATTACGAATAATTAACAAATTGTTTCAGAAATGTAAAACTCAAAAGACAACAACCAAAAAGTTTAAAGCAGAGGGGGCGATACGGACCCAGAGCTATGTGAAATGGGTTATGGACCATGTCACAATACTGGGGAGGGGGCAGATAAGGTCTGTGGGTACAACTGAACAACGCAGTGCGGTAACGAAGGTTCAGTAGTTGATGAGAGAAATATTTAAATTTGAAGTTGCAACAAAACCATAGGGCACAGCTAATTAAGATGCAACTTTTAGGCAAAGGGAGCAAAATAATAACAACAACATAAAATACGTAAAATGAAAAGCAAAAGTAAAAAAGGAAAAACCAAAAAACAGTAAGTATATCACATCATTGTGGAAATAGCACTTGTGTCATTGAGGTTCCCATCTGAGTGAAAAGATAGAGGGCTCTATTGACGTCTGAGATGTTCATATCATTCATCCATGCCGGACTCACTAAAAATAAAATATTAAAATGTATGCATAAAATGCATATAAAATACAATTACATAAAATAAAATGTTTATATAATAAATATATATATATACATATATATATATATATATATATATATATATATATATATATATATATATATATATATATATATATATATATATATATATTGTGGCAATGGTAAATTGACTCACATGGCAAAAATAAAGCTCAAGATCCCTAATTCGAAAATATGAAAATAAGATTTGTCACGTTAATTTGCATCAGTCGAGTTACTTAACCTAAGGCCCATTCGCAATCGAATTCACCTAATGCAGAGATTAGCTTGTCAACAATTTTTTTTACTTCCCAAACAATTCAATTGCACCAATTACAAATACAATAAATACTCCGACTCAAGTTACGGCAAAGGTATGTCATTTATAACTTATAGCAGTGAGTTATAAGTTCTTTTTATTTCACACCATCAGAATTACGTAATTAAGGCCCGTTCACAAACAAGATTTATTCAAAGCCCAATTATACAATTATTCCATGTTTAGGGCGAGATTTAAATCAGCTAAAGCGCTTATTCATAAATCCCTGCTTGTATAGAAGGAAGAAACTGGAAAGACAAATAAAAATTTTCCATTTAAACTATTCAGAACTAGCCAATCTTAGAACAATATTACAAATGGTTCCACGGTTGGCCAAATTTTGGCATTACATAAATTCCATTGTAAATAGACTTTTGAATTTAATTTAAAAATATATATAGTAAAGTATATATAAATTAATATAAATAATATATAATATATATATATATATATATATATATATATATATATATATATATATATATATATATATATATATATATATATATATATATATATATATATATATATTGCAAATGCCTTGATTGATGCGGAAACGTTTTGAAACTTTCAGAGCGTGCATTTACAAACTATTACTTCTTAAATTGACGTAGATATTAAGTCATATTATCGTTATATAAGCCAAAAATAATTTTTCTTAGGTAAATATATTATTTTGTCAGCTATAGTTTTTTTTTGTGTTTTTTTTCTTTTTTTCAGTTGTTGCTTATATTGATCTTGTTGCTGTTGTTGTTGTATCCCCCTCTTATCCCTGGCCATGGAGCCTTTCGAGGGGTAATATGAGTATTGTATTTCAAATTTGTATTTACTGGTGAATAAACTTACTTCACTGATTTTGTCCTCTGTAAACCTTTCCTTGATATGCTAAGCTGACGACATCCTAAACCTTAATCGAACTCTTCAACGTATCACCGAAATTTTTGGACCCCTTGAAGCGGAATATTAGAAAATTGGACTTGAATTCAATTCCTCCAAATCTGATATTGTCCTGTTTAACTGGAAAACAGATTCCTCTGTTCCTTCCATCATGCTTGAATCTAGCTCTGTTCAGCCTATAGATCACGTTATGTATCTAGGTCTGCCCATTGCGTCTTCTATCCGACACACCCGAAAACTTATTCTTGAACAAATCAGACGTAGAATCTCAGCAGCTTATGCTTCCATTGTATCTAGTAAACTTCGATTCCACCGACATCTTCTAACAAGTCTATATAATGTTGTTGCCCTTCCCCATATCCTCTACACCGCATCCTTTTGGAAACTCTTAACTAAAACTGACAAGAGTAAAATCCGATCCATGTTCGTTCGTTTTGCCAAGTATCTGCTTCATCTGGCTCCATTCAATATAAATTTTGCTCGGTATTGCGAAATTCAAGGTTGCTGACCCAGAGGTTGCCATCGCCAGATGGATGGCGAAACATGAGAAAAAAATATATGGGAACTTAAATGAATGGTCCCTCATTCTTAAGCAGTGATGTATTTTCTTTCGCATTTTTTCAGTTTTTTTTTTTTTTTTTTTTTTTTTTTTTTTTTTCTGTCTGTATTGGTTTTTTTTTCTATGCTCTCTCTTGTTGTGTGTTTGATGTGACGGTTTTCAATAAATTTCACAATTAATAATAATTTAATTCTTGTAAGATTGTTTAACCCTATTGTTTTGCAGCATATACAGTATATCCCAATGTTTGGAAGAACTTTTCTTGCGCATATATATTATGTAAATTAGATGATGCTATTATCGTTTTTCAAATTATCTCCTTCGGCTCCCACCTTGGACTTGAAACTTGTTTTAGTTTATTCGTTATATTATACCTGATCCATGTACTGCCGTTTCAATAAGTATTGTAAATTATGATTAAACTGTCACACGACTGGAGTCATATCTTGCAGATGTAAGATAAAGACCACAATAGAAAGCAAATGTTTGTGCTTATACTCGTTCGCTTAGAAGGCTTTTTTGTTCTGTTCTCTTTTGTATATTTGCGTATATTGTGGTATATTTTATTAGTATATATTGGTATATATGTAGGTAGTATATATGTATATATTTGACTAGTATATATGTGGTATATATTGGTATATTTATATTAGTGTGGTTTCTTTCGTATATTGTGGTATATTCAAATACATAAATAAAATGTGACGGATTATCAAATAAATAAATAAATAATATATATATATATATATATATATATATATATATATATATATATATATATATATATATATATATATATATATATATATATATATATTCATTTCAAAATTTGTATTGCACACAAAATAAACAAACACAAATGATTGAATAAAGCCAACAGGGAGCTGAGCTTGAAAAGAAGGCAATCTATTATTACGTTGATTTCAAATCGACCTAAAATAAAGAAGAAAAAAGATAAACCAAAAACATCATAACATAGAGCAGGAGAGGGAAAAAAGAGTTAAGCCAAAGGCTAACTTTTTCTAGACTAGATCATAGATAGGATTATGCTGGAGCTAGGAACATCGACAAGTTAACTAATAAAAAAAAAAAATTCGGTTAGTTTTTATTGTGGTCAATGAGGAGATAAATTCAAATTGAACTCATCAAGAAATCTTCTTTTCTTGAATGAATTGTGCTGGTATAGCCCAAGAGATTCCAGACATTCAAAAATTTCACAAAAATAAGTGTTGAGTTGTAAATACACAAGACAGTTAAAAATATAAGTGCACGCCTATAGACAATTCATTTTGATTCCAATAACTCGTTAAAAAAAAATCGCTAACAGTAATTAAATATAAATAAACAATTTTTTGCTTAACTGAAGAGTGCTAGCATAGCAGCAATATCATTATATTGCTTATATAGCAAATATTGTTACATATAATCATTAATATAATAATATAATATAATATTTAATATAATAAACATAATATAATATATAATGTAATATAATATTTATTATAATATAATATTATAAATACAATATAATAAATATTATTACATAGCATAGCAGCAAGATTATAAACATGGGAAAACGGCACAAAGTGAAGTGTTGAGCTGTTGCCCCCCTCCCCCCCCCAAAAAAAAAAAAATCATTGTAGACAATGTGAGCAAATAATCCGATATTAGATTGAATATGATTTCTATTGCTTATTAGATCTCTATTGCTCATTAGAAAAAAAAACTGTTTTTTTGAATGAATCGTAGCACAAGGTTTAGATTTCAAAGACACGAATACGTAGAAGTTAATATTGAGCTGTCTGGCAAAGTCCATGCAGTGGAAAGACATTAAATTTTAGCATTCAAAAGATTAAAAACCTCAAAGAAAAAGGTTTGTTCTTACTTACTATTTCTGCGAATTTTCCTGCTTATCTCCATGAACATAAACTGAAATACTGCACTGGGGAATGAGGGGTGCTTCAAGTGATTGCCAGCAAGAATCAAAGTATTTATGAAGTCCTTTTTATCCACCTATAAATACCAATGAATTAATTCATAGCTAAGAAAATATCAAATATCTGAAAATCCTAGATTTTGAAAATCTTAATGTATGAAAATAATTGTCAAAAATTCAAAAATTTATAGATTAGCTTAAAAAAAATTCTTTAAGGAATTTTACATTTTTCTTTCGGAAGACCAAGTGGAAGTTTAAAAATATACTAATTCGACAATTAATTTAGAAAAACCTAAAAAATTCAAAAAGTTCTGGTTCCAAGAAACTTTGACTTTTTTTTAATGATTTAGGTAGTTTAATTAATGACTTATTTGACTACTTGTATGTTTTAAGGGAAATGGTTCATTTCAACCAAAAAAAAAAAAATTCCACCAAAAACACTGGTTAGGACGTTTTTTGGTCTTCAATTGACCTTATATTAGTTCAGCTTTAGTCAGTTGATTCCAATACAAAATCTCAGACAGTTCTCCCTACATTTTGATCTCTTGTGAGATCTAACGATTTTTGAAAAATTTCACGATCCTAAGTCAGATCACAGGATATATGAATAAGCATCGATGCTCCGAAGGCTCCCAAACCCAACATAATTGCTCAAAACCGAGCACAAAACCCGTTTTTGCTTTTGTTGCTACTCAAGCCGCTTGCTACAAACAAGCAGGGTTATATGTGCTCGGACCTTCGACCCTAGTCAATGCGATGACTTCCAGAATAAAGAAAAAACGGACAATTTTTTGAGGCCAAATGAAAATGCTGAAAAAAGAAAGCGAATATTTCGAGAGCACAACCACCTCTCTTCTTCAGTGCGAACAAAAATAAAATTTAAAGAAATGCCAAAAAAAATAAAGAAAAAAACAAAAACAAATGCGGAGAGTCAATGTAAAAAAAAACAAACCATATAAAAATAACAAAGCAGCGCACATCTCAAAATCTGTTTGTGTAGCGACACCATATCTTTGTTTAAACTCTACTTTACAAAATATAACTGTTGTAAATCTTAATTTTTATTTTATTTGAAATTTCGTCTTGAGAAAGTGTTTGCACGAGTTTTAAAAAAAGGACGGAAAGTGGTTGGCAAAACTTTTCTCAACCCAAAAAAAGGGGCAAACTCCAATAGAGGGAAGTGGGAATGAGTAATTGGGATGTTTCACAATTTTATAGTTTTCTATCTTCGTTACTTTTCGACTGATTTCAGATAGTTCATGTTTTTAAAAATTAGACCCAGAATGAAAATATTCAGGTCAGGCTCTACTATACGGGTTAACCTTAACTAGCCCCCTATCCTCACTGGCTATAAAACGTTTTAATTGTGTATGATCAGAGACCAAATTTACGTCTAAAGCACAAAAGCCGACATTTTTAAAAGGAAAAATTGATCCTGTCGTATTATTTGCAGTAAACTGTATATTATTCATTTCAAGTGTTTTGCAACATCTGCGAATGGTGACAATTTGGGGTGGCTTATCTGTGCTAATCCCATCCTCTTTTTCGCTATACGTCCCAAGTTGAGTTTGGGATCCCACAAGGGTCAGTTCTAGCAGCAATTCTGTTCTTAATTTGTGTTAATAATATTGTTTTTCGGTTATGAACCATGAACAAATAGCTTGCTGTCATCCATGTCACCCCAAATCTTTCCATGTCCACAAATGTACATCTCCATCAACTGGTAACGACATTCTGATTCCCTTCGCTGACAACAGTGCCCTTGACACTACTGTCGGAACAAAGCGTGGGATCTTTATTAGGTTGAGTGTTTTATCTGAGAGAGTAATTAGGTGGTTCGATGCTCAGTGCCTGGCATATAATGCTGCCAAATTTTTTATTTTTTTTTGCGGATTTTTCAGGTTTGCTCCTAACTTTCAGAAATCCATGTTTCAATGGATTTTCTCCGTAGACCTAGTGATGAATGTGTTCAGTTCCTGTGTATTTTTCTTGACTCATAGTTTAATTCAGTCTTACATCACTTATTGCCCCACTATATTACTTACTTAGACTTAGGTCTTTCCACGCCGGCTGGCGCATAAGGGGACAACGGTGCCTCTCCATGATGATATCTGTTGTGCTTTTGACCAAAGTTCTTTGAGCGACGATCTCAAAAGCAGAACATCCTTCTCAAGGCATTTTCGCAGTGTTGTCTTCTGATACCAGAAGGAACCCAACACCACACATAGTGGGGTAGGCGGCCCTCACCCATCCGCACCATGTGACCCCAATATCGCCATCGGTTAGTCACGACTATTTCGATCACGAGCGGCTGTTTTGTTTTTTCACGTATAGAGGCGTTGGTGAGCTTATCAGTCCACTGGATACCAGGGATACGCCAAAGACAGATGTTCTCAAAACCCTGGATTCGCTTTTCCAGCTGCTTAGTCAACGCCCAAGATTTGCAGCCGTACATTAGTACGGAGAGGACGTTACTATTGAAAAGCCGGAGCTTGAGCTTTAGGTAATATGCTGGATTCCTCCATAAATTTCTTAGTTTATTGAAGGCACATCTTTCGCATGCAATCCGTGTGGTAATTTCCCGCTCAAGGCCACCGTCATATTTATTGACACTACCAAGGCACTTGAACTCTTCAACCTTCTCTACTACATGAGATCCGATTTCAAGCGGTGGGGCAGGTAGGGTATTGACGCTGTTTCGCATGATCTTTGTTTTCCTTGTAAATGGTTGTATACATTTTCATCTCTTCTGATACCACTCTCTAGGGCATATGACAAAGTAGGGAATCTTATCCTTTATACTAACAGTTCTATTAATAAGCCATTGCTCGATTTGAATTCACTTAAAATTGTTTCATGTGTGCCTTTTGTTTTTTCTTTAGTTACACTATAGCCCTTAAAGCTTTCCTTTAGCGCTTAAAACTAGACTGTCTTTTGTCAATAAACATTTGATTTGAGAAATCTGCAAGGCAATTGGCACTGGCTTGGTTACAGTGGGTAGACACTTGTGGGTGGTGTTTTTTCTTTCACATAGTATCTTCGTAACTATAGTAATATTCGGATTCCTTTCAGTCCATCAATCAGATCACCTCCGTGAGTGCTTCAACCCCAGGGTTTTAACCCCGTGACTGCTTATCAGTCTGCCAGGAATACTTGACATCAGTACCTCAGAAAGTGATATTACCTTATTACCCCAGGCAATAACTCAGAAAGTGAAATTCGTTTCGTGCCTTTAAAAGGATTTTAAAAACATTTTTATCTCTTTTTTACGTCCACATGCGGTTGATGTCTCTTGTCCAAGTTGGAATTAGGGGTTGATTTGAGAAATCTGCAAGGCAATTGGCACTGGCTTGGTTACAGTGGGTAGACACTTGTGGGTGGTGTTTTTTCTTTCTCTCCTTTTATTGCCAATTGTTTTGTTTTTCTTTTATTTCTCTCCTTTTATCGCCTATTGTTTTGTTCTTCTTTTCTTTCTTCCCACACTCCCTGTCATAGAGCCTTGCATGGAGACATCTGTGATGTTGAAGGTTTTGTTTTTGCTGATTATCAGTACTGTATATACTTTTTTTAGCAAGGTTTTCAGCAGGAGTTCCCTGGTGGGTGGTTGATTGTTATTTTCTATTTTTAATTTTATTTTATTTATCCATTTCATTTATTTATTTTGTATTAATTATATTTGCCTTTTTTATTTTTTGCACCTGGTCACAGTATAATCCCTTTCCTTCGGAAATTTTCATAAATTTATCAGCTAAATTCTTCATATGTATATTAAAATACATGTATTTATTTTTATTTGTTTTTTATATATACAGCCAACTAAACAAAGAAAGAAAACAATCTCAAGATGAAGAAAACAATTTTTTATTCGTTCCTTCATCCACGATCATTGAGCCTTGTATTTGATTTGATGATTATTTTATTTTTCGATAACAATAATAGATCTTAATCCTAATCTTGAAAGATAGAAAATATAGAGATAAAAGAGAGAGAAAGATATAAAAGAAAGAGATATAAAAAGAAATAGAAAAATAAAAAAGGACACACCGCTCGAAAAAACTGAAACTGGGCTAGCTCGATGATAACATGTGTCGCCTCTAAGTTATCATTGGTCCAAAGCTCTGCGAGAAACTTTGAGCAGATATCTATCGGCATAAATACAGCAAAGTTGGCCATTTTCGTATGGCTCAATCGACCAGGGAAGTCTGGAAAAATATCAAACTCAGCCCGCAGTATAATTTAAAAAATTTCACCAGCAGTAGCAAGTACAATTTTAGGACACCTGGGTAAAGCGTTCTATCAGCCTGTATAAACAGTAATGGTAAAAAGTGAGTGTTACCTTTTAATTCAGATCTGTAGGCTATTGCCACCTTTGGCAATATTTGATGTTTAAAATTAGATGGCGGGTTTTTTAGAAATATAGAAATGACTACAATGACTACAAGTACAAGTTTATCAAGTTCATAAAAGGGGAAAATTCAGAAACACAAAAAAACTAATCATTTGGATTTTATTTGATCATTTTCTGGTTAAAACAAATTCAGGATTTTCATCGGATGAACATTTTTCCCACCAGATGACGAAAAATATAACGTGAAGTTTTGACAATCTCCCTGCAAGATGCGTTAATAGCTAAGGCTCAAATTTTTGGCATAACACCTTAAATTAAATTTTTGTTTTTGCAAGACCACACAACCTTTTTATGACACAAACGTTCAAATCGGGATAAGTCCATTTACTAGAGAGTGTAAAAAGGAAATCGAGCAAAGTACAGAAAAACCATAAGCCTCTGTGGAAAAAACGTCAGACAGAGAATAAAAAAAAAAAAATCCTTAGTTACAATAAAATTTTAGTTACTATCACAACCCACGAAAAAAATAATAACCCCATCCCTCGACAGAAAAACGGAAAAAATGAACCTCATCACAATAGAATACACAAGTCAGAAACTTCCACATAAAGGTGCTTCAAATCGATTTTGATTGAATCCGTTGTGGTATAAATCAGGGACGTAAGCAAATGGAGGGGCAATAGGCCCCTCCCCTAAATCAATTTTTTTTACAATTTTTAATCTTTAATTTTGTATTAAAGTTTGAATTTATTTTCCCTGTCACAAAAAGGCAGTGTGGTCTTGAAAAAAATATACCTAATAATTTTTTACGTCGAAAATACGTAAAAAATAAATCGTATAGATGGGAAGATGTGACCAATAAAGTATATAACAATAAATGTAAAACTTTGTTTTTGTAATTAGAAGAGAAAAAAGATTTCGCCACCTTAATTAGAAATTCAACTTACATTTAGGTAATATCAAAGAAGAAATTTACAACTCAAGGCTTTGGATGAACTCAACCTTTAGGTTTTGTTATGTTTATTGTTGCTGAATAAACCCTTTCTTTCTTAAAAAAAAAGAAACCCAGTAAATGAACTCTCTCAGAGACATCTAGTCAATGAAGAAAGTTATTATTTTGTTCTGTATAAATATGTTAGTTTTAATTTTAATGCTTTAGTATTTCTTCTGATGACAATCGTTGCATATGCGGTCGAAATATCCAGACTTTTGCATCTGTTTTCAGTCTAATAAATGGACTTATCCCAATTTGAAGGTTTATTTGTTCGTTTAAAGCTCTAAATCCAGCTAATGAGAATTACATCATTTTTGCCGTTGATTAGTAGCATAAAATCCTCCAATTCTGATTTTTTCGGAATAAAAATTAATTGATTTTTTCGGAATAAAAATTAATTGATTTTTTGGGAATAAAAATTAATTGATTTTTTCGGAATAAAAATTAATTGATTTTTTTGGAATAAAAATTAATTGATTTTTTCGGAATAAAAATTAATTGATTTTTTCGGAATAAAAATTAATTGATTTTTTCGGAATAAAAATTAAAATGTGAAAAAAATTAATTGATCAGCCCTAACAAAACTTGAAAGTTTAAATTTCAAAATGAAGGAGTTCATACCCAGCTTTAAATCATCCCTATAAACGATATTCAGCTTCAAAAATTACAAACTGGCTGATTTTCGAAATCCTAAGTATGAATGGGACCATAGTTTTCAGCCAGAACGGCCATGTAGCTGGGTTGTTCAAACTCAAAAACACAAAACATGACGAATTAAAATGGCACACGATTTCAAAATCAATCTATATCCAGAATTCATCAAGAAGATGAACAAACAATGTATATATTCTTTTCTGTTTTTATGACTTTTTTTTTAGCTCAAACTATTCATGGAGAGGGGCATTCAATAAAGAGAGGGCTCAAATTATTACTCTGCTCATCCTTCTTTTTTTTTAAATTTGATAATGTATTTTTCCGCCAAATACAAAAAATTCCCCAGCTGAAAACAAGAATTCAAATTTCTAAACGCATTTACATTTTCCAAAGTTTTGAACCAAGCAATGAAAACGTGCGTTATTGACGCGCAAAATCAGAGGAACGTGTTTCTAAAAATCCAAAAGCGTCAAAGAAGCCGAATTCTTAGAATCGAATTTTTAAGAACCTTTAGAAAATTGCATTCTGCATATTTTCCCCATCAAATGACTGAAGATATAACGCAAAATTCTGACAATCTTCCGAACAAAATACGTTGGAAGCTATGAGCTCAGATCCAAATAGTGACAATTTCATCATTTTTTGTTGTTGATTAGTAATATGACATTTTACAATTTTGAATGTTTTTCGAATAAAAATTTGAAAAGGGTTAATTGTCAAGCCACAAAAACGGAAAAGTTCAAATTTTTAAAAAGAAAGGGTTCACACCCAGCTTAAAATTGTCCCTAAAAATAAAATTTGGCTTTAAAAATTCCACACTAGGTGATTTTCCAGATCCCAAGTTTATAGTTTTCATCCAGAATAGTCTTGAAGCCGAGTTTTCCAAACTTAAAAACACGAAACATGACAAACTAGAATGTAGCACGAAGGTAAAAGCAAATTATAATCACAATGAATCAAGAAGGTGAAGCAACAATGTACATAATCTTCCCGTTTTTTTTTCAGCTCACACTATTCATGAAGAGGCGTGCAATTATGGATAGGGTCATTCCAAGCATAACACATTATCCGAGAGGCTGAGTTTAGAAAGACTTGAAACTTCGGATATTGCATTTTTTTTTTTTTTCTAGAAATCCATTTAACGCTATGAAAAAACAGCACTATAGAACTAAAAAGATTTACCCATCATTTTAATGCAAACACCAATAATATCGTCCTCAGTTATAGCAACGTCTTTACACCGTCCAGAAAAACGGTAGCTGTTAGATACAACATTTGCAACGTAAGTGAGAACAACGAGACTTTCCGGATTATCTTCTACCAGCAGCGAATTCCAGTTAATTTTCCCTTAAAAAATATATAATAAATAAAAAAATATAATAAATAACGAAACATGCTAAGACTGGTGACTACGGAACTGCATCAATTAAGAATCTCCAGCTCGATTTCAAGTTTTTCTACTCCTAACAACTATGAAATCAGCTTGTGAGTGCACTCCCCACTTGTGACTCCAATGCTGGAGCACACTTGTGCTCGTAATACCCTATCTGGGGTGTCAGGAGGTATCCTGTAAGCATTTCACTGTTGGGGGTAGCTTCATTAGGTTAACACAGTATCCCAGTTTTTTCTCCCTTCCACTTCTATTTTATCCTTGTCAACAGCCTCTTTGAACGAGCTGGTGGTTTTTGACTTGACAGTCAGGTTAGAGAGTTTGTTCCAGAAAGGAACACGAAAGACGTCAGGTATGGAAATGGAATGGTCCACTTAAACTAATCCACAAGTTGATCTGGTCTAGATTCAATGATTATTTTCATTTTTAACAATGACTATATATTACATATATATATAATACCTTTTTATAATATATAATACCTTAATTATAAATATAATACCTTTATTTTCATTAATTCATGCAATAAAACAAAACAAATTGAAAAAAATTCCCGTTTCTATAAGGTCAACTGAGCCGTGAACAATATAGTTCTGCTAGCTAAATCATACCAAGCAAATCAGCAGTAGCCAACAAATATAAAAAAAGAAACAGACAAGAAGAAAAATTCTTAAGAAATAGAAGAGGAAGACGGGAAAAAGAATGAATAATGATACCTATTAGCAACTTCTACTCATCCGGCATCATGGCAATAAAGTTTTTTCTGTTTTTGTTCATACCACAAAATTTCTCAGAGTCCCTAATACTGAATTGGATTAAACTTTATTATATATATAAAAAAAAAAAAAAACACACACAATTTAATCATTTGACAAGAAGCCGTTCAAGAAGAAACAAAGCTCTGAGGACGTACGACTACAACAGCCAATATCAATAATTTCATCTAAATAACTCAATATATATACATATACATACACATATAATAATAACAATTAAAATAAAAATCAAAAATCAATCTCTCTCGTCAAAAAAAAAAAAAAAAAAAAAAAAAAAAAAAAAAAAAAATGCATATATATATATATAGTGGGCGTGTTCGAGAGGACACGCCCACTTTTGAGTTGATATGAAATTTTAATTCATTCCTCATGCACCAACTTTTTCACGTTCCCAACATATACGCGTAACATAATTAGAACTATTTACGTTATTATTTATATATATATATAATTTTAAATAAATATTTTTGCATTTATATTTAAAATCATAATGCACCTAAGGTATTTTCTGTTATCAAGACAGTCGAAATTACTTACATTATGCACAATGCATTATTTATTATTATTATTATTTTATTTTTTTAGACCAGGGCATTTCGTATAGAAAGGAGTTGTCGTAGAAGCTTCAAAAGGGCTAATTCAATCAGAAATTGAAAGGACTAGTGCCCTTTTTAATAGTCGAAAGGGATTGGAGAGCAAATACCCCCCCCCCCCTACTAGGCCCATCATTAACCCGAACACATCCAATCAAAATTTTGAGGTAACCATTTTGTTCAGCGTAGTTGAGAAGTCCAAAATCGTGTCTTTGAGGATGAATCTTCCCCCCCCCCCACAACCCTCAGGGCAAGGGTTATAAGTTATACCCTATGGGGCATATAAGGTTTTTAAAGAAAGGGTGGTCGTATGGGTGGTTGATTGGTAATCAGAAGTTCTAGTCTCTTTTTAAGAGTCAAAGTGATCGGAGGGCAGCTACCCCCCCTCCACACGTCGTATTTTCCCAAATGCATTCAAAAGAAATTTTGAGACAACCATTTTATTCAAAATAGTCCAAGATCATATAACAAGGCTTTTGCGGTTGAAACAAACCCCCAGAGCCTGGGGGCAGGGGTTTTAGGTTATGCTTCGGGGGCATTTAAGGTTTTTATGGAAGGGATGGTTGTACAAACTCTAGAAGATGCTCATTAGGTTGAAAGCTGGAAGTTTTAGTTTCCTTTAAGAGTCAAAAGTGATGGAGTGCAACTACCCGCCCCCCATACTACCCCTCTTTCCAACCAACCCATCTGATTGAAATTGTGAGATGCCAATTTTGTTCAAAATAGCCTTAAGTACATATAACAGTGCCTTCAGGGTTGGCAAAACCCCCCAGAGCCCTGGGGCAAGGGTTGTAAGTTATGCCCCGGGGCATATAAGGTGTTTATTAAATGGGTGGTCATATAAATTTCAGATGGGGCTCATTTAATTTGAATTGGAAGTTATAGTGCCCTTATTAAAAGTCAAAACTGATTTTAGAGCAACCGCCCCCATCCACGTCCATCATTTTCCCAAACATATTCCGTGACGATAAATAAAAAATCAAATAGGGATAGAATCCTTTTAATAGACAGTGTTTCAAAAACAGTAATAAAATTTCACAAGAAAATACTAAATATTTCGGTCACATATGCGGTGACCGTCATCAGTAGTAAAACTAAACTAAAACAATTAAAAACAATAATTTATATACGATAATAGTTTATATATCTACAACATATTCCATCAAAATTTTTAGATAGCAACTTTGCTCAAAGTAGTTGAAGGGTCCAGAAGCTGTATCTTTGAGGATGACATCCCCCACAGCCCCCAGGGCAAGAGTTGTAAGTTATACCCTGGGGGCATATAAGATTTTCATAGAAAGGATGGTCGTATATACTTCAGAGCAGGGCTAATTGGATTGGTAATTAGAAGTTCTAGTGCCATTTTTAAGAGTCGAAGTAATCAGAGGGCAGCTAACCCCCCCCCCGCACGTCGTGTTTTCCCGAAATGCATTAATAGAAATTTTGAGACACCCATTTTATTCAAAATGCTCCAAAGATCATATAACAAAGCTTTTCTGGTTGATCCAAACCGGTTGTATAAACTTTAGAGGTGGCACATTTGGTGGAAAATTGGAAATTCTAGTTCCCTTTTAAGAGTCAAAAGTGATGAAGGTTAACTAACCCCACCTCCCAACTATCCCTTTTTTCACCATAGGTATCTGATTGAAATTGTAAGATAGCCATTTCGTTCAAAATAGTCCAAAGTAGGGCCCGACCGATATGGACTTTTGGGGCCCGATACCGATATATCGGTATCGCACCGATACGGTACCGATATAATTTGCCGATAAATTTCCCTCCGTAAAAAAACCTTACATAAAGTTTAAACCCCCCATTCTCTCCTCATATTCATACTCACATATTTGTCCCTCGTCTATTATACACCAAAGAACAGCCTCAACAATTCACTTTGGATTCTGAAAAGTAGACCATTTACAAGAATTTTTTTTTCGTTACTTTTTCTGATCAGCAGCTTGCTGAGCATACAAAAGAAATGGCGGATGTTTGCGGAAGTGACAAATAAGGAAAATTTTATCAAAGAGGCCGGTTTAGTTACATAATACACAAATACGTGAAAATCTGACTGAAAGAAGTGTAAGATATGTATTGAAATTGATTATTCAAATCCAAATTTTAATAGTGGGACTTTGAACTTTAATCATTCACATATTAATGTGATAACTTCAATTTACATTCATATGATATGGTCTCTTACTAAGGAATCCATGTTAGGCACACTGGATATAGGAATGCAACTAGGGTCTTGAGTTTGGATAAGGAATTTAAAAAATGTGTCGACAAAATCGTCCAGTATGCCGACAAATGCGGAAACATAAGCTAAATTTCCAAGGTATATAGGTAAATTTTCCAAGGTGTTGGCACGCGGCGGCGAAACCTTGGAACCTTTACCCTCCCCAACAACCCCTTTCTCCCGTAGCTGTGATCCTGACTGGATATCGTGATTTTAACCGATTGAATCTTGGATCTTTCACCCACGCAAGTGAACATTCGTTAAACAGTAAACTGTATGGCTAATTGTATTCTTTTTAGTTATTTTGGTAGAAGATTTACCTTCTTGAAGTCACCATACATTTTGAACACAGCTTCAAAAGGTGAGTATTGACAGATATTGACAACAAGTATACTTTAACTCATCTCTACTGTTCTCTTCACCATGGTCAGACTTAGCTAGTGCCCCCCCCCCCTTCCAAAGACTGAACACGCAAAATTGCCTGAGGAAATCTGGTGCCATCTTCTGGACAGATTACGCATAAAAAAATATATCGGTCGACAACCAATATTTCTTTCCCGATAACCGATAATGACACCGACCCGCATGTCGGCCCGATAATATCGTCGTCCGATATATCGGTCGGGCCCTAGTCCAAAAATATATAAAAATACATCCATGGTTGACACAACCCCTAGAGCCCTGGAGCAAGGGCTGTAAGTTATATCCTGGGGTCACATAAGGTTTTAATGGAATGGGTTGTCGTATAAACTTTGGATGGGGCTCATTTGATTTGAAATTTGAAGTTATAGTGTCCTTTTTAAGAGTCAAAGTGACCTGAGAGTAATCAGCCCCCCCACCCCTACGCCAATCATTTCCCAAAACAAATATCCAACCCAAGTTTTGAGACATCTATTTTTTTCAGCATTGTTGAAAGTTTTAGTAATTATGCGTTTGGGGATGTCAACCTCTTACCTGAGGCCTCAGGGCTAAGGTTATAAGTTAGGCAATTTGTTAATTGTTTACATATAGTATGTGTTATTGAGAAAAGGTATGCATTTTTGACTTCTACTTTCCCAAAATACGAATGGGATTAAGGTGACTCTTTCAGGGAATTTTGAGGAGAGTATTTAAATAGATCAAAACATCCTATGGGCATACAGATTGCTCATACGGGCTTATTGGAACGGCTTATCATAGCCAGCGCAATAGCGTTCCTAAGTAAAGAACGATGTTGGCGCAATTTTTTTTTTTTTTTTTTTTTACCAGGGCACTTTGTATTGAAGGAATAATGTCGTAGAAAAATCGAAAAGGGCATAATCGATTGGAAATTGGAAGGGCTTGTACTCTTTTTAATAGCCGAAAGTGCTTGAAAGGCAACTAACACCCCTTCCACGCCCACCATTTCCCCAAACACATCCAATCAAAATTTTGAGATAGCCATTTTGTTCAACGTAGTTGAAAGATCTAGAAATTAAGTCTTTGAGGATGACACTCCCCTGACAGTCCTAAGGGCAAGGGTTGTAAGTTATGCCCTGGGGCATATAAGGTTTTTATAGAAAGCGTCGTCATAAAAAACTTCAAAAAGGGCTCATTCAATTGGAAATTCAAAGGGCTAGTGCCTTTTTAATAGTCGAAAGTGACTGGAAGGCAACTAACACCCATTCCACGCCCACCATTTCCCAAAACACATTTCGCCTCACGCCCACCATTTCCCAAAATACATCCAATCAAAATTTTGAGATACATATTTTGTTCAACGTAGTTGAAAGTTCTAGAAATTAGGTCTTTGAGGATGACAGCCCCCAAAAGCCCTTAGGGCAAGGGTTGTAATTTATGCCCTAGGGGCATATAAAGTTTTGTATATAAAGCGTTGTCGTAAATACTTCAAAAAGGGCTCGTTCGATTGGAAATTGAAAGGACTAGTGCCCTTTTTAATAGTAGAAAGTGATTGGAGGGCAACTAACCTCCCCCTCTCATGCCCACCATTTCTCCAAACAGATTCAATCATAATTTTAAGATAGCCATTTTTTTCAACATATTTAAAAGTTCTGGAAATTATGTCTTTGAGGATGACACCCCCCCCCCCCCCAACCCTCAGGGCAAGGGTTGTAAGTTATGCCCTGGGGCATATAAGGTTTATATAAAAAGTGTTGTTGTAAAAACTTCAAAAAGGGCTCATTCGATTGGAAATTGAGAGGGCTAGATAGATAGATATTTCGAGAAATTACTATGATAAGCCCTTAAGGGCCGATTTCGAATTTCAAAATCCATGAAAAAATTAATAAACAAGAAAATCATAACAAAAGCACCACAACTAAAAAATTGGCAAACAATACAAAAAAATAAATAATAAAATCATAAAAAAAATATAAAATATCGGAATGCTATATCATTCCTTTGTCAATTATATACGACATAGGAAACAACCTTGCAAGCCTTCTGCATCACTTTGCCGACGATACCACAACACACTCAGCCGTCCCAAAACACAAAGACCCAACACAAGCCTCCCTTTCCCTACAGTTGGATCTTTTTAAGATCAAAAAGTCGCTGATGCATGGATGATCAGCTTCAATGCATCGACAACAAAGGAGCTTTTTATTTCCCGATCAAAGGTGCCACTTGAAAGGTAAGTAAAGTAAGTATGACTGCACTAGACCCTTAAGGTCCAAAGCAGTGGTGCTGATCTCTGTTTTGTGGCCCTTCAGCCAGGAAGTGCAATGGGGTGAGTGCAAGTGAAAGGTGCCAGTTTCATTTTCAAAAATGACACTATAAAGAGAGTCAATGAGCATCGTCAACTGGAGATTCATTTTTCTACCAATCTTTGTTGGAATAACCACCCTGATTGGGCGAGAGCCTCTTGCACAAGAAAGCTGGGAGTTGCTCTTCGCTGCAAAAAACTGGATGCCCGCTATATGCTGGTGCTCGAAAAACACTGTTAGCACCACTCCAGAAGATCCAGGATAGGGCAAATAGGGCGGGCTGCACCTCTACGCCTGACTCGCTTCAGTCTCTAAATGTAAGGTTTGATGTTGCGTCGATGGCAATTTCTGCAAGTACAAGAATTCGCCTCCCTAAGACGAGCTCTCTCGCATTGATTCCCCCCTTTGTTCAGTCGTCAAGGCAGACACGAAGGCACACAGCCTTCGGTCCAATTATATAAAGGAAGATATGCCAGAACCGAGTACTTGAGGAACAGCTCCATCCGATGTTGCACTTCTATCTGGAACGAAGTTCCTGGGGATATTATTTCTGCAAATCCCCCTGTTAACTCCTTCAAAAGAAGGTTCAACAGACACTTAAAACCTCGAAGTTTCGGAACGAGGAAAGTGATTAGTGGCATATCAGATACCTTTAAATATTTGGCTCTGTGAATATAAGAATAAAAAAAAACATTCCCTCCCCCCAGAAAAAGAATTGTGACATAAAAATGTTTTCGCATATTTGATACCAGGGATATTTATTTCATGGGTCACTATATCAAAGCAAAGATAGTAGAAATTCATGACCACATTCAAAATGAAATAGAAAATTTTAGTACGCTTTTAAATTAAAAAAAAAATGGAGATAACGCCATTATAAACTTCCCATTTATGCCTCATTTGCAACAAAGCGATAATAATGCCCAAATAAGAACAAAAGACCACCGAGCAAAAATTTCAAGAGGGGCCAATGGACTTAGAAATATTGATAACTATTGATATGATTTTTAATTTTCAGAGGCCATGGTGCAACTTGGCGGCACACCATCACTAAAGATCGTCTGTGCAGCAATACTATAAGTTAAACAGAATTTTGAATTGCTGCATATCTACTATTAGGAGGAAGATCACTCGATATTTTTGTGAGACAGGGATTAAATCAATAAAGAGTACATTTGAAGCTCATGTTTCCATGCTTTCCAAGAGAGGTCCTCCAGACCGACATTGAGGTTAGAGCGTCTAACCATTAACCTCTCATTTGGTGGAATATATTTGCAGAGGTTTGCAAAAGTGTGCAGGGCAGTGGTAGCCCTACCCCCTTACTGAGGATATATTTTCTAATTTAAAATGGTACGGAGGGAACTCAATAGAACGAACATCAACACACCAAATTCCTTGACATATCGAAGTTTTTCAATTTCCCTAGAATTTTCCCCTTACTAGAATGTTAATTTTACCTCTACATATCGAAATAATTGAAGTAGAAACCTCGATATAACAAAATTTGGTGGCATTTAAACCTGTTATATCACCTCTATATATCAAGCTTTGAATAAAAACCTCTTTATATTGAAAATTCCGTCAAAGAAGACCTTTATGAGTGACCCAGTAATTTGATTGATCTCTGTATTGGGCGATGACATTTTGATGTCATCAGGATGATGACACAGGTTCCTGTAACGATGGTACAGGAACGGCCATTTTAGAATTTTTGAAAAGTAAATTTTAGTTTATTGTATTATTCTTAAATCTTGCGCTAATATTTTCTACATTATTTTATACAAAAATTTTTGGTTCTTATCTGACTTACAAAACCAATGACACAATCTATTCTAAGTAATTTTTATGTTCATACAAAGAGTTTTTATGTTTTATTAAAAGTCATTGAAGTGATTTTATGTGTTTAAGAGTTTTGGAATGATTTTAATGATTGCTTCAATTTAAAAATAAATATTTATTGCTTGTTATGTGCTTGTTTTTTTTAAGTCTCCCAAGATTTTCTCATGATTTATTGATGCTGTTGTGAGCCTCTATATATTGGAATTTGTAAAAAATCACCTTGATATATCGAACCTCAATATATCGAAATCCTCAAGACAACCAATTTTTCTTTTCCCCTCTGAGACTCAATGCATCGAGGTTTCACTGTAGTATTAGCTATATGAGCAAGGTTGACCCTAGTCGAAGCAACTAGGGCTTGAGAGAGTTGGCAACATAACACGCAAATTTGGATAATAAGACTTTATTGGGTAAAGCATCGTTACCCAAAGTGTAGATCGTGAGACAGCACCGACTCGAAAAAATTTTCCTGTCTTACCAAAATAATAGGAATTATAGAAGCCAATTGTTTACTTGTTTTCTTTTTTTTAACCTTCAAAGAATAAGTCAAGTTTGTAAACTACATGAAATCTCGTTATTCAAGTAACAGACTTTATACGGAACTGTGCTAGGAAATAGGGAGTGATCATAAGCACCTCCTTTGCATTGTGTTTCACAATGGGTTTCAAAGTGGAACGCTTTAAGGCGTCGGTTTGCTCTAAAAGAAAAAAACTTCATTATTTCTGATGGAACATCCACCATCTAAAAAAGATCATATATTTCCATTCAAGGGCAGAACTCAAGATTTGTAAAGGGTTAAACAGAGTAGCTTATTTGTGCAACATAATTCAATCTAATTTTACAAGACTTTCGTTTTAACATTTTCAGACCGCTTCAAGAAATCGCTCCGATAATTTAAAAATGGCGTATGACAAACAAGAAAACATAGTAAATGAATAATTAAATGGAATAGCCGAGAAAAACGAGGGTAATGTCGGTCACTAGATAGAAAAGAAGCGAAAAGGACAAAAACAGATATTTCGACAAGAACCTCTACCAAGCCATCTTCAGTGCTAAAAAAAAAACTTAACCTTTTGAAGTAAAATCGACCAGACCAGAAGTAAAACTAAATGAAACAAACCAAAAAAAAAAAAAAAAAAAAGACAAAATAAATGGAAGACCATTCACCAGTTAGATTGGTCCAAATATAATTGGTGAATGGTCTTGGCGGAGGTTCTTGCCGAAATATCTGCTTTTGTCATTTTCCCTTCTTTTCTGCCCCTGGCTGACATTACCCTCGTTTTTCTCGGCTATTCTATTTTATCATTCATTTATTATTTTTTTCCTTGCTTGTCATACGTCATGTACAACCAGTTGGTCTTAAAATGTATTTAAAAAATGACCCTGTGGAAACAATAGCTTTCAAGAGGAAAATCATCCAAAATATTATATAAGTTTATTGAAACCCATGCAAACTTCAAACCATGAACTCCCATTGTCATCTTTTGGAAGAACAAGCGGAAATCAAAATTGCTCCTTCTCCCTTTTTTAGCCTATATTCAAGCATATCTACTCATAGGGTAGAAAAATCCCCAATTTCAGGCCAATATTATATTATGAAAATATTTACATAAAACTGCACCCTTTTTAAAAATCCGAAAACATACTTTTGCTTATTAATTGCCAATTTCAGCTGTTATGGATATTTTTCAGAGCAAATTTTCTCTAATGTAACTTTCTTTGCGCTAACAAGTATAAAAGTTATGCAAAATTCTACGAGCAAAACTGCAAACAAACGAGAGTTTTATCACAAAAAAAAAATGGGTACTAAAACAACTCCATTACGTTTTTGAATTTGCACCTACCAAATTACATTAGAAGATTCGTCCTACACTTGTTTCATGAAATCCATTAAACTATTGGAGGGTGGGGGGGCAAGGTTATTGTCGACTTTTTTATGACTATACAAAAGAAGGTTTTTCTCAAAATATAGGAGGGGGTATTTTTGTCCTTCTCTTAAATTGATTTAATTAAAATACCAGAAAAATGTGTTTTTCGTTCCCCCACTTTTCCCAATTAGCGCCTCTTCTAGCACACCCATATTCCAAAAACAAGTACCATATTATTAAGCAGAACCTTTAGGAAATGGCTTTATTTTTAGTCCTCCAATGATGCAAAACTCGTAAACGGTGTGGGAAACCCATTAGAGACGAAAATGAAGATCATATGTGAGGAATAACAACCAAAACAGTTCAATACTAACCATCACAATCATCATTTCATGGCCAGACTATCCAAACTGAGTCAAGGTTCAGGGCACAACGGCCCAATACCTCTAACCACAATCATGAAATTACTTATAAAAGGCTAAATAAAAAATAGTGTTTTTAATTATTGAATTTTTTTATTAATGTTGGAATAAATTAATTATCTTTATTTTTCTTTTGCTATAAATTATGACAGATAAAAGACACAATTGAGTTAAATGTTTAAAACCGTTCAGCCTTTACTGCCACAATCAATATCATGTGTGGACTAACTAATGTGAGTCGAAGGTCAGGCCACAACGGCATATTGCCTCCAATCAAAACCATGAATCTAGTTCCAAAAAGCAAAACACCTAATTAGTTTTATTTGTTCATTTTTTTAAAATTATTATTTCAAACAATTAAAATAACCTTCTTTTTTTACTTTTCTATAAATTATGACGTATTGGAAGCAACAAAACACTTGACTGAAAGGGCGCAAAAGGCAAGTTCGCATACATCGTTTTTAACAAGCCTAAACTATTTCGTAGCCCAAGAAAAGAGATTAAGACCTAAAAATTCTGCAAAATTTAAGTCAGTTTCATGTTGAATCCAAGAAAAAGTCTGTTCCACTGACAACACTGACATTATTGAGACACGATCCGAAATTAGTGGAAGAACAAATAAGCATACAAAGCAGATTTGTAAAGCTAAGTTGTGAAATTGCACACTTTCGAACAGAAAAATTTATAAACCTGACCCAAAACCCATCAAAATCCATTATCCGGATCTACATTGTTTTTTTCAGTGAAATTGTCAAATTTACAATCTTGAATTCACAAACTTATGAATTCACAAGCGTTTGAATTCAGCAGCTTGTGAAGTCACAAGCTGCTGATTCCTTCAACATACACTAAACCACCCCTACAACAGAAAGCTAAAACTTCTTAACATGTTTGGTGCCATTTGTTATTAGCTGTTTTTTTTTTTTTTGCTCCACATATATTTCTCTTCTTTTTTTCTTGTTTTTTTAATTTGGCTCCTGTCACTACTAAAAGTGCATAACTGCATATGGAAGTAATTTCCATTAAAAACTTCTGACTTAACTAAATTAAAACAATCAAATTCCTTTTTCACTGTCTTGACAACTGTAAAGTTTGACTTTAGTTAAAATACAATCTTTTTTAAGTTAAATTCAAGTTTATTCTGAGTTTTTCCACTTTATGTGGGTACTGCTGAATTTTCAGCAGCAGTTTCTAAGGCCATGAGGCCTCTAGTAGCTTTTAAGACCTTTTCAGTAAAATAAATGGGATCCTAAATTCGTAAGCTGGGTTATAAAATGCGCTGATCAACTGGCAATCTAGTTATTGCCCGATCATACAGAGATTAAATTTAAAAAAAAGTTTTTTCAGCTGAAAGTAAGGAGCAACACTAAAACTTAAAACAAACAGCAATTATTACGCATATAAAAGGGACTGCCCCCTCCTCAATACCTCGCTCTTTAAGCTGAAGTTTGTTAGTAATTTAAAAAGCGTCTTATTGTTCTAATTAAACGGCCCTTGTGTTTCAGGAGTCATTATTAAAAAATTGGGACAAAGTTTAAACTTTAGAGCAAAGATCGATGTTTTGAGGAGGGGGCAACCCACTTTACATACATAATAATTTTTGTTCTTTTTAAGTTTTAATGTTGCTCCTTACTTTCAGTTGAAAAAACTTGCTTTTCTTATTTTACAATTCAATCCCGGTGACAATTTACCCCGGACAATTACTCTTAACCACTCTGCGCGTAAAATTAAGACGGAAAAGAGAAAGCAGACATATATAAAGGATTTTGTATAAGAATTCTGGCAAATTCCCCCAGTATATAATTTCCCCTGACAAGTTCACTCCCTGAAAACTTCCTTCCTCATGGAAAATCACCCCATGGAAAATCCCAAGCAGAAAATTTGTCCCCCGACCCAACTGAAAACGTGTGCCAACATCCCAATAACAAATACTATGCACAAATTTCATAACTTGCAGACCTTTTCCCTGAGGCTGTGGGGGGAGGTCATTTTATACCCAAAGGATAGTTATTGGGCCTTTCAACTATGATGAACAAAATGGCTATCTCAAAATTTTTATCAGGTGATTTTAAAAAAAAATGGGAAAGGGAGGGGGCCTAGTCACTTAAAAAGGGCACTAGAACTTTTAATTTCTGTTCCAATGACCCCTCTCCCGATATTCTAGGACCACTTGGTCGATACGATCACCCCAGGAAAAAAACACGCATCCTTGATGCGTAAAAAAAAATACAGGATTCCATTGAAGATAGGAGCTTGAAACCTATACAGTAGGGTTTTCTGATACGCTTAATCTGAGGGTATGATTTTAATTGAGATCATTTGACTTTTGAGGGCTGTTTCTTCCTTTTTTCAAAAATCAGGCAAATTTTATCAGGCTCGTATTCTTTGATGGGGTAAGATTAAACTTAATTATATTTATATATTTGAAGTCAGCATAAAAAGCTGATTCTTTTGATATCTATTGGTATCAAAGTTCTGTTTTTTAGAGTTTCGGTTACTATTGAGCCGGATCGCTCCTTACTTACAGTTCGTTACTACGAACTGTTTAATATGAACTGGGAAACACCTTTGCAGGCCCTTATTTGCGCTGAATTATTTATTTACCAGCTAAATTATGCTTAAACTACAATTATCTCCTGAACTCCTTTAAATATTTGAATAAATGTTCTAAACTTATAATCTGATATTAATAGGGTATCAAATCTAATTATTCAGATCTTCACAGCACGTAAATCAATTTTGAATATAACTTCAGGGACGTTCATTAAAAATAAAACCTCGGTCGACGAAATATTTCAAACAAATCAAGCAATCAGAGAAGGATAAAATTACTGGCAAAACTTGCCTATGTCGTTTAATCTTGCCTTGTATAAGGCGTATAATCTAGTATAATCTTGCCTCGCGATAATCTTGCCTATGTTATTCTTTCTAACTCTAATTACTTTATAGTCCCTAAAACCCAGGTGATTAATGTAGCATTCTACAGGCAGGGGTGTCGGATCACAGCCAAGTCTAATGAAAAGTAAAAACTAGTGGCCTGGTTTATACAGAGACTAGTTTATGTCGTGACTTACGCATGAAGGAGGGCCTTCGCCCTCCCTCAAGATATTATATATTTTCCTGAGTTTCTAGGTACTTCGGGTTCAAATCGTCATATAATTTTTTTATTATTACCACCTTTCACACTCCCCCCCCCCTCCAGAAAAAAAAAATCTTGCGTACTTGCAATACAGGCGCCAAAACATGAAACAGAAAGTACCTTCATGATCTAGTGGCAAATACATCAATAGAAGTAGGATGGCTCTCTCTTCACGGTTATACTGTGCCAATATTCGAAGGAGCCAGACCCATCTCTCAGGTGGCGTTGAGGCGGCCTCCACAAAAAGCTTCAAATAATGATAACGTATCTTGATTTCATTCAGCTGTTGATCAGCAAGCACGGCCTCGGCCACTCTTCGAAAATGGCCCGTGTATCCAATTCTCAACAGTTCTTTAAACTTTTTCTTAATTTCGGCTTGCTTATCTATGACCATCAATACCTGAAATATTAAAAATTTTGGCTTTAAACAAATTAATTTAAGATTAATTTAAATTAATATTTTTTTTTAATGTAAAGAGTCTAATATATGAGGGAGTGACACACAGAATCGTTTAGTAAACCTTATTTACGCTCTGAATTCGGTAAATTTTCTCTTTGGTACATATTAGTTTATTAAGCTTGAGGGGTATGGGTATGCGCTAAATATAATGTGTTGAGTTTTGAAATATATGAAAGAAATAAAGACTATGTTTTTTTATGGTTCTAGGCGTTTACCCGCCTGGCGATTACTTCCCCTGAAAATACCCCCCCCCCCCCCAGAAAACAGCCCCCACGGAAAATGCCCCCGGTAAATTCCCCCCCCCCGTGGAAAATAAGGCTTATTCGAGAATTTTATTTGAGTTTTATTTTTTTGAATTTCGATAGGGGGAAGGAATTTCGGTACTTGTGTATTAAGCGCCACTCAACTCTAGTTTACGCTTTGTAAAATTTGAGAACACACCGTCTTTTTCGTTAGTTTCTTCGTTGCTTTAGAAATGAATTTGGGTTATAGATTTGCAAACTGTAGGGGGGGGGGGTATAAAACACTTAAATGAAACACTACATTAACCTAATAATAGTACTTTATACTTAGAAAACGGTCATTGAAAAAAAAAAACACTTAACGCTTGGAAAAAACAATTAAATGAAACATTGCATCTAATTTCTACTGGGATTTTTTTTTCTTTTTTTTTTAGATAACAAAAGTTCAAGATACTTCGCTATTCTTTTGTAATTTTAAGTGGCCATATACCTAGAAAGGATTGTTTTCTGACTTCAAACTGTCCAAATATTTCACTCAAATTCAAATTTGAAAAGCCTTCTTTTCCCCGGGGGGGGGGGGTATTTTTCGGGGGGTTATTTACCGGGTGGTGGGGGTAAAGCATTTGGACAGTTTGAAGTCAGAAAACAATTCTTTCTAGGTATATGGTCACTAAAAAAATTACAGAAGAATAGCGAGGTATCTGAAAATTTTTTTAACTATATTATAAAAAAAATCCCAGTATAAAGTAAATGTAATGTTTCATTTAAGTGTTTTTTCCAAGTGTTAAATTTTTTTCCTTTTTCAATGGCCGTTTTTCCAAGTATTAAGTACTATTATTAGGTTAATGTAGTGTTTCATTTAAGTGTTTTATGATGATCACTGATCAAAGTTTATGGTATTTGTGCCTTTCATTTATGTTATTTTACTGTGTTCATGGCCATATATTTGGCTTTAAAATCCACTTCTCTATCTATCTGTATAATGCTCAGAATTATTTCAACAAACCTACCTTGGATAGTGACCCGCTATTCTTTAACTCCCCCCCCCCCCTATATGGCGAGTATATAGCCCAAATTTATTTCGAAATTAATTAATAAACTAACGAAAAAACCGGTTTGTTCGAGAATTTTAAGAAGCGTAAACTTGAGTGAGTGGCGCATAATACACAAGTACCAAAATTTGTTCCCCCTACGAAAAAAAATAAATAAAAAATAAAACTCGAGTAAAATTCTCGGAAATTCTAAAACTCAAATTTGGAAAGCCTTATTTTCCACGGGGGGGGGGGGGTATTTACCGGGGGGAGGGTAAACGCCGGCCACCGTTTTTTATTTCGTTTTTTAAGGGAAAATTTTGCATACAGGTCATTATCCACTCATGACGTAAAAACTATTACTCTCCTACGACAACTGATCTAGAATTAAAAACTATTAATTTTTATTTGTGTTCCCGCTTTCCAATTCGCAAATTGGAATTGCTGCAACCTCTTTTTTGCGCAGAAATACAGGTGTATTTTCCTAATCAGTGTACCATAAACATGCAGAACTGCTAGTTTACTACGTAACTGACAAATTAAAAGGCATTCGGTTTATTTCCTTAAAGATAAAAAAAAAAAATTATTTATATTCCAATTCCATCTTGGCTGAAACCTCGACTTAAATTCAGAAATTGTCTCTACAAAATAGTGAAAAATGTAACTTGCGGCAGAAATATCCCTAATAAGATCATTCAATATTTTGATGTCATAAATGTAGTGCGTTTAAGGTTACTATCCAACCTGCTTGACAGAGAGTTGGAACAATTGAATGTACAAAAAAAATTATTATTGATTGATTCCCCGTTTTGATGTATTTTGTCTTATGGAGCACAGTAAAGGCAATCGGAGAACACGGAATCAAATGAGGAAATAAAACTGTCCTAGATTATGCTGATGAGTTGATGATTTGATGATGATACACTCATGATGAAGCATCCTAGTTGAAAATGAATGAACTTTTAGAGGTTTTGCGAGTTCAGGGTGCAAGAATAGGTTTGAAAATCAATGTTAAAAAGATTAAGTCACTAATACTAGGAATAAGTGAAGGTGATGTTGAGCAGTGGACATCATCACTTACTTAGCTAGTATTATTAGTAAAGATGGTGGGTGCAGTGAAGATGTTAAAAGTAGAATAGCCAAGGCCCAGGGTGTTTCTTTCATAGTTGAAAAAACCTTTGGTAGATTAGGAAAATAAGTCTACAAACTAAGATTAGAATATTATAAGCTACAATGCTGAAAGTGGCCAAGCATGGCTCTGAAGCATGGGCGCTCTGAAAAGTGGATGAAGATTTACTAGACGTTTTCCAGAGAAATTGCCTACGGATTTTTCAGGATACCCGGCTGACTAACCGTATCTCAAACAGTAGGTTGTGCAAAAATGTGGTTCAATCCCGCTATCTACGGCAATAATGAGATAAAGATTGGAATGGCTAGGACACATTCTGCAGATGAAGGATTACGGATCGCCCTTGTGGGCCAACCGTCTAGGGCCAAACGAAAAGCAAGCCTTCCCCGAATGGGGTGGGAGGATTACATAAGGAAAGATTGAAGGGAAATGGGTACTTCCTGGGAGGGTGTAAAGAGAGAAACTTTTAATAGAACAGGGATGGAGGAGGAGCGTGCGAAGCTGTGTCGGCCTCAGGCGGTTTTGTGCTGCAGTGAGTTGATAATAGTAGCTGTATTGCTGTATAATAGTAGCCCCATATTTTGTTCTGTCAAAAAGAAACCTTTTCCGGTAAACAAAGGCCTTTAATTTAGATTTTTATATCCTCTCATGGATAAAACCTGGCAAGCTTATCCCCTACTTTTTTCTGATGCTCGAGTCAGATTAAAGTTCAGAACAAGAACCGGTACAAACAAGGACATCCGCTAAGAACAGGAAAACCAGGCATCTGATCTTGTCTCTTGGCAGAATCAAAATTTTTGACTATATGGGAAACATTCAAGACACCAACTTTTGTGGCAAGGCTTACTGGCTTGAAGGGACTCCCACTAGGAGATGGCTAGCATGAATAACTAACTCCCTTATGGAAACAGGTGCCATAGGTTTCCGCCTTGACAGGGGGACAGGTGTCACATGGCACCTATCAAACGATCTGAATATATATATATATATATATATATATATATATATATATATATATATATATATATATATATATATATATATATATATATCCAAATGCATTTTTTATACATCCACGGCGTCTCTACTAGAACTTTTTTTTTATTCCCATCCTGCTTAAAAAGAATACTAGACAAGAATACTTCAATTCTGTCAATTATAAACATTGTACTTTCACATAAAGTTGTGGTAGTTGGAATTCGTCAAATGTTATCTCTTCACAAGAAGCTATCACCCAACTGTGATGCAACTGACTGCCAGCTTCAATTTTGCTATTTAATAAGTTTCTTTTTACCAAACAATTTATTTGTTTCTTGCACCAAAAATAATTACGTAAAAAATATATATGCGCACTATTAAAAAAAAAAAAAAAAATCAACTTTGAATATAGTTTACTTTTAATTAGAACCTATGACTAATAGCCCTACACAGAACATAAAAAATAAAAAAAATTCACCAGTTGATCATAAGAACCAAGATTTTAGACTTTAATCTTATAACACACAATACTTCACGAAACTATGAAAATGATCGATTGAAACTATGAACGATTACAACAGACTGAGCTTTCCAGCCGTTTATGTGGGGCTAATCGAAAGTCAGGCCATCCCAAAATGGCGTGAGAAGAGGATATGAGGTAGGTCTAAAGGAAATTGGAGCTTCATGGGATAGGGCAAAGACTGTAGAAGCTTTGAATAGATTGAAGTGAGAGAGAAGCGTACACAGTTGGTGTTGGCCTCAGGCAGGTTTTTTTCCATTGACGCCCCTGGGTGTGTATTCCGTCGGTGGTCTAACTTTCGAGCTAGGAAATAACAATTAGCTACAGTTTAGTGGTTATACAAACCAAGTCACAAAATTTGAAAATCAGACTTTGAAACTGCACAACGGGATATTTCCTAATAAAAGATCACAATTTTGAACCCAACACAGAAAACTAATATCCTTAAGCCCATTGTCAGCCATTTATTGAGTCATTGTGTTGAAAGACAGGAAAATATGTTTATCCATGTAAATGGTGGGCGAAGCAGCTGTTTCTTTGCACCTCATTAAGATTCTACCAAAATTGTAAATTGACGGCCATTTATTGAGTCATTGTGTTGAAAGACAGGAAAATATGTTTATCCATGTAAATGGTGGGTGAAGCAGCTGTTTCTTTGCACCTCATTAGGATTCTACCAAAATTGTAAATTGACGGCCATTTATTTTGTCATTGTGTTGAAAGACAGGAAAATATTTTTATCCATGTAAATGGTGGGTGAAGCAGCTGTTTCTTTGCACCTCATTAGGATTCTACCAAAATTGTAAATTGACGGCGATTTATTGAGTCATTGTGTTGAAAGACAGGAAAATATGTTTATCCATGTAAATGGTGGGCGAAGCAGCTGTTTCTTTGCACCTCATTAAGATTCTACCAAAATTGTAAATTGACGGCCATTTATTGTGTCATTGTGTTGAAAGACAGGAAAATATGTTTATCCATGTAAATGGTGGGTGAAGCAGCTGTTTCTTTGCACCTCATTAGGATTCTACCAAAATTGTAAATTGACGGCCATTTATTGTGTCATTGTGTTGAAAGACAGGAAAATATGTTTATCCATGTAAATGGTGGGTGAAGCAGCTGTTTCTTTGCACCTCATTAGGATTCTACCAAAATTGTAAATTGACGGCCATTTATTGAGTCATTGTGTTGTAAGACAGGCAAATATGTTTATCCATGTAAATGGTGGGTGAAGCAGCTGTTTCTTTGCACCTCATTAAGATTCTACCAAAATTGTAAATTGACGGCCATTTATTGTGTCATTGTGTTGAAAGACAGGAAAATATGTTTATCCATGTAAATGGTGGGCGAAGCAGCTGTTTCTTTGCACCTCATTAAGATTCTACCAAAATTGTAAATTGACGGCCATTTATTGTGTCATTGTGTTGAAAGACAGGAAAATATGTTTATCCATGTAAATGGTGGGTGAAGCAGCTGTTTCTTTGCACCTCATTAAGATTCTACCAAAATTGTAAATTGACGGCCATTTATTGTGTCATTGTGTTGAAAGACAGGAAAATATGTTTATCCATGTAAATGGTGGGTGAAGCAGCTGTTTCTTTGCACCTCATTAAGATTCTACCAAAATTGTAAATTGACGGCCATTTATTGTGTCATTGTGTTGAAAGACAGGAAAATATGTTTATCCATGTAAATGGTGGGCGAAGCAGCTGTTTCTTTGCACCTCATTAAGATTCTACCAAAATTGTAAATTGACGGCCATTTATTGAGTCATTGTGTTGAAAGACAGGAAAATATGTTTATCCATGTAAATGGTGGGTGAAGCAGCTGTTTCTTTGCACCTCATTAGGATTCTAACAAAATTGTAAATTGACGGCCATTTATTGAGTCATTGTGTTGAAAGACAGGAAAATATGTTTATCCATGTAAATGGTGGGTGAAGCAGCTGTTTCTTTGCACCTCATTAGGATTCTAACAAAATTGTAAATTGACGGCCATTTATTGAGTCATTGTGTTGAAAGACAGGAAAATATGTTTATCCATGTAAATGGTGGGTGAAGCAGTTGTTTCTTTGCACCTCATTAGGATTCTACCAAAATTGTAAATTGACGAACATTTCAATGTTTTCATAGCCTATATAATAGCAGGGGTCTTCTTTCAGAAGATCCCTGCCCCAATAAGACAACACGGTAGTTCAATTAGTTCTTTAATCATTTAATCACGGTAGTTCTTTAATCTAACAAACCCAGAAACCTTCAATTTTAACCAAGCACATACCGGACGACGTTAATCTTGCCATTGACCTAATTTTTTTTGGAAAATTTCTAAATTTCTAATCTTTTTTAGCAAATAAGCAACTAAAATTTCTACTCTGCACTGTTGCATAATATATCTGAAAATTCACTGTTCCATAACCAAATCAAACACTGTCTCGAAACCATTTTTCTTTTGTGAAGGAATGAATACGAAATCCAAATTTACAAGAGAGAAGTGATAAAACTGTGCTAGCCTTCATGTTTTATAGCTAAAATGAACTTATAAAAAAAGATCAAAAAAGTGTTGTTTTTGTTCAAGGTCACAACGACAGAAGTCAAATGAAGCAAAAAATGCTTGAAAAGAAGCAAGGTCTCAAAATATATTAAGTGGTAATCAAGCACACACTTAAGGCCTTCGGGTACGTTCATCTCCACCTCAGAAATCTCAACATTTTTATAGTTTTGCACAGTACATCTTTATGTTTAACTATAGTCAATAAACATAGTCAATAAATACATAGTCAAATATAGTCCTTAAATATAGCCGGTTACTACTACTACTAGTACTACTAACAACTCACCGCAGCACCAAGCCACCTGAGGCCAACACAGCTACGCAACTCCTCCATCCTAATCTATTCAAAGCCTCCTTATTTTTAGCTCCCAGGAAGTTCCCAGTTCCCTTAAATCATTCTTTACGACATCCTCCCACCACAACCACGGACAGCCTGCTTTCTGTTTAGCCTCAGACGGTTGGCCGAAAAGAAAATCTTTGGCAATCTGTCATCCTTCATCCGGAATCCTTCCTATAACCGTTTAAGTATAGTCAAATGGATGTTTTCGTCGCAAAGAATAGGGTTTGCTGCTGTTCTACTTAATGAGGACAGCTAGAAAAGTATTAGAAAATTTCTGTATAAAAGCTAACCAAATAATATCATCCAGGACCATCCCAACCATACCCAATAGCCATGTTTGCTTCAAAATGTTTTTCTCCAAGCTCAAATAAGTTATTAGTTGAAATTCTAACATTTCCTAATTTATTTAACTATGAATTAGTTTACAAGTTTCATACTGATTTCTTATGCAAGGGCAAAACTCTGCAAAAGGTTGTATTCATTCTTCTATATTATTCATTTAACAAAAAAAATTTGTAGGAATGTTGACTGAATTAGTAAACTGGTGTGTTTTCATATATATTATTTTATATATGTTATATGCCACATATATAAATTTTAATATAGGTAATACACTTATATGTTAAATATATTTTTATCTTTTATATAAATATAAGTAATTTTAAAGACAATTAGGCAGACCTAGTGATTTTTGATTTGGTTAATTTTAAACTTGTAATCACCGGTCACAGCTATCTCAGGAGCTGACACTCCATCAGAAAAAGAGCAGATCGAGAATGCTCTCTCTGGCGTTAAGTGTCTATGCTTCGCAAGATACAAATTTTTTTTAGCAAATACTGTTTAGAGATGTAATGCTAATAGTTGATTATCCCCTCCCCTTGACTAAAACAAGTTGAACCCCCCTCACCTGGAATATAATTACAATGACGTCTTGGTTTTCCCATAACCATTGACAAATTAATTGTCCTCAGAAATTGTACATATGGTACTTATGCTAGGGAGGACAGTATAAAACTGATCTTTGTGCATCTGGTCGAGTCACATCCATCAATCAATGTGTGCAGGAATATAGAACTAGCAACAATACAAAAATATTTACAAAATTATGAGACTAGCAATAGCAAAAGATGCCTGCAACAGACTAGCAACAGTCTAAGAATGTCTGCAGCAATACAAGACTAGCCTTTGTATATTCAGCCGAGTCCCATTCAGCATTGAACCTCTGCAACAACCAATAATTAGCAACAGCACAAGAATATTTGCAGCAGTTTAAGAGCAGCATTACTTTAGGATGCCTGCAACACACTAGAAACAGTAAAGGATCTCTGTAATAGCATAAGACTAACCTGCGTACATTCAGCTGAGTCCCATCCAGCAATGAACGTCTGCAATAAGGTTCCGTAGTAGCAAAGCATTCCAACTTCTCGACAATTGATACTGGCACAGTTTGAGTGATCGATGAGTATATCAATTTCTTTCACTAATGTCACCATCAAGCTGAGTCGACGGGATGTGGCCCAGAGACAGGAAGCTCTCTTCATCAGCAGACCCAGTGAGCAGAACTGAAATTTTTGACAGTCATTAAGATCAAGCATAGTCAGCCTGCAGGTCAAATAATTCCACTCCAGCTTCCCGCCTCGAACCCATTCGAGCATTATAGCATAAATTTGTTTCGTAAATATATATTAACATACTTATATCTAAAATGCATAAATGACCGTTGATGCTTATACAAAAGGAATAATAGAAAAGGCTTCGAAAATTTAGAATTATGTATTTAAGAAACATGTTATGAGTCTACTGAAAACGAGATATTACCGCCTTTAAAAAGGTTTTCCTTTCAGCATTTAATGTTTTCTTGCGAGGGTGAAAGGATTTTCAGACATATAATTTGCCTTTGAGAGCAAACTTTCCTGTGATAAAAATAAAGCCTTATACAGCAGAGAAGAAGTAGTTTTATTCACGTTTAGGAGCACTAGAGCGTCAAAAATTTCAGAAATTTCACTTAAACTCTCCACTTTCCCTGTTTGAATTCATAAAATAGATGTCAATACTTTAAATACACAAATGACAGATCCAACTTATATATAAGCTAAAGAAGAAATTCTTTAGCTTATATATAAGTTGGATCTGTCATTTGTTCATTTCAAGCATTGACATCTATATATGATGTGTAATTACACATCTAAGAAATAAATTATGAATATACTTGAAATAAGTATTATATCTGACTAGTAGCGTTTTCAGCCTTTAAAGTTTCCTAGGAGAGTACAGGGCTGTTACATTCAGATTTTTTTTTTTTTTTTATTTGGTTTTGAGGTCGGACATAATATTTCCTGGGGATATAAAAAGAAAAATTATATTCATATTAAATTATATTATATGTAAATTTAGATAAAATTTATATTATATTATATACATTAAAATGTATTATATAAAGCAGCAAGGACATGTAAGTATAAACATTTTTAGTTCTCTGGACCCACCTTAGGTCTATTCATACCAAACAATCAAGATTGTCTGAGATTATTCTTTTGTTTGTTTCAAAATCATAAAGTTTTTAGGGAAGTAAGAAATTTTTTCAGTGTTGCCACATTGAACCGTGAAAAATAAATAAGCAAAATTAGTTAGTTGAATTTGACACCGCTTCTCGTCTACGAAAATCAAGTCCAGGTTGAGGTCATTCAAAGCGTCAAAAGTTTCAGGAATTCAATTTTAAACTTCATATTTCCATGTTTGAGTCCTAATAGAAAGTCTTACAGAAAAGCTGTGTTTTTAAAGCATACATTATAACATATTGAAAAATTTATAATGCCTAAATTATTTAAAATGAATAATGTTCATGCCTGAATAGTTTTTTTTTTAAATTTTTAAGCATCTGTAGTTTTGGCAAAAAAAAACACGGTTTTGAACATTTCACTAGAAAATAAATCATCCTTAGTACCCCTTTCTTGTGTGTCATTTTAATAGGGCACGTGTCTTTCTTTTTCATGTTTTTCTAAATTTTGTTTTTCTTTATTTTGTTTGCTTTTAAACGTCACTCTCTGATTTTAGGTTTACAGTTGATTTTACTCTTTTTTTTTTGGTTTTCTGTCATTTATTTGTGTTGCTTTTATGCTTACGCCATCATCTCACATTGTTGTCAGTCCCTTTTTGAATTCTTTTTTTTTCGCGTTGCTTTTACGCTTACATCGCAATCTCTCATCGTTGTAATTACGGGTTTTGTTATTTCTCTCCAAGTGCTATAACTTTAATTTCTCTCTATCTTTAGTTTCTTTTATTTTATCTCTCTGTATCCAGCTAATGTTATCAAAATACAATGTATAATTACGCATTTAAGGTACAAGTTATGAATATAACTAATATAATATGACTTAATTTATATAATATATATATGAATATAACTTAAACGAGCCTGTCTGAGGAGTTTTCGTTTTAAAGCTTTTAAGGTTTATTAGGAGACTGAATTATATTCAAATTTAATGGTTATTTTTTAATTTGTCCTTCAGGTAGGGCATGATATTTTCTGAAGATATAAAAACGATAATATTTAAACACCAAGGACAAGAAAGTATTCAAAATATTTTCCCCTGGACCCATACTAGGTCTATTCATTCCTAAACATCTCAATTTTCTGAGATTTGTCTTTTGGTTGTTTTAAAATTATGAAGTTTTTAGGGCAGTATCATATTTTCAGTCAGTGTTGCCACTTTGAACTACGAAAACAAATAAGCATAACTAATTAGTTAAATTTGATACCGCTTTTTGTCCGTAGAAATACAAAACCAGGTTAAGATCCTGTAAAGTGTCAAAATTTTTAGGAATTCCATTTTAAACGCCATATTTCCATGTTTCAGCAATTAATAGACAAATTTTTAGCGTTTGGAATAAACAAATGACACTTAAGACCTATCTAAAAGTCCTAATAGAAAGATTCGTTTTCAAGATATACATTATAACATGTTTATGAAATATATAATACCTAAATATATTTAAAATGAGTAATTTTCATGCCTCAATAGTTTTCCTTTCAACTTTTAAGGGTCTATTATTCTGGAAAAAAAATTTAGCAAAGATACCTCCGATTATGAATGTGTAAACTAAATCATCTTCGGCACCCCTTACTTGATTGTCATTTTGATAGTATATGAAACGTTCTTTTAATTTATGTTTTTTATTTCCTTTCCTCATTGTGTTTGTTTTAAAATCTATCTTACTTCTCTAGTGTTAGTTTTATGGTTGATTATACTCCTTTTTTCGTTTTTATTTTGTTTGCGTTGCTTTTATGCTCACAACATCATCTCATATTTTTGTCATTATATTTTTATAAACTATAGTTTCTCAGTGTTTTTATTTTACTCTATTTTATATCTGCGTGTCAGTTTTCTCTGTGCTTCTTTTATTTGTTATTTTAACTATTTCTGTTCCCTGGTGTCTTCATTTCTTTTATATCTTTTTGTATTTATATCATCACATAGAGTTGTTTCAGTTTTTTCAAGTAATAAATATATAAGTTTAAAACACCATAAGTAAATTTCGAAAAAACAGTTTTTGACATATGATATTCAATTGCAGAGAAACTCCAAAAAAGCACTAACAGCTAGTCAGACATAGATTTTTAAGAGCGTACAAGCGCCAGTGATAAGCTGGCTTCTCCACATATTAATTAAAAAAGAAAACTTTTCCGAAAAAGAATTTTTTCAAAGAAAAGTAAAGAGCTACGTTAAACCAAAGATGAGCAGAAAAAAAGTCAACTAATTTTCCAAGCCTAAAGCTACCGCAAATCACCGTCAATAAAAAAAATGAAACCCAAAATATTTGTGTTTGAACTAAGTCAAACTCAAAAGAGCAGAAACTAAGATGAGTAGGGCTGACCCCCCCCCCCCCAACATGCCTTCTAAAGACCAGAACATAATTCGCACTTTACTGAAAACAATCCTTAGTAAGAGTTGAATGTTTTTATTTCTCATAATATCGCAAAAAAAATATAACAGAAAAAAGTGCGAAACAACAAATTAATACATATGGATATATACTGATATTCATTCCTGGAAGTCTTAATATATTGGATTTATTAAAGTTAAAAAGACAAAACATTTAAAATACATTTTGTTTTCAGTAAAGGGCAAATGATGTGCCGGTCTTAAGAAGGCTTGGAAAGCTTCAGTCCTAAACATTTTACTTTCTGCTCGTTTTCAGTTTGATTTGGTTGTTTATTGTAATTTCTGTTCGTTCTGACTTTCATTTATTTACTGATGGTAATTTGGGGTATTTTTGCAATTGGAAGATTATTTGACTTTATTTCTGTTTATTTTTGGTTGAATGTTGGTCTTTACTTTTTTTGAAAAACGTTTTTTGGGAAATTTTTTTTTTAATTATTTTCTGTTCATTTTGATTGACATAGTCTTTTTCATATAAAAGAAAAGAACATTAGAAATATTTTCGTTTTTTTTTCTATAGGAAACCATATTTCGGCTTACTATTTATATGTTGGACAAATTTTGTCAACAATTTTCAATAGCATACGCCCTTTTGAAAAGCTAGACACATATAGTATCCTTTGATTTAGTTTTACACATACTCCCAGAAGTTTCCCAGAAAATAAAAGTGAATGCCCTTCCTAAAATATTGTATCTATGCTATTTTGACAACCTGAAAGCACTTACACTCTTATGATTGAATTCAATTGTAACATGAGAAGTAGTACTAGTAATTGTAGTAGCCCTGAAAGTTTCCACTTAATCCCTTCAGTTGTTCTTGAGATATTGCCCAGACATCTTATTAACAACCACCATACACATAGTGTCTTTTAATTTAGTTTTGAAGCAACATAAAATTTCCAAGAAAGTTTCTGCTTTATACCCTATTCCAGTCCAAAGATGTCTTACCTAGAAATCTTAACAACCTGAATGCACACTATTTTTTATATAATTCAATAGTAGTAGTAATAGTAGTAGTAGAAGTACCAGAAAATGCTGTAGCAATATTGGTAGCCCTGGGAGTTTCAGCTAAATACCCTAAGCTGTTACTGTGCTATTGCTAATGCACCCCTTTGAAAACCCACATTTACATAGTGTGTCTTGACTCAGTCCAACACCGCCCTTATCCTTCTCTGAAGGTTTTACTAATACCCTTAGCATTAGCAGTAGCAGTAGGCATACTAGCAGAAGTAATTACAGGAGCAGTACATATAGTATTAGTAATATCAGCAGTAGTATTATTAGTAAGCAATAATAGTAATGCCTTTTTGGTCTAGTTCAACATTCCCTTCTCATGCCATGATAGTTTCAATTTAAGATTTTAAGTCGTTTTTTAGATGTTGCTGATACATTCTGTTGATAACATTCACGCATACAATGTGTTTTGATTTAGCCAAACATTTCCCTCAACAGTCCCTAAAGGTTCTACGTTAATGCCATTAGCCTTAGTAATATTAGTGCTAACAGCAGTAGTAGTACTACTACTACTATTAGCAGTAATTTGCACATAGCACATTTTCATTAATTCAACATTCCCCTCAAACATGCCCAGAAAGTTTCAACCTAATACTCCTCCTTATACCCTTAGCCGTAGTAGTAGTATTAGTAACAGTAGTATTAGTATGCACATATTACCTTTTGGTTGGTTCAACATCCCCCTCAACATGCACTGAAAGCTCCAACTTAATACTCCTAGCTTTTCCAGAGATATAGCTGTTACGCCCTTTTAATAACCTGCATCCAAATGGCTTGTTTCAATTTAGTTCACTTTCCTCTTCAACATTTTCTGGAAGTTTCACCGTAATACCCTTAGCTACTACTACTAGTTGTCGTCGTAGTAGTAGTTATAGTTGTAACAGTCGTAAAAGTAATAGCAGTTGTAGTAGCAGTAATAATAGTAGTACCATTCGCAGCAGTGGTAGAAGAAGTAGCATGCACACAGTGCATTTTGGCTAGTTTAATATCCCTCTTAATGTGCTCTGAAAGTTTCAACATAATACCCTAGACCGTTCCTGGGCTATTGCTGATATGCCATTTTGACAACCTGCATGTACACAGTGTGTTTTGATCTAGTTCAACATTCCCTGAAAGTTTCACCTTCCTACCCTTAGCCTCAGTAGTAGTAGTCGTAGCAATAGTGGTAATAGTAGCAAAATAGAAGCAATAGTAATAGTAGCAGTATGCATAGAGTGCCTTTTGGTTAGTTCAATATCCTTCTCAACATACCCTGAAAGTTTAAACTTAATACTTTAAGCCTTTCCTAGGATATTGTTCATATGCCCCTTTGAAGACCTGCATGGATATAATTTGTTTTAATTTAGTTGAAACTACCCCTAAACATTCCCTGAAAGCTTCTAGCCTCAATAGTTGCAGTAATCGTAGTATTAGTGGTAGTAGTACGCCCATAGTGCCATTTGGTTAGTTCAAGATTCGCCTCAACATACCCTGAAAGTTTCAACTTAAAAATCAAAGCCGTTCCTGGAATATTGCTGGGATCCTTTCGACAATCTACACGCTCAGGCTGCGTTTTGATTTAGTTCGACTCCCCCTTAACATCTCCTTAAATTTTCTCCTTAATACTCTTAGCCATAATGTTGGTTGCAATAGAAGCAGTAGTTGGCTTAGCAGTAGTATTAGTAATAGTGGTATTAATATTAGTAGTAATGTGCACATGTTGCCTTTTGGCCAACTGATCTTCTCCCTAAGCATTCTCTAAAAGTTCCAACTTAATACCCAAAGCAATTCCTTAAAGAACGCCCTTTTGACAACCTGCATGCAAATAGTACGTTTAATTTAATTCAGCTTTTCCCTCAACATTTTTCAAATTTTCCCCTCGATTTCCCTTAGTAGCAAATTTTTCCCTTAGTAGTAAAAGCTGTGAGAGATGGAAAATTCTGATTGCATTTTCGAATTTAGCATAGGAATTGACATCAAAACCACATATTTTGATTAGATAAAAAAACAAATTTAATAAAAACTGTGATTAGTAGACGAGAGTGAACCCCTCTCCTCCCTAACCAGCTGGGCAAATTTATATTATAGCCACCTCTTTTAGTTTTACAGCTGAAAAAAAAAATTATTGGCAGAAGACAGTGGAGTCGTTCCATCTCACTGCCTACCCCCCCCAACAGGTCGTGCAAACTTATAGCATTATATTCCCTGTCACAGTCCTTTTTTTCTTTTTTATATTTAATCTGCGCCTCTGAAGCTCAAGTCCCTCGAACGTAGCTCGTTCTAGTATATATACATATAAGCTGCCATATAAGATATATGTGTGCCATACAATATAAGTATAATAAGATGTATGTAAAATGTATGCCATATAAGATATATGTCAGATATATGAATATATCGGACCCTGCTTTGATAGCTTTTGTTGCCAACAGAAAACTAGTTGCTTTTTCCCCAAAAAATCGGAGGCACGAGAATAGTTTTTACAAGGAAATATCAAACAAAACGTCTCTGAAAAGGTAAGTTCCACTAATAGCCCTTTCAAACACATAGGGAAACCGATCGGTGCGAAAGGGGAAGTGTTCAAACGAAACGTGCAAGATTATCCCGAAAAGCACAGATAGCACGTGCCAGGTTTCCACCTCTCTTGTTCGCTTTATATAGAGCATGACTCGTACCGTACAAAAACTGCTGGTTCTGAACAAGAACCACCAAATCTCGAACATTTGCATGCTTAACAATTGACATGATTTTCACTTTTAAAAATTCCTGCTTACTTTTGCTCGACAACACACGGAAAACCGAACGGTACCATAGGAAAACTAGAAAAAATCCTTTGCCCCAAAGCCGATAGGTACTTTGGGAAAAACAGATCTCGGAATGACGTAATTCGAGGCCCGAAGGTCTGAGTTACCATCAATAGCCAGGGAAACGTGCGAAGAGTAGCAACAAAAAGCCCCAAAAGTAGTCTGAACTTCGGCCCTCTCAAATGTAGCTTCACAGACATCCTACCCTGTTTTGATGTCTTTCTCTACAAAAAAAAAATTGTTTATAAACTTACCAGTTTCTGATTACAAAGCCTTTTGTTCTCCGGAAAAGGGCTGAATGAGCTTGACTTGTAGGCAATGGTCCGTTTCAAAGTAGGGCGAGATATTGCAAAGTGGATCAAACGTTGCATCATAGTCTTCGAAGTAAGTGCAAGCCGACTTAATGAAATCACTGGAATTAAAAGAAAACGGATTTTAAGTTACAGAAACTGTTTCTTAATAGAAGCTTCAAGGGTTTCGATGGAGAGTGAGAGAGGAGTGGACAATCAACCCCTAGATTTTTTTTGTCTCCCTCCCTTGGATTTTAAAAAACACATTTTTTGGTATTTTTCATTTATTTTATTCTTCTTAATGAAGGTACAAAAAAAGTTAATTTCAGAATTCAGGGGGGAAGGGCAATTTTGTTGCCCTTCAATTTTTTCAATGAAAATACCCTAAATAATATGTGTCTTTTTTTATTTAGGGGAGGGGCAATTATATTTTTGGGGGCAATTATACCCATCTCCAACTCCCCCATAAATCGCAGCCATTGAGAAAAGAGAAAACTAGGAAGACAATTCAACCTTTTCACCGCTGCTTTTTATATTGTCCTGTAGATTTTTGTCTATATTTCTTTGAAGCAAGGAAGGCTGAGAGGAGGTCCCGGCCAAAATATTTACATTTTCCTGTTTTTTTCACTGGCTGTAATTTACCTTATTTTTCTTTGTTGTTTTATCGTTTCCAAGAGGAACCTCGTGACAAAAAAAAAGTTTATTTTATAACATGTGCTTTTTAGCACGGTAATTGGTAATGCGTTAGAAAATAATTTAAAGCATTAAGTAAAAAACCACGACAAAATAAAAGCACAGAAAGCAAAGGGGAAAAAAGAAATTGAAAGGACAGAAAAACAGCTTACAGCGTGATCGTAAAGTATTTTTAATTCAGCAAAGAATTAATCGAAGCGTTTTTGTTTCTTCTTTCAAGGAAGCGAATTATAATCTATGTTGTTTAATATGTATCTGTATTTATGGAACCTTTTCTTGATGTCATGGCGCCACCATTGGTTTGATACAACCACCCTGGGAAAAATATGAATTATTCCCTAAAGTAGTGACCTATATAGATCAGTTTTGTGGCGAATATTCAATTTCGACATTTCGACACATCGATTTTCTGATATATTCGAATATGTCAGTTTTAAGAAAAAAAAAAAACTATGTAGAAAATTAATCTTAGATTTTTCTTGTCTAAATCTAGATGGCGTTGGCAAATTTTCGTTTTTAGAGACCAACTTAAGAAAGGAGATTACGATACAGCAAAGTGGCGATGTCTGCCTTTTTTTTGCATAAAACGATAATCTTGGCCTAAAAAAGGTCAAAATACTATTGGGTATAAATTCCGAGATAGACATTCGATTTATAATTAATCTAACATTTAATATAAATGACTAAATTTACGTTCCTGGGGCAGTGTGTAGAGATACAGGAGCCGTATGTTTAACCTAAGTTTCATCCTCTTTACTAAAATAGGATCTTAACTAAAAGTTAAAATATCTTTAAATCCAACATGAGATTTTCTGAACATAACAGAATTTTTAAATCGCTTTTTCAGGATAATAAAATAGCTAAAGCTAAGTAAGTACATAGCACATAGGCTAAATTAAAAACTAAAATGCCCACAAATATACCTTTTACTTCTTTTCGACAATGCCGGTTTTTATCCTGGTATTGAATAAAAGAAAATAACCAAAAAAAAAATTAATGCAACTATTACTTCAATAAATTTTCACATTTAATTTATGATTATTTTGGCTAAACCTAGACGGCGCTCATAAGATTCTATTTGCAGACACAAAGTGAAGTTTCCTCTCTTGTAAGCTTCCACAAACGGTTGACAAAACCTTGGATATGCCAATAACGATGAGAAAGAATTCTTTATGCTTTACAGAAACCATTCTTTATGTTATTTTAATTTGTTAATTTTACAATTAAATTTGTTAATTTTACAATTAACAGAAACCATTCTTTATGCTTTACTGACCAAAAGACCAGCTTGGGGAGTTAAATGGTTGCTACTAACGAAAAGGACGAAAAGAAGACAAGCAAACAAACAGAAGTTCTTACGATACGTTGATTTAATGGTTTCTTATGGATCAACATAATTTTGCTCAAGTGAGGGTTCTTAAACGCTTCAGTATTTGCGCCCCCCCTCTCCCCTCCAAAAAAATATTTTTGCATACTAGCCTGGTTAGGTAATATTACATTTCCAATTTTAGAAACTTTGCTTAATAAAGCAACATGTTAAAATAAAATACAGTCAATAATAAAATACTAAAATACAATAATAAAATACTTCTTTGCCTTGGCCTAGAATCATATTAAATTTCCAGGTTTGGAAGCTTTGCTTCATAAAGCAACATGTGAAATAAAAACAAAAATTATTTTTATTGCACTGGTCTTTGATCATGAAAGAAGAAAAGCAAAGATTGTCTTGGCTTAAATTTCTCTAAAATCTTAAGACTTGGATGATTTTTCCGGTATTTCCTACAACTGTCATACATTGCTTCGATCTCTTAATTCATATAAATTTCAGCAGCCCCGCCCTATCCCCGTCAAATAAATTTCTGTCAATTTTATACGGTCAAAAGATAAATGTACACGAGCATAGGAACTTGCCACCAACGCTTTACATTCAGCAACCATAGTTCTGGCTAATCACCAGGGAATCTTGGGCTCAACGCCAGCAGCGATTTTCTTTATTCAGTAAATTCCTCTGTGTATGTCTTTCAAGGCCTGAACGTACTCAATTTTTGGAAATCCAAGGAAAAACGTAGTTTTCATTTACCTCCTCCCTATGAAATCCGCATTAATTTTTTATAAGGGGGGGGGATAATTTGCTTGTTTTTTCAAAATAGCATAGCTATTTGTTTTAGTTAAATGGTTATAAAAAAAACTTAAAAAATACATACAAATTTGCTCATATGCATTTTTGTTATGTTTTCAAGAGTTGGACAAACATTTCGACGGGGGGGGGGGTGCAAACCCGGTAAGCTCGCCCCTGGATACGGCCTTGAGTCTAAGATTAACAAGTCAAAACAAATATAGTATCTAATCTTGGTAATCTTCACAGAAGCCTACTAATAAATGTTAATTTTGTTGCTGTTAATTTGCTTCTGGGTTACTACCCATTTCACACGTGGCATAAAAGGCCATCGTGGTCTTTTCTTGCCGATATAGCTAATATAATTGTCATATATTCGATCAGATTTCTACAGCAGCGATTTTTTCAGCAGGAAATTAATAAATTCCCATATTTAATAAGGTGAATGCCTGTTAAGACCTGTAAATACTGACTTTTTGGAAATCCCAGAAAAACAAATACTTTTAAAATGCCTCCTCCCTCGGGCATCCGCATCAACTTTTCAGGGGGAGGTTGGGGGGTGGGTGATAATTTTCTTTTTTCAAAATGGTATCATTGTTTATTTTAGTTAAAACATGTTACTCATTACACTTTCTATATTTTTGAGGAGAGGGACAGGGGTCATCGTAATCTTTTCTTGCCGACACAGTTAAAATTAAAGCATAAAAAAGTTCAAAATTAAAGCATTAAAAGTTTAAAATTAAAGCATAAAAAAGCCACTTTAAAAAAACAAGTTCATAAAACAAGCATAGACTAAAATGATACATATAACTTTTAGAACTTACATTCCATTTCCAGGAATATCTGTTCAGCAACTTCTGGAGGTAAGGCATCAAAATACCCCAGCGGTCCGTCGACATTCAGCTTGGCGCGTTTAGCTCTTTCTTTGTTTTGAATGCGTTTGGAGCGACGGCTCTTGTTGTTCGTGTGTTTATTAGCATCAGAAAGACGAGTGTAGCTTGAGTTACTTCTGAAATACATAAATAAAATTATTTGAGAAAATCTCACATTTTAAAAAATTTACAGGCGAGTGACATTTTATTTAAGCTTTAGTTCGAACAGCTTTAGGTCAAGGATAATAAAACATTTGTAAACTTTACAGGGTAGATTCATTTATGGATGGAGGACATAAAGCCTGTTTGGTTAGTCTTTGGGCTAGAGATGCTGAAATTCTTTTTCAACAAAAGGCGAAAGAAAGAAAGAGAGAAGAAAAAACAAGCTATGACTTACAGAGAAAAGGAAAAATTCTAATAAGTTTAAATGAAATAAAGTAAGTAAGTAGTCGTAAGTAAAAATAAGCAAGTATTCGGATTAAAAGTAAAAGTGAGTAAAAATAAGTAGGTGATCGGATTAAAATTAAGTAAAAGAAAGTACGTAATCTGATTAAAAGTAAGTAAACGTAAGTAAATAATGGGATTAAAAGTAAAAGTAAGTAAGTGACAGTACGTAAGTAAGTAATCGGATTAACGTCGGTTCTTGACTACTAAGATCTCTGCGTCAGCTCTGCAGTATGTTGATACAGCAAGGTTCGATTTCTGGGTGCCGTATTGCCAAGCTACGGTCAAACCAACTGCGCCACCACAAGACGATGGAATATTCAATTTGGATGAATTCAGTAATTTTTAAAGTAAAATGTTGGATGGGAGAATTCAGTTGGTTGGAAAAGTGATGAAAGTGCCATCTATAAGGTTAACAAGCTAACAATACTTTTTTTTTCTTCCTTTATTATTATGCAATATCGTTGTTTAAAACTATTAATAATTATTGTCTATTCTCTTATATTCTAGTCTCGGGTCCTTGACCAGCTTTTCATTTTATAATTTCAAATAAAGTGTTGTAATAGCACTACTACTATATTACGACTCGCCAAAGCATCGAGCCACCTGAGACCAACACAGCTGGGTCCGCTCCTTTTCCATCCCAAATAATTCAAAGCTTACTCCTTACCACATCCTAAAAAGGGCTTATGCCAGATTTGCCTCTCAATTCTTTCTTATGACCTCTCCCCACCCCTATTTGGGATGAGCTGCCTTTCGTTTGGCACTAGACGGGCCGCCGAAAGCTACAGTCTTTGGTAATCTACAATTTTTCATCCATATAATGTTACCTAGCCATCTCCAGTTTCCCATGAATTGCAAATTCCCTTTAAATCCTTTCTTGTGAGCTCTTCACACCCCGTGAAACTGCTTTTCAATTGGCACTTCATTCAGGGACACATTCAGGGATATAGAAAAGGAATTTGAAATTAGTTTTGGCTGTATGCTGCATCCGTTCGTGAAGCTCGGAAATTAGCCTAAAATTGTTTCATCTCTGATTGACTTGTAACTTCCAGGCCGTGTAGACACGGTAAAATAGACCTAAATGAAAACTACTAGAAGATTGGGGCTGGGGTAATATGAAAGGCGCTAAATCACATATCAGTCAAAATGAGCCGATTGTGCAAAAATGTGTCGATTCAACTGGGGAAAGTCATTCAACTGGGGCACCCCTTTTCACAACCCATTCAGGGAGAAACTGCTTTTCAACTGGCACCAGATGGATGACCAGAAAGCAAAATCTTTGGTAATCTGTCACCCTTTATCTGAAAGATGTGGCCTAGCCATCTTAACGGTGAACACACAACTCAACCACCATAACCCGACCATCGAACGACTCAACCATCCTCAACTCATCTACCACATAATTCAACTACCTTAAATTCAACCACCAAACAACTCAACCACCCTGAACTCAACTATTACTTAACTCAACTACCTTAAACTCAACCACCAAACAACTCAACCACCCTGAACTCAACTATTACTTATCTCAACTACCTTAAATTCAACCACCAAACAACTCAACCACCCTGAACTCAACTACCACTTATCTCAACTACCTTAAATTCAACCACCAAACAATTCAATCACCGCATAGCTCTAAGACCCCGTAACTCAACCACCAAATAGCTCAGGTCTGTTTCAGTTCAGATCTGTTGATCAATCACCAAAGCCTGGTGTGCATTCACACCCCGGTGATCCGATAAGTGGGAGAACTTCTCAAATAAAGTCCAACATTAAACAAGCAGCAACCACTCCCTCTGTGTCGACTAGAAACCTTTTAGGGGAACAGCCTCGGTTTGAAAATGAGGATGTAATTATTATAATGCCAGTAAAGAGTGCCTTAGAAGAGGCCATTCGTCGGGAAGGACAAAAAAAAACGATTATAATCTCTGAGAACCCCAGTCGATGGCTTTTGAAGTCCAGATTTGTATCAAGATCTTGTCCTTTACGATTCCAGACAAAACATTCCAAAAGGGATTTTGGCTTTGGGCTACAGAAATATGGTTGCAGTAATAAAAAGCTCTAAAACTATTTTTAGATGATGAAACAAGTAAGGTTGTGGCCCGGCTTTTTTTTCCAGCTATATACAATACATGCAAAGGTCGGTGATTCAAATCTACCATATATTTATTATCTTTTGCCTGATAAGGTAAATAGCACATATCGATGCATGCTACAAGCATTTAAAGGCGTGGTGCCAAGAGCCAATTCTACTAGAATTCTGACAGATTTTGAAAAAGCTGCTATAAACACTTTTTGGTACTTCCGAATTCTGCGTTATCGGGATATTTTTTTCACTTTCACAGTCTATCATAAAAAAAAGTTAATCGCTGGGCCTGAAGTAAGAGTTCGACCCTGACCCCAATTTTAATTTCTTCGTGAAAAGTATATCAGTCTGAGCTTTTGTTTCGTTACAAGATATTGAAAGTGTTTGATAAATTATGTGGCCATTTTCCCCAAGGTGGTAATTACAATTCTCTCTTGAGTTACTTTCATGATACCTACATATGTGACATACAATTGCCAAACCAGGGGGTTGCATTGCCAAAATTTTTATCAGCCTTCTGGAACCACAATGAAAGTGCACTGAATTGCGTTGCGAGAACTACGAATCCCATGGAGGGTTTCAACAATGCCCTTAATGGTATGTTCATATGTGCTCATCCAATTCTTTGAAAGCTCTTTGATAGACAAAAGTGCGACATTGCTGTTCAACGTCTGGTAGCATCACAGATGGCTCAAGAGCAGCGTTAAAAATTTTCAAAAAATAAAATACTAGCTCAGCAACTTTCAAGGTACATTCAGACTTACCTTCAGAAAGAAGACGAAATGAGATACCTGAAAACAATTGCTCACATGCAAGGGTAAAAAGATCTTTTAATGTAAAAACACCCACAAAGACGTCTTTTTCATAAACTTTTTACTGATTCCCCCCCCCAAGATAGAATATTTTTGATTTTAGGAATATATCACCCTTTTCTTTCAGTTTCTGTGTGTCCCCCAGTGCATAAAAACATTTACATTTAATATAGATTTTATGAAAAAGTGACAGGAAAATAAATACGAATTGCCCAACTGCATTTTGCTCTCTGGAGTGGAGTTTTTCTCTCTTTGGGTCGCATTCTGCTTTTCAGAAAAATGGCACTGTTTTTTTTGTTGTTGTTTTTTTTTGCAATGCTTTGCAAAAGTTGCAATGTTTCGTTTTTTAGTCCTTTCTTAAAACAATATATAAAAAAATCCCTCACGAGACACAAAATTAAATCAGATCTGAGTTATGTGGTGGTTGAGTTGTTTCGTGGCTGATTTTAAGGTAGTTGAGTTAAGTGGTATTTGAGTTCAAGGTTGTTGAGCTGTTTGGTGGTTGAGTTATGCAGAGAACCCATCTTAACCTTTCCTTCGTCATAGCTCTAGAAAGTAAAACCGAACCACATTTTCAGTAAGAGCAAAAAGTGAGCGAGGGAGAAATTAAAAAAAGAGCAATGAAAAAAAGGAGGCATAATAAGGTAAAAAAAGGGGGGAAGGACCAAAGACAGCCTCTCCAGAAGTGGGTGTTCTTATGAAAACACTCACATAATTAGCCAAGGTAATTGAAGCAAGGAGAGATTTTTTGGAAAAGCGGATATTAAAAGTGACACTTATACAGAAATAGTGGAAATTTACAAAAGAAACATGGAAAAAGCTAAACCTGATTAATAAGGAAGGGAATTGTAATAATAGTTAATTTAATTCCGCATGAGTAATACCGTAAAATGGGGTTACTTTGTACCATTTTTCATGCACTTTAGTCTGTAAATCAATATGCAGGATTGATAATAGGGTGAAGTCTTTGGAGTTCTGTGGCATCATGACTCTGGAAAAGGTTTCCACGATAAAATAATTTTTTTTTTTCATGTTTCTATTTTTTGTTTTGTATTTTATTTAATATTGGACTAATCTTACCCCAGAGTGTGGGGTAACTTCGGGTCTCCTCTCTTTTAAGCATGATTTGATAGTTCTAGTACTGGTTAAATAACTTTGTCTAAAATTTGTATTTAAAAATTATTTTTACTGCAAAGAATGAAAAAAACAAACAAAAAACACGAGACTTTAATTGGTTATGACATAGATTGTTTAATAGGCTCCGGTTTAGTACTACCCCCCACAAACATAGTCTAAAGTAGTGTAATTTACTTAATTACCTTAAGTTTGCATTAGGTAAACTAGCTTCTAACGCAATTTTATCGGATCAATCTATTTTGCCCCTCCCCCCCCCTCAACACTCCGTGCTTCGACGCTGAAACCCTGTGAATATCATGTTTACGCTCAACTTTCAATATGTGGTGCATCCGTATTTCACAAGTGATGATGATGTGTCCGAAAACAGGGATAAATAAAAACTTTTAATTGACAAATAAGTACTAAGAGCTAGACCCCGGCGCCGTGCCGGCAGATTGACCGAACACCGCCGAACGGTCGTAATGCCGCCGGCACCGGTAGAGGCGGCGGCATTCGGTCGACTTTAAATTAATTTCGCGGCAATTCTTTATTGCGTCAACCACAAAGTCGGAGCTTTTCCTTCTCGTGTGGTTTAGTATTTCGATTTTCCTGGTTAGAAATCAAGCAGGGCTTGCACTATCCCCAAATTTCGGGGAATTTCCCCGAAAATCTATGTGTCACCCCGAAAAAAAGTTGGTTCCCCGAATCCCCGAAAATCACGCAATCACGATGCCAACCCTAGCGAATTATCATCAGTGACTTTTCCTGTCAAACATGAATTTGCAAACCATAATTCTTCACTACTCTCTTGTTCATTAATTTTTATCTTTTTTTTTACTTTGCATAAAAACCAGACAGATGCAATATGCAATTGCAAATATTGTAATATGCACAGTTCTTTATGTGTTGACAAAACAAAGTATCGCCTTTATGAAATGAGTTTAAATCATTTCGAATGCAGTTTCCCAATCGCTATTTCTTACATCATTCGTAGTCAAGAATTTTATTTTCAAGTTAAATAGAATTATGGAACGCATTCCCTACTATACAGCTTCAGTCTTCAGTTGGATTTTGAAATTGACAGCCGACAGATTGTTTCTACAGTTGAATTGTAAGTTTGCAGATTTTTTTTTTTTTTTTGCTCTTTTTAGATAAGATGTTCTTAATGTTGAATAATAAATTGTTGAACGCCTGATAGAAAATAAAATATTATTTCTTAAAAATTTTTTACCCCCCCCCCCAAAAAAAAACTTCGATTTTTAAAAAATTTAGCAAGATACTAAGCTCTTTACAAGGTTAGGGAATTAAAGATTGAACCGGAAGGTAAACCCAGAATTTTCTCCATAAATAAATTGTAAATTTTTGCCTATAGGGGGGGGGGGATAGGGGGCTATCATTTTTAAATGATAATACCTTCTTTTTTTTTATTGAAAGCAGCGATGCCAAAAAGATAATTATTTTTTTTCATTTAAAGTGGAGACAGAAGAAAATTATATCAAATTCCCTGGGAAACCATTGAAATATTTTGATAGACCCAGGGCCCCCCCCATTAGGACTTGTTTATTGTCTTGGGTATTTTGCAATTTCTCATATGCTATTGGCCTAATTTGGCTTTTGTGTGTGCTCCCTTTTAATTATTTTCTTTGGATCTTATTGGATACCACGGCGAATCTGTGGTTCAGTTTTCCAATAATTTGAGGTATATCTAAATAATTTAGACATTTTTGTTGTTGTCATCATACCCCTTTACTCATACCCTCAATTTTTTTTTTTCAAGGAACACTAAACATTTTAACGTTGTTTTGCGTGTTTGTTTCAACCATATAGCGACCTAGTTAATTATTGAGTAAATTATTCTTCTAATGAAAGCTGAGACCGTATCCTATCAAGGGGATATCCAGAGGGGGGGGGGGGTAGTGAGCTAACATATTTAAATGATAATACCTCGTTTTTTTGAAAGCAGGGGTGCCAATAAGTTAATTATTTTTTTTTATTTAAAGCAGAGACGGTATCCTATCAAGATGGTATCCAGAGAGGGGGGGCATAGGGAGTTATTATATTTCAGGGATAGTACCTTGATTTCTTTTATTGAAAGCAGGGATGCCAAAAAGTTGAAAAGTTGACAAAAACTAAAAAGATTTTCGTGAGCTATACTTGATACAGCACTTGCATGGTTTTATCGTCCAAAGGGAAAGGGACATATGCGTCCAACCCGTTTTTTTTTCTTATTGATGAAACGGGTTTACTTTGAAAACATTCATTCATAAGTACCAGGCAGATACACACTAAAACGAATTGGTGTGACGAAGGTGAGATCGACATCCCCACCTAACGTTGCGCTCGAGTGACAAATGGCACCCTTGGTCCAGTACCCAAGTTACATTAAAAGGCCAGGTCATAATAAAAGCTTTCAATTTGGGAGGTTCAAGGAGGAGTCTTTGACAGTCTAATGACCTCAGGGTACTGGATGTTGCCACGTTCTTACGTATCTACAGTGGTTTCAAAAAATTCTATCACCCCACAAATGATTACTAAAAATATGCACAAATATAACAAACGTAACATTTGGAATATTATAACACTTTTTTCAAAGCTTTGAGGAAAAGCAAAAAAGGCTAAATATCCCTAACTACGCTTGAAAGCTATTTTAAAAAGAAACTCTTTGGAGATTTCCATTGATATGATCATAAAACAAGATTTGAATCTGGGCGGGGAACAAAGAGGAGTCTTTGAATATGTTGAACTAAGGTGACTTTTTATTGCGACTTTCTTAAATTTGATAATTTTTGTGAGCATTTGGAAATCAAAACTTCAACTCAATGACTGGTACTAAGTCTCCTAATATTTTGCTTGGATTAAAAGTGACGAACTAGGAAGAAAATCTCGACATCTGCCTGGAGCTACTTCAGTCTGTATATTATTTCATTTAATTACATTTAAAACGGATGAGCTTTCCATTTTTTACCTATGAAAATAGCTGGCCCTTCATTTTTCTTCATACCGAATAAACCATTAAGTGTTTTTGTTTCATTGTAATTGAAGTGTTCTCATGTGAAGTGTTCATCATGTATTTTTCAATTTGACAAATTTGCTCCTTTTAGATGCAGTTTATAATTTGACTGATATTAGGTATTTATGAGTTTATAATTTGGAATGAATCCCCAAAAGAAAAAAATTAATACTATCCAAAAGAGCAGCCAAAAGCAATAAAAAAGCAGCAGTTCAGCCTTAGCCTATATGATATATATTCCATAAAGAAGCTAAAAAAACTTAAAAATGCATTTTTTTAAAATGGTTATTAAAAACCACTTTTTAATACAAGAAGGCTTTTTAGGAATCTAAAAGAGCAAAAAAAAACAATCAATATCAAAGTCGCCTATTTCAACAGTTTTAAAGGTGACAAAACAGATATTGGCAAAGGGCATTATGAAAAAATTAAGCTTCTTAGTTCCAACTTATATTCAAAGTTTTTGCACAGATAACTGACGAATTTTGTGATACGGTATTTGAAGTTTTGTATGCAGTAATGCTCGATGAAAAAAAACAAACTAATTGTGGTTCGAGAACGACAGATGAAAACATTGCTGTTTGCGGTCAACATTGATCGCGCCGGCGGTGCGCCGCCGACCTATTACCGGCGGTGTGGCGCGGCGCGCTGTTTTTGGCCCCGCCGCCGCCGGTCTTCCCTCATCGGCGCGGCGCCGGGGTCTACTAAGAACATTGCGTGAATCGTTGGCGAATCTCAATTGAATTCAACTGTATCGAAACTTTATAATGGACCTTACGAAGAGGTACTTATAGATGGCGTGAGAGTTGCATATCTTTTCTTCTGATTCTAAAAAACTGTCAATAATTTCAAATTACAAATTACTCAAGTTTTACCATTAAGAAAATTTATCAGATACGAATTCAATTTTCATTTAAAGGAAAGAGCTAAGAGCTTGGGGGAATTCAACGGTATCGAAACTTTATAATGGACCTTACGAAGAGGCACTTATAGATGGCGTGAGAGTTGCATATCTTTTTTTCTGATTCTAAAAAACTGTCAATAATTTCAAATTACAAAACTCAAGTTTTACCATTAAGAAAATTTATCAGATACGAATTCAATTTTCATTTAAAGGAAAGAGCTAAGAGCTTTCCATAAGGAGTTATTTGATTCAAGAAAGATTCCAAGCTCCAGAATGAGTCAATTTTTGTTTCCCTTTCATTTTTACCAAGAAACTCACAGGTTAGGCTTTAAGGTAAAGGGTGCCCCACTAGGTCTCCCAAAAAAGCGTTTACAAATCACTTATTTCGCATATGGTGGCTTTTCCGCAGCTCATCTCAAAATTTGAATTTGAACTTCAGACCTCACGAAACTAAAGCCTCAAGTTAGCCCCTTGAAATTCTGTAAGTGCAATTTGAAAGTTCACACGTTGTATGGTATATATCGTTGACAAAGACCAGTGGCAGAGACCTGTGACGTCGGGTGAAGGCTCATATTGACTAGAGACATGTCAAAAACTTAACAATAATCATGTTAAATTTTGATCATTTAGGATCAGATGTCAGTAGAGACTTTTCCTTAGCTTGAGAAGCCCTCTCCGTACTTACGTGGAAATTTATTTTGGAAGGGTATACTTGAACAATGACCCCAATTTGACAAAATTTAAAAGACATAGGCCTTTTAAACTATTATGCAATAAACAGCTTATATTTTTGGACCCCCTCCCAAAATCTCTGCCTACGGGCCGACCCCCTTCTGCTAAAAACACGATATAAAGTCCAAAGCTATGAAACGTCCCAGGGAAACAAATATTATTAGAAGTTTTATTTTTGCCAAAATTTAAGTCGGAACTTCCTAAATTTTTTTTAATTGCTCTTCTTCTTCGAGAGGGGTATTCCCCAACGCTTCTGACGTCAATAGTGATCACGCAACTGATGAGGCGAGAGGGGGGGGGGGTTGAAGCTAATAAGATTTATCGATTTGAGTCCTTTAGCCCTGTTAAAAAAGCAATGTGATCCATAATTTAAATCCATCCTAAAACACTCAAACTTTTTAAATAGCCTGCCCATAGCCTAGAGTTCATCTTTCATTTCTACAACCGACCCTCGTTAAAAAAACCGTAGGTTTATATACAATTTTATGCCCCTCCTCCCCCTACTCTATCACTTCATAACAGGATTAAAGATAAATAAATTGTGAGTCGAGCAGTGGATGGTGTAAAGTAAAAGAAAGAATAAGATATTTTTCCTTATGAATCTTACAGAGGAATGATTTATTGAGTATTTCTAAAGAGTGCACATGATTAAAATGTATTTAATATAACATAACCCCTACGAAATTTCATTTAATCAACAATAATGTACAATTGCCTTGTTAGGCTCTCAAAGCCGACCATAGAGCTAACTCCCAAAACAAAAGAATCCGGGCGGTAAAAAATTTCGGACTTTTTGCCACCTGGTTGATTTTTTTCTCATAAATTTGTTTCATCAAATATTGTTTCGAACACAACTATTAATAAACCGAAATAGCTCAGTTGGGAGAGCGTTAGACTGAAGATCTAAAGGTCCGTGGTTCGATCCCGGGTTTCGGCATGTTTTTTAAGTATTTTCGTAACTTTTTATCTTATCAGACTATTACAATAAAGTGGTTTTACATAGTAAATAGTATCATAGCAGAAATAAATTAAATTTAAAAAAAGAAACAGGCTTGAATTAAATGAAGCACTTGAGTAGCATATAATACACAAGCAGAATACACCACTTGGCAGGAATAAAGTAAATATTTGGGGAAAATACGGCTTGAATACAATAACCAAAAACTACTTATAATAGTTAAATTTGTTGATATTCATTAAATTATATTGGTTCTAGATGCTGATTAAAAAAAAAAAAACAAGCTTTCTAAACTGAAAGTAAGGAGCGACATTAAAACTTAAAACAAACAGAAATTATTCCATATATGAAAGGGGCTGTCCCCTCCTCAATGCCTCGCTCTTTACGCAAAATTTTTTTATTTTTTTAAAAAATAAAGTTGTGAGACAGAGTGAAACTTTAGCGTAAAGAGCGAGGCGTTGAGGAGGGGACATCCCCTTTCATATACGGAATAATTTGCGTTCGTTTTAGTTTTAATGTCGCTCCTTACTTTCAGTTAAAAAAACTTGTTTTTTTTTATTTAATTTCTGATTGTTTTTTATTTAATGCAGCTTTTATTTACATAAAAAATCTTACTTTTCTTTTGCTAAATGGATCTCTTTACAAATTAACTTACGTAACTAACTTCTATATTCGTCTATTTTTCCTTCTGGCAAAAAATACAAAGTTGCAGATTTTTGCAGATATGAGCTTGAAACCTATGTTATAGTGTTTCTGATACGCTGAATCTGACGGTGTGATTTTCATTAAAATTCTTTCCCTTTTAGGGGATGTTTCCCCCTCTTTAAAAAATCAGGTAAATTTTCTCAGGCTTGTAGCCTTTGATGAGTAATACTAAACTTAATAAAATTTATATATTTAGAATCAGCATTATAAACACATTCTATTGATACATTTATTGACAGCAAAATTCCGTTTTTAAAAGTTTCGATTAATCTTGAGCCGTATCGCTTGTTTTTTCATTGTTTTGTTTATTACGTATATGTTATTACGTATATGAGGGGGTTGTCCCCTTAGTCAATACCACGCTCTTTACGTTAAAAGTTAAAAAAAGTTTTGATTCACAAACCCCTGAATCACAAAGGCCGTTTAATTAGAATAGATAGCTGTTTTGAAAGCAATAAAAAAAAAACTGTAGCGTAAAGAGCGAGGTATTGACTTGGGGGAGAACCCCCTCACATACTTTATAATTTCTGTTGGTTTTAAGTTCTAATATTCCTTCTTACATTTCAGTTGAAAAAACTTGTTTTTTTTTATTTAATTTCTGCTCGTTTTTTAAATAATGCTTGGAAATCCGGCGCCCCCTTCATAGAAATGTCCCTTACCCCAAAGAAACATCCTCCACGGAAATATTTTCCAGAGTAAGCGCCTCCTCTAGCCCCCCCTCCAGAAAAAAATCCTTCCTGAAAATGGTTGTATACTTCCCAATAACCAATAAATAATGATGGCAAGTCCGGCGCCCCCTTCATGGCAATTTCCCTTCCCCCATGAAAACTTCCTTCATGAACAGATCCTCCAACATAACCACCGACCCCCCCTTCCCTCCAACAACCAGAAAAAAAACTCCTGACAACATATGTATACATACCCAAAACCAAAACTATATGTTAACATTGGGTAAAGTTCATAACTTTTAGCCCTCCCTCTGGGAACTTCGGGGGATTAAGTCATCCTAAAAGACATATTTATCATATTTTCGACCATGCTGAACAAAATGGTTATCTCAAAATTTTGATCGGGTGACTTTGGGAAAAAAATAAGCGTGGGAGGGGGCCTAGTTGCCCTCAATTTTCTTTCGTCACTTAAAAAGGGCACTAGAACTTTTTAATTTCCGTTCAAAAGAGCCCTCCCACGATATTCTAGGACCACTGGGTCGATACGATCACCCATGGGGGAAAAAAACAAATAACAAATAAACACGCATCCGTGATCTTTCTTCTGGCAAAAAAATATGAAATTCCACATTTTTCTAGATAGGAGCTTGAAACCTCTACAGTAGGGTTCTCTGATACTCTGAATATGATGGTGTGATTTTCATTAAGGATCTATAGCTTTTAGGGGGTCTTTCCCCTTTTTTATGAAAATCAGCCAAATTTTCTCAGGCCAGTAACTTTTGATGGGTAGCACTAAACTTGATGAAAGTTATATATTTGAAATCAGTATTGAAATTTGATTCTTTTGATATATCTATTGGTATCAAAAACCCGTTTTCTAGAGTTTCGGTTACCATTGAGCCGGGTCGCTCCTTACTTACAGTTCGTTACCACGAACTGTTTGATAATAGAAATCCATCTTGATTCAAGAGCATGATTTTCATTTCACTAGCCAGCAATGAACTATTTCACCAAGCTCAAGGACCGCAGTACACAAGGGACATGTGATAGGAGGGAGGGTCTCAGGTCCACCCGTCCCTCAAATACTTAATTTTCACAAATATCTGGGTACTACCCATAAATCCTGAAATTCCCCAAGTCTCTGGCGTGCATGGCTGCCGTAGGCCTCAAGGAAGATATGAAGCCCTTTGGTGGCACAATTGATAGATCTCTGCTTGATAATTAGGGTTCCAGAATTTATCCCCAGCTACCGCAGGGCAGACGCAAGGACCTTTGTAGTCCAGAAGCGGTGTTATTCTATAGACTAGAAAACTAAGAAAAAAATTCAAAATTTAAAGGTAAAGATCAATCGATTATTATCATTACATTCTAACGGAAATCGGTCTTTTGTACAAAAATCTGACAATATATAGAAAGCTTGTATGATCTGATCATCAAAAGTAAACAAACATTGACCTATCAGTAAAGACAAAATCCTATATTTAATATTTATGAAATCTAAGTATCAGAAAATATACAAACAAGCCTACAGCTCAAAGTCTACAGCTCTATCAAAAGGGCAAAATCCTTATAGCATTGGATTTCTCATTTTCAGATCTATGCATTCACAAATCTAGCTTATAAAATCAATATCTCTTAAAGACTAATTTTTTTTTTCCTAGAGATCAATATAAAACACCCAAAAAATTGGAAGATGAATATGTTTTGTGTTTCAAGTTTACGTTTTTTACTTTTGTATAGGCAACACCTCCGCTCTTTTTTTCTACGGTTTTTTGTTATTGGACTTTTGATTTCTGCGGTCTTGGTTCAGAAGGACATGGAAGCATCAGCAAAAATATGGAAATAATTCTGTGCTGAATCCAATTTTTTTTTTTTTCGTCGCTGTTTTGTAGCATTAAACTTTTTCAAAACAGAAGTTTTTCAAATAAAAGTAAAGAGCTACATTAAACCAAAAGATGGGCAGAAATAAATTCAAACATTAATGGAAGCCCAAAACAAGGATTCCTCGTCTTAGATCATTGGATTCCCCCGTTTCAGATTTATTCCTTCACTGATCTACATTATATTATCAATTTTTCTTAAATTCTAGAGTTTTGTTGTTATTTGTGTCGTTTTTTGCTTTTGTTTGTTAAAAAAATAAGCTATTTTTTTTTCTCCGGTTTTGGATTTTACCGTTCGTTTTCTTATATCTGTTCATCGAATTTGCGTGAAATAAAATAATAAATATTAATGTAATTTTTTTCTTATTCGCTAACTCTGTATTATGAATACAATTAATTAAGTCGCAGATTAATGACAAATTTTATATGTATACCAAGCTGTTTAATTTGACATAACATCCCCAAAAAGATATAAATTTATCATAATGAACATGATAAACGAAAAGAACTAACTTAAAATCATATTTATCGTTTAATACATTGTGATTTTAATTCGTGTAACACCGGTTTTACGTAATAACTTGCGATATTATAAATATATTATAGGGCACTTTATGTAATTTTTTCACTGTCTTGTTGGTTTAATTTAATTTTTGATAATTTATTCCTTTTCTATTTTTCTTCAATTTTGTGCCATCTTTTTATCGATAAAATCCCCTTTTCACAAAGCCAGTCAAAAGTAGGGGGACCTAGACCAGCTTCCAGGGGTGCTGTAGCTGGGTGGCCACACTACTGTGTTAGTGTTCAATGTGATCATATTTGTAAATTTGGATTGAATTCATTTACTTACAGGTCATTGTGATGGTGAGTTCTAATTAAATTTTACCCGGTGGCCACCAGATCTAGGTTTATCAAAAAGGTTAGACGTATTCTGAAACATTAATTATTATGACAATACTACAACAATCATTTAGACACACAGCAGACTTTACTTCTGACACTGACTTTATTACTATCAGATATATTTAGTCAACTGAATTTTGATAACGCTTAAAACTTTACGATCATAGGTGACACATCTAGTACGCGAGTGATGCATGTGGCAGATAATAGGGCTGATACTAAACTAAGCACAAAAGCTCATTGATCTCTTCTAAGAAGCATTGGGTTAAAAGTTAAAACGTATTAATTTATGTATTCTTCATTAAGTGTTTATTTTTTTTTCTATATATAAATCTAAATAGAGAAACTTTAGTCCTTATAACCAGTTTTATAGAGTATTAACTTGAGTTATTTTCATAGATTTTAATGTGCCAATTTTAAAAAGCTTTTTGATCGATTATATTTTCTTATGAAACGGTTAGCTGTTTAAAGTTTATTTTATTCACAGAGGATGTTATTAGAAAGTAAGTAAGTAAGTAATCGGATTATCGACGCTTCTTGACTACTAAGGTCCCCACGTCGGTCCTGCGATGTGTCGCTACAGCCAGGTTCGATAATCTGGGTCCCATATTACCAAGCTAAGGTCAAACCCACTGCGCCACCACAGGACTTAAAGGGGGATTTTTAGAAAACCAACACTCCCGTGGTCCAAAGGCCTTTATTTATATACATATACGCCAGCGCTATCTACTACGATTCTCATGAATGAAAAAATCCACAAAAGTTTTTACAGTTCGCCCCAAATTTTTCGATATATAAAAAAATAATAATAAACAAATTTTAAAAATATTATGCTGTAGATGAACAAAACTGAACCTCAGCTATTTAATAATAGCAAAATTGTCGTCTTGCGAAAGAGCCTTAGGACTGCAGAAAGTAACGAAATTGGCACAAAGAAACATAAGCTATAAGGCTTAAAGCTTATTTTTTCCTGTACCAGTTTCGTTAGTTAAGTAGTCAGAGGCCAATTCGAGCGTGATATTGTCAAGTAGAACCACTGCACATATATCGAATCATCTGTTTTTGGTTCATGATTTAAATAATAGATTCATGATGTACAAAAGAGTGTCTTCGAACAGTTCATCAATATCTTGAAGGAATAGGATAAGCTTTGAAAGCCTTATCTGACCCCCCCCCCCCCGGAAAAAAGAATGACGTGTCGTCAAAAACCCGGAATGACTTTGGTAAACGAAGGCTTTATAAGCGCTTTTTCCCGGGAGCCCAAGAAGCATCGAAGCCCATTTTAATTCGCTATTTTAAACGAACTAGATTAACTCTGCATGGGCCTACTCTACATTCGCCTATATAGAACTCTAATTGACAATGTTAGACTAGGTTAAAGCCCAAGAGTATCCACAGGAATGAGCCTAAGAAGGTAAACCAGCAAAAAATTCATCCAATGAGGGGGTTGGGTGGTAGGGTTTAAAATGTTTTTTTTCCGGCACGAGGCGTGTCATATTTCTTAACTGCTACAGCATTCCATAGTTTATATATGCTTCAAATCTTCTACGGGGGGAGGGGGTCTGAAGCCCTCTCAACTATCTTTATGCTTGGCCCTGAGTGAGTATCTCAGCCTTAATCCCTAACAATTTTCAGAAAGTAACCTTTCTTTGTACACCTTTTCTTGTAGCTTTTTAGGCTTTCTTTCATGGAATATAACTTAAAATAACTACAAAGATTTTTTTCCAAATTAGTAATTAGTAGTAAGTAGTAATTAGTAATTAGTAGTAATCATGATTGTTATGATATTTCGTTATAAGCACTACGATGATTCTTATTCATCAGACATTTAGAGGAAGGAATTTAAAATTTAAAGCACCTTTAAATTTCAGTTCAAAGCCGTCTTATGCACAATACACGGAAATGATGTATTTTTGCTAAGACTGAACTCTTTTAGAACTGCCCAAATCAGGGTTCTAGTCTAAAACTTTAGGCTGGCGCAACCCTAAAATAAAGCCCTTTATTAATGTTTTTGGACATATACCACTTCAAACTGCAAAACATGATTTACCGATCTTTCTGGTAGCAATGAAAAAGGGGGCGCATTCAGCATTTTTCCTTTTTTGGGGGAGGGGGGGGGAGGGGTATACTAAAAAAATATATCAAAAACTTGTTTATATGCATTGTTGTTAGCTTACGTTTTTACGAGTCGGACAAAAATTTGGAGGGAGGGGGTTCAAACCCCGTACCCTCCCCCCCTCCCTGGATACAGGCTTGAAAATGACGTTATTTCCTTTTCAGCTAGCAGAAAAGACTAAAATCCCTTAGTTTCCATTTATTACGCTTGCTGAAAAAAAAAACAAACAGAATACACCTTTAAACTAATCAGCAAATTTGCATAAAATTAGGAAAACTTATATGGAGGAAGGAGAAACAACCTTTTAAGGAATTACACTATTTAAGATATAAATATGTAAGTCCCTAAGTAGAAGAGAGTGGTGAAATATGGCTACTGAGCTTATCTCTTCACAGTATCAAGAACAGCTGGTGAATAAGACGACTTGTCTCCGAATTCACATCACAAACATGCTTCTTTAACAACTGATTGTGACGTATCAACTGATTCAACATATCACGAACATCCTTATTTAACAGCTGATTGTGACGTATATGGTTACAGAGAAGAATCCCATTCTATCCGGGAACATGGCCGGGGTACCATTCGTATACTTAAATCAGTCTAAGGAACTAAATTTGGCCGTGTCAAGGGTGCCAGGGCGCCAAGAAGAGTTTCTTTTCTGTGTAAGCCCTTGTTCATCCTTCTCAAACAGATTACGAAGAATCTACAAATAATACACTTTTTTATATTTCTGTTTAACTATGTCAACTTAAATTCCAAAAATAGCTATTGTAAGAGAAGAGTGAATGAATTATAATCATGAGTGCAGCGGTAGCTGCAACCTAGTAAAATGCTATTTATAGCTGTTTCGGGGTCTATTAACTCAATTAGTCTTGAGAGCAGAATATTGTTTCGAAAATAAATTTATGGGAATTTCGAAGAATAGCCTAAAACAAAGGTGGCATCCAGGGGGGTTACAGTGCTTGAACACTGTAACAACTTGCGAAAACCCCTATAAAATAGCGTCGAATCGAAACAAAAACTACACCATTGGAATCACCATGGTTGGAAAGCCTGAATAGAATACTAATAATAGTAATAATTCGTTTCTTACCCGTCAGATTAACAAAAATTGAAAAGGAATGACGGAGTACGGCGAGAAACCGAAAAATGTTAATAAAAATACAGAGAACACTACACTAACGCTTGGACTATCCAATTTATGGCTACGGATACGAGCTTTGCAAGGGATTTTGTCCATTGCTGCTGTGCGGCACAGCATAATGTGCATATTTTTTACTTTTTTCACAGGTGGAAGTTCTGTGCCCAGACCTTGACACTCCCAACACCGTAAAGAGGTATAAATATATTTTGAAACTTTAAAACAGCCATAGCCTGTTTTCACACCAGAAGGGATTCAGAGGAAATTAGAGGAGAGACTAGGAGATTCAGAGGTCAATCCTAAGTCAGAACTTGAAGGAAAATATTGAAGGAACTGAAAGAACTTGAAGGAAAATATTATGCTTCTACGTCTTTTGAACTTTTTAAACGTTATCTCTTAAGCAAACTTCACAGATGTGAACAGTTCTATGATGGCTTTCTGATGCCCTGAAAGATGCACAGAGATGCGCCGGATATATTTATTCCAACCTCCAAAGAATCTACCTTTTATCTACTTCAAGCGATTCCAAAAATTTCAACTGTAGAATGATAAATTAATTATAACAACAACAATAATTTAATTTAAACCTGTGAATTAAACAAAAGTTGAATGGTAATGAAGCTCTACGGTAAGAAAGAGGAAAATGTTAATAGTAGACAAAAAACACTGCACTAAAACTTGAACAATCAGATTAAGGAATCTACAATTTAAGTGAGCGTCAGGTCTTTGCGTAGCCTTTTTGGTATTTTGATGACTGTGCTTTTGATTTACAGGTTAATGTTTGTAGTGCAAATTTGTAAATGTGTGGTAAATTCAATTTACAGTAGATTCCAATGCGGTGCTCTTTTTGAGCCAACATTTATGGAGCAAAAATCGGTCAAAATTGCCCCTACACTAGTGAATCATCAATATATGATGAACAGTTGTTTCACATGTCTTCCCGTATTGTATGCTGGTTGACGGAAGAATGAAAAGCGGCCTATGATTGGTCACCCAAAAATAGCCCACCAATCAGAATCAAGTTTACGTCCTTATGGATTTTAAGTAAACTAGTATAAAATGCATACATAGCCAATCTGAAATCCGCCTAATTTCTACTGATCTTCCCTTCTTCGACGTCGTCGCTGGCTACATAACTTTCAATATTATTTCATGTGACCCATGATGCATTATGTAAAAACATTCAGAGGGCAGTCTTAATGTTCTCTCCTACAACCCCCCTCCCCCGTTGAAGCCACAGGCCCAGACTTGAATTTATTTTATGTAGAAATTTGTTTGCCAGATAATAGCGCTATAATTTATCATTGATAAAAACATTAAGTTGTAGCTGTGCTGGGCTTTCAGTGTTCAGAAATGAACAAACAAGGATTTTTAACACATTTTTACATTTTAACACATTTTTAACACAAATTTTTGAAAATAAAATTATTTCATAAAATGAATATTTTATAAATCGAAAGAGTGCCAACTAATGGTAGTAAATACCTTTTTCCGGAAATTAGAACGCCATTTTAATGACCGATTTATACCGCAGTCACACTTGTACATTAAAAGCTGAGATATTTTTTATTTAATTTAATTCAAAACCTGTCTGCAAAAAGGAACGAAATGGCGGGGCATAAATTGGAGAAAATGGGAAAAAACAAAATTTCCCTTGCGAAATAACGAAAAAGGCGATGAAGGTAGCCTAATACGAGACAAGCCTAAAGAAATACAAACAAATCAAATAAGAATTCTAAATCATGGGTGCCTGCAATTTTCTTTTTTTCACACAGTTTGAAAACTGCGATTTCTGGATCGGTTGTACTATATTTTTTAATCAATCTTGAGTTCCATGCTGCATATTTCAACCATGATTCATAAATTGTTCATGTCCCACTTTTGCTTTTACCATAATCTATTCAAAGGCTCTCTCTTTACACCCTCCCGAGAAGTTACTATTTCCCTTAAATCTTACCTTACGACATCCTCCCACTCCCATCGGGGATGACCTGCTTTTCGTTTAACCCAGACGGTTGGCCAAAAAGGACAATCTTTGGCAATCTGTCATCTTTCATCTGTAGAACGTGCCCCAGCCATATAAACCTTTTTCTCATTATAGCCCTAGAAAGCGGGATTGAACAACATTTTGCGTGCAGCTTACTGTCTGAAATACGGTCAGTCAGTCGGGTATCCGAAACAATTCGCAGACAATTTCTCTGGAAAACATCTAGCAAATCCTCCAAAGTTTTTCAGAGCGCCCATGCTTCACCTATTACTAGTGTTAACTATGTTCAATAGCAAAATAATATGTTCACTAGTAAAACATTATTATTTGCTATTTACTACTAGCATACAACATAAAATTAAAGCACCATATACAAGCCAGAGCTGTCAATAAGTTTTGTCTTCTGTTATTAGGATAAAATTGCTGTTATTTGAAACTGTCAATAACTATTGGTAGTTTCTAAAATTCTCGTTTCAAGCCCTTGATCAAATATTTTATTTTTACATTCAAATATAGCGCTCCGATAATTTTACCTTATACAATTCGTAAGTGTTCGTGACTCCTAACCAATCACTAATCTGATAAAAGTCAAACGACTTTTTACAGCGGGTACCTAAAGCCTAAAGGCAAGGGAGTATTTTTCATTATAAATATTACATAGTCAGTGGGTTCCAGTAAAAACTGACAAATTTTACATTGTGGTAAGTGGGCTCTGTATTTGTCTCATGGCTGGGGAATCAAGTTAAAATGGATGGGGGTAGAGGTAGTTATAATTAAATTTTTGGGCCCAATTCCTGTGAAAGAAGACATATCACTTATCGAGCTATTGAGCTTATCGAGCTATCTTCAACAAAAACTTTTATATCGTCTTACAGATACACAAGGGAAATGCCGGTTTTTATTCAGTTTCATACATGACGAGCTAGAGCTTCCGAGCTTTCGTCGGAAAAAAATAAATAAAATAAATAAAATCAAAGAACGAAAAATGGCCCAAAACAGAAGATGAATTGGAATCAAAGCTTTCTTAGACGTAAGATTTTGCAGAATTACAGTTTGAAAGCAGAAAAACATGAACAGGTCTGCGTCGAATGCCAAAACGCGACTGAATTCAGAGTCTCACAACAAAGTGGCAACCCTGTACGCAGGAGGTGGAAAAAAAAGTCCAAGACACTTACAAGAAATGCTTTTGCTCTTGAGTTACAACAGTGCAGCTTTGCCACAAGTCTACTGCTGTAGCTTACACTGAAAGTATTCATACTAACTATTGGTATCGTCTTATGATACTCCTTAGACTATTTATTTATTTTTAATTAGAATCAGACTAACTAGATACTAATTAGACTTTATCTTCGAGAATGAACTAAACTTGCTTAGAAATCAGAAAGTTTTCTTTTTTTCATATGTTTTCATGCCCTTCCACAGTTTTTTCAATCTAAAAGTAATGAGAAGTAAATTTCAAAAATGTAATTCAGTAAATGGATAAAAGCTATACCGTAAGATGATAGCAAACATCCCTTCTTACGTTGAAACATTAATCGCGAAACTGCAGGAAAATAACATACCAAAAATTTGCACACAGAAAAAATAACTTTAAATACTCGTTTTATAACATTTTAAAATCCAAAAGTAATCTCTAGAAAAGCTTTATAAAAATAGACAAAACTAAATCAATAGTTCCTCCTTGGCCATTTGTAGTGCATAGGGAATCCAAAAATGTTTCATGGGAATTTAAAATTCCCCTCCTCCGTAAAATTTCTTGCAGACGATTCAACCTGAAAAGTTCTCCTTAGAGTACTTTCATTTGAAAAAGACTTTAATTTCTAATCGTTTTCCCGATCACTACGGAAATCCCCTCTTCAGTGAATTTTTTTCTGGAAATCCAAACACGCTAAAAATAGCCCCCAGATAATTCCCCCAGAACATCTTCAAATGCGAATTTGAGGTGGCAAAGAGAAGGTAAGACAAATAAAAAGAATTTCGCAGAGAAATTCTCTCAGACCCACTCAGTGTAAAGTTTTCCCTGGAAAGTTCACCCCCGAAAATGTCCCTCGGCATAATTGGTAATGTTAATTGGTAATGCCATAATTGGTAATGTAATTGGTAAGGTAATGTAAATTATTTTTGCTATAATAGGGTTAAGATATCAGAGTGAGCTGAGTATTCTTCGTCATTGAGAGTCGGTAGCAGAACTGGATAACATCATGTTTCTTGTAGACATAAGATAAAGCACTCCCATTATTATTCTTATATAAGAGACAACAACATTCTTAGCGAACAGAACAGCATTAGAGAACAGAATTCTTATTTACAACATTGATTTAACATTCACTTATTCTAGCTATTAAAATTCCTTTACTAAATACGAAATATCGACAAGGCCAATTCTTTCGAGACCAGCATATTTCAGCCATAAGGGAGACCAACGGGTGCAATTAACTTTACAAAACTTTCAAGCTAGATATGCCCTTTAGTACTTCCGTGATCCTTAAAACGAGTCTGCAATTAACTTTACAAAACTTTCAAGCTAGATATGCCCTTTATTACTTCCGTGATCCTTAAAACGAGTCTGCAATTAACTTTACAAAACTTTCAAGCTAGATATGCCCTTTAGTACTTCCGTGATCCTTAAAACGAGTCTGCAATTAACTTTACAAAACTTTCAAGCTAGATATGCCCTTTAGTACTTCCGTGATCCTTAAAACGAGTCTGCAATTAACTTTACAAAACTTTCAAGCTAGATATGCCCTTTAGTACTTCCGTGATCCTTAAAAAGAGTCTGCACTTCGGTCTGAGCAACTCCACCTCATGAATTATAAAGTGTCAGTTGAACTATATTTAAATGAAAGTACTTCGTTCTTTTTCAGAGGTTGAAAAGAAATAGAATCTGATTACAATAAAATATAATTGAGTTTGAAAGAAAAAGACTGGAAAGATAATTTTTTTCAAATAATATATAAGCAAACAAGATCACTTTGTAAATTACAGCTATTATGTCTGACAGCAACTCATGAGATATTCCCAAACAACATCTTAAAAAAATATAATTCCTTCGAATGCTGACACTTCTAGTTACAAAAAAAAGGAAAAACAACCTTTTTTAAGATTGTCTAGTGAAATTTTTCTGAATATTAATAGAAAAAGAAATATGTTGAAAATACTCTATTTTTCTTGTCCTAATTGACTCATATCAATTAATTGGCCTTTGTAGTCAGGTCTCAGATAACTACGATATAAATAAACAAAGTAAGAATAAAGTACAAAAAAAGAATTAAGCCCCACATTCAGTCATATAAAAAAAATATTCAGAAAGAGGCAACGAAAAATCAAACTGAGTCAAAAACAAAAAACAAAAATTCATTATAAAATTTCTAAAACTATAATTTGCACTATTAATAGTAGCCTAATCATCACTAAGACATGAATGTAGAATTAGCATTACAGTATTGGATTTAGACCTTCGCTTACACATGAAAGAGTTTGTGCTTCCATCTATTTTTTAAATTGTCAATACATTTGTTTGAAAAAGAACAGGGTTGTAGCCACAAAAGAAAGAAATAATGCGGCAGGACTTTCATTTTTACATGTTTTAAAAGCGAATTTCATAACTACCAAGTTTGCCAAAAATTTTATTTGAAAAAAGCCAAAAATTTTATTTGGTCATTGGAAACGTAATATTTACATACCTGTAATAATAAATATTCTTCAATCCGCTAAAAAGCCTCGTCATTGATTTGGTCATTCCTGCTGGCTCTGTAAATAAGAAGAACACTATAAGGATGATTTAGATCCCTCTATATTAAAGATCAATCTAAAAGTGATATCAGTATCCTTTTGGCTTGCTCAGACATTGAGAGCTTGGCTCCCTGGCAACAGTTTTCTCCTCATGCTTTGAACTTTTATTCCTAAAATCAATTTTTCAGGTTAAAACTCAGGTTAACTTCTATCAAGAGGTAACAGCAGTACAAAGCGCTGTTATGGAATTTCCCCAAACCTAAAGATTCTTGCATTTGTGATTCAAAAATCAATAGTAATTTATCTTCACATTAAGAGTGAGAATGAAAGGTGTTCATTTCTCCCTCCTCCCTTTAAGTATTTATATAATAGCATAAAAACGAATCGTCCAGTTGTTATTTGTTATATATTTAATTCTAACTTAATATTGCAAAATATTCTATTTTTGAACTACATAAAAATAATTGACTAAATAAAGTGACATTCAAAAATTTTGGGGATTTGATTTCACAAACTAAAACAAAGAAAACGATTTCCAAGTCTGGCGTTATGTTCTCGTCTTTTGGCTTTGACGAAAAGAAGATTTCCAAGAATTCAACTCATATAATCCTATATTTACCGCTCGTATTTATTATACAATTTTTTATTTACAATATTAACTAAATATTCACTTATTCTAGCTATTTAAATTTATTTACGGGATACCGATAAGGCAAGTTCTTTGGAGACCACCAAAGTCAGGCATAAGGGAGAAACGGGTGCACATAACTTTAAAAACTCTTTCAAGGTAAATGAGTCCTTTAATATTTCAGTGACCATTCAAACAAATTCCCGCTTTTTTCTTCTCGTCAATGGGATCCCCGTTTCAATTTACCCCTAGACACTAACCAAACCTTAGTTTCGTTTCTGGGTACTTGTATAATAAACGCCCTACCGCTCAAGTTGTTCATTCATTGACGCATTATAGTATATAGTATATTCTTCGATGCATTCATTCATTGACGCATGGATAGTATATGCCTTTGGCATATACTATCATTAATATGACGTCATTCATTACTCATCGTTCAATATCATGAACAGTTTAGATATTCGATTGGCTACATGCTATATATAACCAATAGAAATACAACATTAAACTCACAGAAATAGAATTCTAAACACAGAGTTGAGCATTTTTTCCAAAAAAATTAATATGCCAAATTATAAGAAATAATTGATATTCAGATTAAACAAGTGAAAGTTTAAGAAAGATAAGGAGTGATACAAAATTGGAAGACAGCCCAGCACTCAACTTATTTCCATGCATTGAAAAAGGAAAAAGTTAGGTATAAGATACAAAGACAAACAGATACAAGATACAAAGACAAACAGATACAAAGCTAGGTATAAGATACAAACAGATACAAAGCTGAAAAAAAATTAATATTGGATTAAAAAAAAAAATGGAAAAATAATACAGATATAATTTAGAAAAATAATACAGAAATAATTTAGAAAACTATAGGACATTTTTATTTTCAAATCGCCAATACAAATTTTAGAAAAAGCATAGAGCTGTGGCCCCAAAAGAAGAATAAATATGCAGTCGGATTTTTCCTTCACATGTTTCAAAAACCATTTTCTCGGTTACTAAAATGTAGTATGTGATTATTATGAAAGGGGCTGTCCCCCTTTCATAATAATCACACGTATATGAAAGGGGCTGTCCCCTGCTCAACGCCTCGCTCTTTACGCTAAAGTTTTTTATTGTTTTAAAAAACAAAAGTTGTGAGACAGAGTCAAACTTTAGCGTAAAGAACGAGGCGTTGAGGAGAGAACAGGCCCTTTCATATACGGAATAATTTCTGTTCGTTTTAAGTTTTAATGCGGCTCCTTACTTTCAGTAAAAAAAAACTTGTTTTTTTATTTAATTTCTAAACGTTTTTGAATTAATGCAGCTTTGATTTTGGCTCACCGTACATAAATAAATAGAACAAAATTTGCATATTAATTTTACTTTTTTTGGCTAAATGGCTTTCTCAGAGTTTTGCTCTGACATAACTTACGAATTAACTTACGTAATGAACTTTTATATTCGTATGTTTTTATTACGTATATAAGGGAGGTCAACCCCTAGTCAATTCCTAGCCCTTTACGCTAAAGTTCGAATTTTGTTCGAATCACAAACCCCTGAATCACAAAGGCCGGTTAATTAAAATAGATAGCTCTTTTGAAAGTACTAAAAAAAAACTTAAGCGTAAAGAGCGAGGTATTGACTCGGGGGCGACCCCCCCTCATATACGTAATAATTTATGTTTGTTTTAAGTTGTAATGTCGCTCCTTACTTTCAGTTGAAAAAATCTTGTTTTTTTTATTTAATTTCTTATCGTTTTTTAAATAATGCTGGGAAATCCGGTGCCCCCTTCGTGGGAATGTCCCTTCCCCCAAGGAAACATCCTCCATGAAAAGATCCTCCCCCGTAAACCACTCCTCCACCCCCCCCCCCCCCCCGAAAAAAAACCCTCCTGAAAACGTCTGTATAACTCCCGTATTACCAGTACTCCATGTAAACAATATGCAAAGTTCATAAATTGCAGCCCTTCCCCCCGGAAACTGTGATGGATTAAGCCATTCTCAAAGACATATTAATAAGGTTTTCGACTATGCTGAACAAAATGGCAATCTAAAAATTGTGATTGAGTGACTTCGGAAAAAAATGAGCATGGGAGGGGGCCAAGTTGCCCTCCACTCTTTTGGGTCACTTTAAAGGACACTAGAACTTTTAATTTCCGTTCGAATGAGCCCTCTCACGATATTATAGGACTACTGAATCGATATGATTACCCCTGAAAAAAAAAACACACATCCGTGATTTTTCTTCTGGCAAAAAATACAAAATTACACAATTTTTGCAGGAGTTTGAAATTTCTATAGTAGGGTTCTCTGATGAGCTGAATCTGATGGTGTGAGTTTTGTTAAAGTTCTATGAATTTTAAGGATTATTTCCCTCTTTTTTCAAAAATAAGGCAAATTGTCTCAGGCGCGTAAGTTTTGATTGGTAACACTAAGACTGATGAAACTTACGTATTTGAAATCAGCATAAAAATCTGATTCTTTTGATGTAACTACTGGTATCAACATTTCGTTTTTTAGAGTTTCGGTTACTACTGAGCCAGGTCACTCCTTACTTACAGTTCGTTACCATGAACTGTTTGATAGGATACTATTACGGATTCTGAAAGTAGGCTATATAAAAAGAAGTCTCACTTGAACTACACCGGGTTTATCTCGGTTCGAATCTAGTATTCGTCCTTTCAAATATTTTTAGCTGAATTTGAATCATGTCCATATGGAGGTGGATGTTTATCCTGGATATGGATTCGATTACAATCTCTTGGTAGAAACGGTAATTATGTCTCGGTAACTGTGGGAGAGAGGCTCAAACTGTTCAAAAGTTCTTGAACTGAACAAACACTCAAAACATCTGTTTTCTAAAATCTATAGCGAGAAGGGAGAATAGGTTGCTGCGGTCTTAACTAGTGGCTGCAGTTATCCAGAGGGAGTTATGTTTCACAAGAGACTGAAAAGTTTGAGATAAAATTGAAAGTGCACTTGGATTTTTAGGAGTATTGTTGACGAGCAGTGGTTTGTTGAAGAAAGTTATCTAGTCTTCAAGATAAGACAAATCGAATTTGAATATCAACGACTGATTATTCCAATTTTTATGTATTTTAGAAAAAAAGGAGACATGATGCATTTTGGGGAATCATTTTCTATTTCGAGACCCAAATAAGCTATAGAAATTCGGGTTCGACCAATCGATAAAGCGCATTTAGTATCGACTGAAACTAGTTTTTTGAAATACAAGAAATTTTTAGGGTTAGATAGACGTCGTTTTTGAGGGATTTAGCTAAGTATCTCAAAACCACAGCATATAGAAATCTTCAAAATAAGGTAATTGGAGCTTATATTCCCAATCCAAGATAGCAAGCAGAATATCTAGTCTTACTTCTGTGTTATTGGCATAACTCCAGCAGTTTATTATTTTTTGATGATCAAATTTATCATCCTTCTGAGAAGTTCCATTTTACTTTAAATCCATTATTACGACCTATTCCCGCCTAATTTGGGGACCACCTGCTTTTCGATTGGCTCTGGATGTTCACTTGATATTTTCGGAACCGGCGAGAGAAAAGTGCATAGTTAGTTAAATAATATAAACCTTCACTATTTGTGATGAACGGGAAAATTAATTCAGAAATTGTATCTTAGAAATAATCAGGAATCAGCAATAGCCTCTAGATTGTCATCACATCACCAAAATAGACAATACCATAATTAGTTTTTGTTGAACGACTGGAATATTGGGAAAGAATAGAATTTGGGGAAATATAAAAATCTATACTTCTATTGTATTCTAAAATCTATTCTATACTTTATAACGTGAGTTTCGATAGGTAGGTTAGGTTCGCCTTCGATATACAGGTTAGGGATAGTATGATTCAAAGTATTTTAGTTTTTTGTAAGACATTTCAGGGAATGACCCAAACTTATGCAAATGATTAATTTCAGATGAAAAAGTTTACCAGGTTTGGACTGGAAAAGTGAGAATACATAATTTTTTAAATTTATATCTCACATATGAATTTTACCACAAATTCTGTAAATTTTGTTATATATAAATTTTGTCACCATTCTGTAAATTTTGTTATATACCCCTAAAATTGTGGAAAACATTGAACATGTTAAACGTATTCATTAAATGAATTGAACTTACTATCGAGGTTCAAATTATAGGTGAAGTTATATATATATTTGATGAGCAAGAAGAAAATATTTAAGTAGGACTGCAAGTTGGCCTTACCTGAAAGTTGACAAGTGAAGTTTTTTAACGTTCTTGGTCTACCTCCATAGCAAATTTGTCTGGTAAAAAATGAATCTGATCAAAAGGGTATGTAGTTGTATCAATTTGCATTATAACGGACAACACAAATATAGTGAAGCAATCTAAAATAAAATAACTAGAATTAAATTAAAAAAACCAATTGAAGTCAGAAGCATTTCAAATGAAGAATCAGAACGAACACAGCCAAACTATCAGCATCTAGCTAAGAAAGGACAAATCATCATAAGATAAAATGGAGTAAGATATTGTTTTGTTTGTTCTATTTGAAGTTTCGCACATGTATCGCAACTACTCTTTTGAACCTTGATAAATTATTCCGTGAAATATTCGAGACATTTAACCACCCAATAGAATACATGACTTAGAAGGAAAATTCTTTTTAATAGAGAGATAAGCCATGGAGCAGAGAAAAGCGAATTTCTGAAAATACTCTAGAAAAAGAAACACCTTTTTTGACACGTGTCAAAAATAATTCTTAATCATTAAAAAATATCCATTAACCATACTTTGCATAAGGATAAAATTTTAGGAATCTTACATAAAACTTACGGACTTTGGCAGAGAAAGGTAGAGAAACCAAAACCGGTCTCAGTAAGATATACGATCAGCAACCAACAGGAGACATACATTGCAGAAACTCAACACATTTCCATGCATTGCTACAGGAACAAGGTTTAGCAAAAGACTGAATTTGTCATTCAATAAATTGATATAAACAAATAGATGAAAAGCGGGTAAAAAAAAATTGGGTATATAAAAATACTGGAATATAGAAATTAAAAAAATAGAATGAATTTAGAAAACTGAAGTATATTCTAGAAACAGTACACTATCCGCTTTTTCAATCACCAATACAAATTTTGGGAAAAGCATAGTTTCGGCCACTAAAAAAAAAGAAGAAACATGCAGTCGGAATTTTTAAAAGCTATTTCCTTTACTACAAAAATGTAGAAGGCTATTATTAAGGCTATTTTGCCATGAACTGAATTTGAAAAAAAAGTCAAATAAAAACATATAATTTTAAAACCAGTTATACTAAAAATTCTTCAATCCAAAAATAAGCGTCATTGTTGATTTAATCATTCATGCTGGTCCTACAAATAAGAAGCCAAATAGAGATGACGTAAGTTAGAAGTGTAAAAATCTGTAATGGTCCTATAAGCCCAATAGAGATGATTTAAGTTAGAAATGTGAAAATCTTGCAGTACGATTTTAGAACCATAAAATTGTGACAAAATATACTGTCACGACCATTTTAATCAGAAAGGTTGAAATATTAAGAAAATGTCTCCAAGCGTGACGCAACCTCTGTCACCCCCACCTAATGGTCCAAAGTTGTGAAGAGTTGCTGATTTTTGACAGAATTATTCAAAAAAAGTCACGGCATGTTAGAAATTTTTAAATTGAGCAACCGTTTACGTTGTTTTATTTATGCAAGGGGGAGCATACAGGAGGAGAGAATTTTAATGCTGTATTACTAAGCTGTTACCGAAATTACACATACTGTCACAATTTGGAAATAGCTTAATATTCGGAAGTGGCCTAAAATGGCTCACAAATGCAGTTGAAAAACAATTTAAAGAAAAAAAGATGGTGAGTTGAGGAAAACGAGTCTAAAAAAGATGTGCAAACATGACAACTGCAGCAACTCAAAAAGCTTTTATCATTTCATCACTAAAGGGGGAAGGGGCAAAAGTAGGATTATAGAAAAACATCTTTTGGGCGTAAATCTGTTTCCTTGTAAGTTCCGTTTTCCTAATAGAACTAATCCACCAGTGAAGATAGCAACAAGCCTCGAATCCTGAATTTTTCCTCATTTTCATCAGAAGTTCCAAGACTACTTCTGATAGGATATCATTAGCCAACCTCAAACTGGGTTCGAATACCTTACCCATCGTCAAAGCAGATATTTCTATAAAGCCTACGGTTCTTTTACCGGTAGCCTATTGATATTTGGTACCCTAAGTTTTTAAATAAGTTTTTTAAATAAACTTAATTGATATTTGGTACCCTAAGTTTTTAAATAAGTTTATTCCACCATGACAGAAAACAGACCACGATGACGTACTTAAAAATCTAGAGCTAAATAGCAGGACGACTTTTATCTATCATTTTGGAAAAAAAATCCAACAGAAATGACTCGTCAAATTCCGAGGGCGGGCCCACCTAACAAAAACCAGAAAACAGACCAGGAGATTTTAGTTGATTTTCAGAAGCGTTTGATTAAGCAACAAGAGTGATAAGACAAGTATGAATTTAAGTAGTGTGGATCAAATAGTCAGTTCTGTAGATGCATATTATGACAGCTTTAACACAGATTGGCAGCTAGTGAGCAGAACAACAGTAGATGCAAGCAAAGGAAACTTATTACACATATTATGTGATAAATTAGGATTAGATAAGGAATTCAGTCAATCTCAAGATAGAGCAAAGGACAATGTATATAAAAACGAGGAAAAACCTGCCGAGAGGTCTGCAAATCGCCGCCAAGTCACTGTGACAAGAATCAAAGAAAGAAGGAAGATCTATCCTACGAAAAGAAATGGCAAAAAAAAGCGTTCAAACAGTCAACAGGAATGTAAGAAAAGTGTAAAAGAAAAAAATAAGGAGGCGGCTCGATGGTACAGGCTAAAGAAAAGAATGAAGAATCAAGATGTTGAAGCTGAGTTAGAATTATTGAAAGAGATGTGCAGAGTTCGAACAAGAGTTGAAATCTCTTAAAGAGACTCTTCACTTAGGCAGCGCAGCACTGCCGTAATTAAAGAGATCTCTGAGTGCGATTCTATTGAAGATTCCAACGACTTCGCTTATATACTTAATCCAAAACTTGATCGATAGCTTTTACTACGCTACTACGCTACTCTTTACTTTTTCATAGCTACTATGCTACTCTGAATAGCTTTTTCAGAGCACGAACTTATTGAAAACTGACATCAAACCGTTCGTGGTAACAAACTGTAAAAGAATTGGCTTTTAGTGCCAGGCGCCAACATTCAATTACAAAAATAAGTGATTACACTACTGAACAATACTACAATAGCTAAATACTACTAAGATAAGGGGTTTTACTCTGAAAATATGTAGCTTTCACACTTCTTAACTTAAAATTGATAAATATAAATCAGTATTGAACTTTACATATGTCAAATATTTCTGTCCAGAGTACGAACTGATTGAAAACTGATATCAAACCGACCGTGATAACAAACTGTAAGTCATGAATGGCTCGATCCAAGCAAAAGGGAACTTAGCTCTGCTCCCTAGCAACAGGTATCTCCTCAGGCTCATAACATTTGTCCCTAATACCATTTTTTTAAGGTTAAAACTCGATCTTTCCAGTCAAGAAAAATTTGGCGATTGTTGTTTAGAATGTCAATACTATTTAATCGATAAACTATCTCAGAATTTTGAATCAAAATCAACATGGTTCTATTTAGGGAAGAGTCATAGTTTGGAACCGCAATATGACAGAATATACCACCTTTCCGTGACAGTCAGTGATTCATGACAGTCACATGATGTCAGGATGCCATATAGATAATTAAAAGTAATAGACGCCATTACGCGGGATGGAGCTTCTGAGGGTAACACTAAACTTAGTGAATATTATATATTTGAAATCAGCATAAGAATTTAATTCTTTTAATGTATTTATTGTTACCAAAATTCCGTTTTATAAGTTTCACTTACTATTTAGCCAAGTCGCTCCTAACTTACAATTGGCTAAGCAAACTGTATGATAGGCATTAACTACATCAATTTCAACCAGAACTATGAAATTGCCAAAAACCCAAAGCCACATGCAATAATGATAAAACCCCAACACCACTTGTTTCCCCATTGTGGTAGTGAGAATAAAAAGGGTTTAGTCCCCAGCCCCCTCTTTACTTTAAGTACACACAAAGGGATAAAAACTGAATTGTTTTGTATTTTCTTATAACTTCAATACCAAAAAAATGTTCTCTTTTCGCAACATAAAAATAACACAACTAAAAAACTAATGTTTAGAAATTGTGAGAATTTGATTCTAAAAATTAGAATATCTGAAGGGAATCAATATTGAGATTCAACGTTACGTTCTCGTGTTCTTAAGCGTAACTTTAAGTTAGAAATCTTGAAATCTAGCAACATGAGTAAAGAAAAATCACTGATAATTATTTGTTGTTTTTTTTTTTTCCCTGGGGCTCATTGCAGCCAATCACAGCGTTGCGGCAAAGTTTCAAAGTTTGATCTACTTGCCCTTATTGCAAGTAGCTCGCCATTTTTCTTCCCCGGTTAAGGCCAAAGATCAAAAATAATTCAGCTGATGTCTTAATTTGGGTTTTCGTGATTAGTTTTCTCAATTTTGTCGGAAAAGGCTAGATGACTCTATATGTAAAGACTTTTATAGTAATAAGACTCATGACGGTATGAAGGAGCTAGATCCATCCTTAAGCATATGGTGACAAATACAACGTTAGACAAAAGTTGAACATATATTTAAACTGTTGTCCATCACATAAATTCTAGCTCTAATAGCAATTGATTTACACAATTCAAGTTACAAAAAAGATCTCAAATTCATGGAAATAGGTGAATGTTCTGTATTTTGTTTTATATAAGAGACAAGAATAACTTCCATTGCACAGCTACAATTTTGCAATTTACATTATATCAATTTGGGGTGAGTGAGAAATAGCTCTATACTTATTAGCTTCCTTTTCACCGAACATTTTGAGAAATAGATAGTTATGTGGTAGATTCATTGCCAACAGTCTAACAGAAAAGACACTCAAGACGGACCACATAATTTTGGAAAAAAAATAATTAGGAAGCAAATAAAAATAAATATTTTGCATTTAATTTGCCAATTCACTCACGTCCAAAACGATATTTTGTCTATAACCCCCCCCCCCCAAAAAAAAAAAATTTTTTTTGTTTGAGAAACGACTGTAGGGAAAAAATACTTGCACCCTAGATGTGAAAATAGGCTAAAATAGACCAAACGGTGATACTTGAAAAAAAAAAGCATAGAAAAAAAACAGCATATTTTTAAAAACAGCATATTTGCGTATTTTTTACATATTTTTCTGAAATGTAAATAAATCACCTTTATGGAAGAAGCTTTCAATCATCCAAGTAAATCATATTCCATTGGACTATTCTCCAAGTAAAATTGTAGCCAGTTTTTAATCAGTCATATAAGTTCTACCTGCAAACAGAATGTCATGAGACAAAGAAAAAAACCGTTATTTAAATCAATAATATGTAAACACACTCAGACAAATGCCTCGATAGATATCATGGAACCTTTGAATTGACAAAAACTGCCAATCAAAGGGCATATCAAACTCGTCATCGAGTATCATCATAATATTTAGGGAATAAATATGTTTTGTAATAAAAAGAATATTTAGCTAGGTATCCAAAGTAGAGGCAAATAAACTTCAGTCAATAAAATTTTAGGAGGCTAATATACTCTGTTAAGCATAATCAGCGGACACGGTGACAATGATATTGTAGAGTGAAATGCATCCCATGTACTTTTTTAGCCACTTCACAACAAAGGGAGTTGTAAAAAGTTGTCTTGTAGAAATAAGATAAAGCACTCCCATTACTAGTCTTCCACAACAAAGAACAGCATAAAAACTGAATTCTTATTTAAAACTTTATATAATGTTCACTTATCCCAGTTATTAAAATTCCTTTATTACGTAATTACGTAATTAATTACGTAATATAGATAAAGCAAATTCACAGTATTATGCCTCATAAGGAAAGCAGCAGAAGGCTATGTTGCATAATTTTTCAAACAGTAACTCCTGTTATAATCATGGGCGGGATAGGCGGATTATATCATTAGAATACACCTTTTACGTATTTTTACACCTTTTGACCTCATCTAGGGTGGAAATAAGGTACTAAGTGATGGAATTTTTCGGTTCTGATGTGATTTTCAGTCCCCTCAGACTTGATATAGTAGGAAACGACCTTTCAATCCAAAATATTGAAGAAATTTAAATTCGAGCCCCCCCCCCCCCCCCAACCTTTTTCACCACCTTTCCCTGAAACTATGGGTATTTCTGCACAGCCGAACTTGGCCGATTTTAGATGTTACTAATTTTTCTGAACATTTTCTCATTTTCTGTGAATTTTTCTGAACATATTGGTGCCAAAAAAATTTCGGTTGCTCCAATGCCGGGTTAAAAACCTAAAATAACTAATCTACCAGTGAAGATAGCAAAAAGCGTCGAATACTGAACTCTACCTCATTTTTCCAGAAACTCCAAGACTACAACTGATAGGGTAACATAAGCCCGCTTCGAAGTTTGTTGTAATACACTAAAAAAAATATGTTTTTTTACAGCCGTCTAACTTCACAATAAATCACATAATTTCCCAAAAGACGATTCAAACCAAAATAAGATATTTTATTTGGTAACAGGACCTCTGGTAAGCGAAAGACCACTTAATCTAATCTATCTTATTTTTTGTAAATAAAAAAAATATTCCAGCATGACAGAAAACAAACCAAGATGACGTAATTAAATATCTAGAGCTAAATATCAGGACAACTTTTGTCCGTCATTTTGGATAAAAGCCAACACAAAATGACTCATCAAATTCCAGAGAAATTCATAAGTGGGCGGGGCCTGCCTAACAAAAAGCAGAAAACAGGCCAGCGGATTGATTAGTTCATTTTCAGCGTTTGATTAAGCAACAAGAGTGATAAGACAAATATGAGTATAGGTAGCGTGGATCAAATATTCAGTGCTGTAGATGGAGATTATGAAAGCTTTTACTTTAACACAGATTGGCAGCTAGGGAGCGGAAAAACAGCAGCTACAAGAAAAGAAAACGTACTTGACATATTATGTGATAATTTAGAATTGGATAAGGAATTCAGTCAATCTCAACATAGAGGAAAGAACAATGTATATAGAGGCGAAGAAAACGCTGTCGAGAGATCTACAAGTTGCCCCCAAGCCGCTGTAAAAAGACCCAAAAAAAGAAAGAAGACCTCTCCTAAGAAAAGCAATGGTGAAAAGGAACCTTCAAACATTCACCAAGAACGTAAGAAAAGTGTAAAAGAAAGAAATAAGGAAGCCGCACAATGGTACAGGCTAAGGAAAAGAATCCGGAGTCAAGAAGTTAAAGAAGAGTTAGAACTATTAAAAAAGAGATAGGCCGCGCTCGAAGAAGAGTTGAGATCGCTTAAAGCGACTCTTCATTTGGGCAGCGCTATTGCACTGCCTGTGATTAAAGAGATCTCTGAGTGCGATTTCTATTGAAGTTTCCAATGAATTCGTCCATCTACTTAGCTCACCGATAGCTTTTATGATTATTTTCTGTTTTATATGCTTATAGTATTGCAAAACATTATACAGAGTAGAAAAATTATGAAGCTTATTTGATTTCAAAATTACTTATTCCATAGGCTAGTTTTTAAATTCTTTGCAGATTTGTTTTGATAACATGTTTGTCATTCTTAAAAATGATCTTTTTGCCAAAACTTTGGATAAATAGAAGAAAAGAACATCTTTTCCAATTTTTTTTGGCACAGAAAATGGTAATTTTAACAAAACCAGGCAACAATGAATAAAGCTAGCCACTTCACTACACCCCTGTCGGCTGGCCAGATAATACTCGCTTCAAAGTAAGTGAGGGGGACCTGGGAGCTAGCTAAAAATACCTAGATATAGAATCAAGTCCTTTCCCTCCTTTCACTAACAGCTGCTAAATCAACATTATCATTATTTGGTTAAAACTTCTTTTGGTAAAATATAGACAGACGAAAATCATAAATCGGGTAAAAAATTCCCCTAAAAAATACTATCAGAGCTTACTTAAGCTGTACAGCCGCACAGCCAAAGTTCGTCTTTTTGACATTTTTCAAGACATTTTTTATTTTTGTATAAGACATTCTCCTGTGAGGGTTTCAATTGGGTGGTAAATCTCTTTTCAACAAGGTGTTTGTTGTAATATGAACAAAAGAAGCATTTTTCAATTTTTCAGAATGTCAAATTTGTTTTCCTATATTTCCCATTTGGATTTTCTACTGGGCATTTTTTGGTAAGATAATTTCCTGGTACTGCAAGCAATTTTCAAGTGTGTTTTTAAAATAATACCAATAAATTTAATTTTGTTAAAATTGTGTGGACGAGGGGATTTTTATCATTACGAGAAGTATTCCGTTATGTTGGATGAGAGCAAGAGAAAATGACTCATCAAGTGCCGAAGGAGTTTGTAAGCTTTTTGTTATCTAACAGAAAACAGGCCAGCAGATAGAACCCAATAAAACACTCTTTTTGAAAAATCCACTCAAATCACTTTTACTGTACTTTTATATTAAAATGGTAGCCTCAGATTTGCAACCTATGAGCTTACAAACTCTTAAATATATGCATTGAAAAAACTAAATACAGTGCGGAATACGTAATTACTGCGTTTTTACTTAAGATACGGTTGTCGAACTACATTTCTATGGGCTATGTTGATTGACTTTCAATCACTTAGGATCTCTTTAAATACTCCCTGTATAATAATAAGTTTAAATATAAATAACATATTTATATATGTAAAGTTTGAGATTGAATGAAGTGGTATTCAAGCGAAAATGGGCAAAAGAGCCACAATTGGGTCCTCTAAACGTACCTATTAAAATTTCTTGTACATCTCAGCTTATCAACAAGCTCTGATATATCTACCCATCATGAAATACGTACTTCGCGACTTCGTGCCCTAAACTAGCCCGAGATTAAACATCTCATTTTGACTCTGATCCCCACCTGCAAAACCTCTGTTTTGTGGTCACTATTTTGATTATCTGAAGCCTGCCTATATCTTCGATACATAAGCTTCTCCCCCCCCCCCAAAAAAAATGTTCATCTCCCTATACAAACCCTCGAACAAAACCAAGCCCAATATGGAAACAAACACCCAACTAGCCCGAAAAGAACACAAAATAAAACATTTCACAACAATCACCACATCACTTAGCTTATCCATTCCCTCGTTTGTTCATAATCTCAACAGTCATCTCCAGCCAAACACTAAAGCAACCATTCTTTAACAACTTACGAATTTTAAAACACTTAAAACTACATTCAAAGTTCATAACATCATCTCAGACAAGCACACCACTATAATCGGCAATATTGAGATAAAAATTAGGGTAACCACTTACCCTAAAAGAAGTTTTAAAATAGCTCAAACATGTTTTAACCCAAAGATACCAAATTCGTCGACTGATCCAATGTAATCGACCATACACTTCCACAATATAAAAAGAACATGAACTAGTGAGAAATCGAACATCCTTAAAACCATTAGAGGAATGAAATGTCTCAATTTCCACGACAACTCCTTCGATATGAAGTGCGCTGGTCTAAACAACAACAACAACAAAAATAATACATTATACCCACATAGATCTTTACTGTAAAAATGTCAAGCCTTCCAATCACTTTCGACTATTAAAAAGGGCACTAGGCCTTTCGATTTCCAATCGAATGAGTCCGTTTTGAAACGACAACGCTTTCTATAAACACCTTATATGCCCCCAGGGCATAAATTACAACCCTTACCTTAAGGTCTGTTAGGGTGGTTGTCATCCTCTAAGACCGAATTTCCAGACCTTTCATCTACGTTAAACAACATGGCTATGTCAAAATTTTGATTGGATGTGTTTGGGGAAATGGTGGGCGTGAGAGGGACGGTAATCGCTCTCCAATCACTTTCAACTATTGAAAATGATCCTAGCCTTTTCAATTTCCAATCAAATGAGCCCTTTTGAAGTTTCTACGACAAAACTTTCAATAAAAATCTTATATGCTCCCAGGATATAACTTACAACCCCTGCCCTGAGTGCTGGGGGGGGGGTCATTCTCAAAGACCTAATTTCTAGAACTTTCTACTAAGTTGAACAAAATCGCTATCTGAAAATTTTGATTGGATGTGTTTGGTGGAATGGTGGGCGTGAGAGGGGGGTTAGTTACCCTCCAATCACTTTCGACTACTACAAAGGGCACTAGCCCTCTTAATTTCGAATTGAATGAGCCCCTTTTGAAGTTTTACGACAACTATCTATAAAAACCTTATATGCTCCCAGGGATGAACTTACAAAGTTTGCCCTTGGGGCTCTAGGGGGTTAGTCATCCTTAAATACATAATTTCCAGAACTTTCATCTACGTTGAACAAAATGGCTATCTCTAAACTTTGGTTGAATGTTTTTGGGGAAATTGTGGGCGTAAGAGTGGGGTTAATTACTCTCCACTCACTTTCAACTATTAAAAAGGGCAATTTCAATTTCCAATCAAATGAGCCCTTTTTGAAATTTCTATAACAGCTTTCTATATAAACTTTATATGCCTCCAGGGCATAATTACAACCCTTGTACTGAGGACTCTGAGGGAATTATCATCCTAAAAGACCTAATTTTAAGAACTTTCAACTGCTTTGAACAAAATGGATTTTTCAAAATTTTGCTTGGACGTGTTTGGGAAAATAGTGGGCGTGAGAGGAGCCTTAGTTGCTCTCCAATCACTTTTAACTATTAAAGAAGGGACTAGCCCTTACAATTTCTAATTGAATGAGCTCTTTTGAATTTTCCACACTTTCAATAAAAACCTTATATGCCCCGAGTACATAATTTACAACCCTTGCCCTGAGGGCTAAGGGAGGGGGGGGGGTTGGAAGCTTTTTGAGGATTCAAGGCTTTTTGCTATCTTCACTGGTTGATTAGTTCTGTTAGGAGAATGGAATTTTCAAGGTAACAGATTTGCGCCCGAAAGTGGTTTTCCCATAATCCTACTTATGCCCCTTCCCCCTTTAGTGATGTGAACTCACCTTGGCCCTGGTGTCGACCCCCGGGGCCACGGTGAATTCAAGAAAACGAGTTTGGCTTAACTCACAGGGCCGGGGATTTCGACCCCAGAGGTATAGTTGTTTGACTTGAAAAAATAAAGACAATGTACGCGCATAAAACCACTTACCTTGAAAACCGATAATATAGAGGATGTTGAACAAGTTCGAGACACTTTGAATTTCCAGAAATCCTTCATTGGTTACTGAGACAACCTGAAATCACGAAATGATACTTAAATACTGAATTAAAAAGAACTTAAAATATGACATTTTATCAGCTGGCAATCAGTGGTAGTGACGAAATGATATAATATAGTTAGTTAGTTTATTTATAACCCGCAATAAAAAACAGATACGGAGCAAAAAACGAAAAAAAAAAAAAAAATAGTATCACCCACAAGGACATAATAAGGAAACACACAACATAAATAACTTAACAATGTCCATAGAATCCCAAGCCATTTCAACTTTGAGACACACTTGAGTAGCATTTTACCCACACGTAAAGAAGGAGCAGGGTTAGAAGTATTAAAACACAAAAACTTGCATTTTGAAGCATTTACAGAAAGTCCAATCATACTCAAAGCACTATTCAGAACATTTAGATTTTTTGTGAGGCCTGACCTAGTATGACTAGCTAGCAGAACATCATCAGCATAGGCAATGTGACTAACAGCAGCATTTTCTAAAAACACAGTTGGAGACAGCATTCGCAAAAAGTCCGCAAGCACAATTTTAAAAATATATGGAGACAGCACACCACCTTGCCTGACTCCTTTCTTTACTGAGATAGGCTCCGATATATCAGACATCCATTTTAACCGAACCAACGAATTGGAATACCAATACTGAAGAACTTTTACTACGGAAGAACTAATTCCTGCTTTAACTAAGTAGTGAAGCACTTGCGAATGTGCAACGTTGTCAAAAGCGCCCAAAATATCAACCAAGAAAAAATAACGTGGCCTTTTTTTGCATTTTTGCAGAGACGAGCAACTGACCAAGTATATGATGGGCTTCAGAACAACCAACACCGGCTCTGAGCCCACCTTGAAATTCAGAAAAATCATATTTAGTCAAAACTTAAGGCAATACGACATACTCGAACTGCTTGATCATGAAACAGGACACTGTAATTGGTCGATAACTGGAACACTAATCTGCGTCCTTGCCCTTTTTCAAAACTGATGTTACGATTCCCGAAAGAACATTATCTGGAACTAACGACTGGGCTAAACACATCTGGAATAGGAGCTGAATGTGTGTTAACAACAATGGACACTTAACGGTGAAGTGATTGTAACACAGACCATCCATGTCAGGAGCACTTGATTTCTTAACATTCTTAAAAGCCCGATAGATATCACCGAGAACAGTATCACCGATAGAACACGAGGAACAGTATTATGCAATAAGGAAGAAAACATGGACTGGATAGAATGATTAAATGCAGAAAAAACACAAGTAAAATGAGCAACAAAATCACTGAAATCACAGCATGTTATACATCATTTCAAATCAAATAGGACTTCAGCTTTATGAAACCATTTTATTTTTCGTATTGAAAAATTGCTCACAGCTACATTATCAGAATCTATTCCTTCATTTTATAGACGAAATAAAAAAAAAAAAAAAAAACAAGGGAAATTGACAAGAGACGAAGCTAAAGTTTATTTGGATCCAACCAGAAATTTTCTAAACGTGAACAAGATATTTTGTTTTTGAACTTTTTGAATTATAAATAGTTAGAACAAAGCTAGCCTACAAAGGATAGGCATGTAAAATAAAATGTTAACACTTGAGCCGACTTGCCCTTTATGTTAATTGTCCTAATTTGACCTTTTTTGTTATCTTAGACCAAATAACAATAAAAATTCAAAAATTCATCGATTCAAAAGCATCAATGTGATATTTTTATTCGGATTTTTATATCTTTATACGTATTATAAATTATTTCTTTACTTTATTGTAAAGCACAAGATTTTCTTTTTTTTGTGTCTCAACAAACTTGACTTACTCATTAGTTCGTTACACTTTTTGACCCACACAGTGAGAGCAGTTACCTTTCGAGTTTGCAATACTGTAACATCAGACAAAAAAAAATTAATACGGAAATACTTTGTTAAATGATTAGCAGAAGTTTAAATTGTCACCTTTCAGATAATTTTTTGTTGCGATTTAAAACAATATTCAACACTAAACAAGCCATGTCGAAATTTTGAGAAACCCATTGGAATTTTCGTTTTGTTTTTTATTCTTTTTTTCTAAAAAACCTCATAAAGCAATGTTTTGCAGATAAAAATACGAGAAACATTTTCTTAATATTGCAGTAATTATTAATATTATATAAGAATATGTAAAACCAGAAAAATAGCACTTGTTCTTATTATGTAAAAATTATGATTGCTCCCTTGGAGGCAATCTAGCAAAAATCGAACACTAGCCCCTGGTATTATACACTAGGCCCAATGCACCTACGTACCAGGTGTACAGCCACAGAAATAGACAGTCAAGAACCAGCCAAAGATTTAAGTGAAAAAATAACTAAGAAACAAATATGAAGGAAGAATTAATTTCAAATATGAAGAGACAATTAATTTTTTCTTAAGATGCAACTTAATTTGACTCAAGTCTAGACTAGTTTTGATGGTCAATTTTGATTTTCATTTGAGCATATTACCTAGTTCATTAATTTACAATAAAGTAAAGAAATAATTTATAATACGTATAAAGATATAAAAATCCGAATACAAAGGGAATAAGAAGGTGCCCCTGACTTCTTCCTCACAATGGTTAAATGTTAATTATATCAATATTTATATTTCACCCAGAATCTGCCAATTAGATGGAATTACCCCCTCCTCCGCAGTTAACTCCAGCATTAGCAACTTCACTTTTTAATGTCTTGATGTGAATGTCGATTCTAAATGGCATGGGAAAAAGAGAGCCAATTTGAAAGTGTGCAGGTTATATGAGTATAAATAAATAAATAAATATTATAAAATTATATAAATAAATAAAATCAAACAAGCAAGGGAAAAATAATGTAATATTTACAGTTTAGAAATCTAGAAAATTACTTACTTGATCTTCATGCAAGCTGGGTAGTGCCGGGTATCATAACTTCCTCCCTATATATTTAACTGGTAGAACTTTCTGTGTCTCCTGAATGATTGTTTCAGAACTTTCCTGAACGTGTCCAGAGCTTTCTTTCCCGAGTGTTTCGCAGAAAAAACGTCTGAAAATGGGAATGATTAATGGTGTATAGAAAAGAAATCCTTCAAGATTTACAATTTACCTAGAATGTTATCAGTCAAGGTAAATTAGCAACATAGAATCATTCAGACATATGCTTGTCAATAAATACATCATTTAATAAAAGCTGTCCTTCTTCGCGTGGGTAGCAACATGGAAATAGTTTTTTCTTTTTTTTTTTGGTCAGATTGTAAATTCCTGATATAGAATGAGAAAATACAATTATAATAAACGCGGAAGACTGATTTAAATTGGTGGCTACATATGCTAGGTGAATTAAAGTGTGTCCTAAATAAGGGCAAATAATACTTAGTAGACTATACAAGAACCACAGCTATTTAACAAATTTAGAATGTATCAAATATGATCAGTAAATATAAATTAGCAACATCTTTTTTATGGCGTATGGGTTTCAATATACGTAAGCTTCAATAATTTAACAGCAAACATAGCTTTTCAACAGCCTTTCAGACAGAAAAACCTGTGAAATTTTATTCCAGAAAGTTACGTCAGACTAAAAAAAAGAACGCGGGACAATATGGACAGCTGAAATCTACAGTAGATTTAGCCCACCACTCTCAATCCCTGGTTTTTTGGACTTGTGCAATCATTTATCTTGCGCCCCTCCCCTGGAGACCTCTTATTAGACACCAGCATTGCAATAGACTACATGTTCAACTCACAAGCGTTCGGCCAAAATATTCTCTTTTTTTATTTAAAAAAACACTCTAGGGATTAAAAAATACTAACACCCTAGATGTGAAAATAGGCTTTAATAGAAACCACACGGATATAATTGGAACAAAGAAGCCCCCTCCTCAAAGGATTATCCAAAAGACCCCCAGAAAAGTGATGACCTAAATGTGTTTTAGACTTTTACAGTTAGGGAAGGAGGCAGGTCAGGTTTATAACAGTTAAGATAGCCTTTAATTTTCTTTGAAAAACTTCTTTTAGAGAATTTTTTATTATTATTATTAATGACATAGTAAAAAGCGAAATACATCCCATATATATTTTTTGAAATTAGAATCAAAATAAATAGTAATATTTCTTTAAAGAGGCATTTGGAGAATATTCACTTAATGCCTTATATACAAATTTAACTAAAAATGATTTAGCAAATTATATTAAAAACCAGTAAACAATACCACTCAACCTGTTATGGATAGACCTTCTAGGCTGGCTGCCAAAAGCCAAGATTAGCTTTAAGAGCTTCGATCATAATTTTGAAATAGCCATTTTGTTAAAAATAGTCAAAACGTCAAATAACTATGCCTCCGACATTGACAATGCCCCCGACAGACCCCGTAGCAAGCGTTGTAAGTTATAAAAGTTACCCGTTCTTAACATATAATGTTTTTTATTGGGAAAAGAGGGTATGTTTGATCCTGGGTCTCTAAAAGGTACTGTATCAGGGTGTTGAGAGGGGTAGCGATGACAATCAAACACACACTGTGCCCTCTGCTTGTCAAAAAGGAACATCAACAACATTGAAGGATCGGCTGAGGTTATTAAGTTGAAACTTTCAGGGTCTTTTAAGGGGAAAAACAGATACAAAGTAGGTGAAAACCAACCACCTTAACGTGTTGTAATAGAAATAAAGGAAATTCTTAAAACTGTACACTATCTTTTTTTTAAATTGTCAATACAAATTTTTGAAAAAGCATAGGGTTGTAGCCAAAAAATAAAGAAATAATACAGTTTTTTTTTTTTTCATGTGTTGAAAGCGATTTTTTTACTACAAATTTTGCCGAGAATTGTATTTGAAGAAAGCAATCCATTGGAAACTTAACCTTTACATACCTGTTATAACAAATATTCTTCAATCCACTAACAAGCCGCACTGTCGATTTGACTTTTCCTGTTGGCTCTGTAAATAAGAAAAACTCCATAAGGATGATTTAGATTCCTCTATATTTGAAGATCAATCTAAAAGTGATCAGTATCCTTTTGGCTTGCTCAGTCATCGAGAGCTTAGCTCCCTGGCAACAGTTTTCTCCTCATGCTTTTAACTTTTATTCATAAAATCAATTTTTAGGTTAAAACTCTTTTTTTTTGCACGTAACTTTAAAAAACTTTCAAGGTAAATAAGTCCTTTAATATTTCAGTGACCATTCAAACAAATTCCCGCTTTTTTCTTCTCGTCCATGGGATCCCCGTTTCAATTTACCCCTAGACACTACCCAAACCTTAGTTTTGTTTCTGGGTACTTGTATGATAAACGCCCTACCGCTCAAGTTGTTCATTCATTGACACGTTATAGTATATAGTAAATTCTTCGATGCATTCATTCATTGACGCATGGATAGTATATGCCTTTCGGCATATACTATCATTAATATGAGATATAAACAAATAGATGCAAAGCAGGTAAAAAAAAAAATTGGGGCATATAAAAATACTGGAATATAGAAATTAAAAAAATAGAATGAATTTAGAAAACTGAAGTATATTCTAGAAACAGTACACTATCCGCTTTTTCAATCACCAATACAAATTTTGGGAAAAGCATAGTTTTGGCCACTAAAAAAAAGAAGAAACATGCAGTCGGAATTTTTAAAAGCTATTTCCTTTACTACAAAAATGTAGAAGGCTATTATTAAGGCTATTTTGCCATCAAATGAATTTGAAAAAAAAGTCAAATAAAAACATATAATTTTAAAAACAGTTATGCTAAAAATTCTTCAATCCACAAATAAGCGTCATTGTTGATTTAATCATTCATGCTGGTCCTACAAATAAGAAGCCCAATAGAGATGATGTAAGTTAGATCTGTGAAAATCTATAATGGTCCTATAAGCCCAATAGAGATGATTTAAGTTAGAAATGTGAAAATCTTGCAGTACGATTTAAGAACCATAAAATTGTGACAAAATATATCGCTCACTCTATTGAAAAACCACTGATAATTATTTACTTTTTGTCCCTGGGGCTCATCGAAGCCAAACATAACGTTTCGTCAAAGCGTTAATGCAACCATTTTAATAAGAAAGGTTGAAATATTAAGAATATGTCTCCAAAAGTGACGCAACTACCTCAACCCCACCTAATGGTCCAAAGTTATGAAGAGTTGCTCATTTTTAAAGAATGATTAACAAAAAAAAAATCAAGGCATGTTTAAAAAAATTTAATTGAGGACTTGTTTATGTTGTTTTATTTATGCAAAGGGGAGCCTACAGAAGGGGAGAATTTTAATCCTGTATTACTATGCTGTTATCGGACTTACACATACTGGCACAATTTAGAAATAGCTAAATATTCGGAGGTGGCCTAAAATGACACAAATTCATATGAAAAACAATTTAAAGAAAAAAAGACGATGAGCTGAGGAAAACGAGTCTAAAAAAGATTTGCATACATGACAACTGCAGCAACTCAAAAAGCATTTATCATTTCAATTATGCCCGTGGAAATTCCCCCAAAAAATGACTGTATAACAAGCACCAAATACTATACATAAGCAAAGGGAATGTTTCATGACTTACAGACCTTTCCCCAGGGGCTCTGGGGTGTCATGCGATCGCCACTGGGGAAAACAAACAAACCAAAAAAATAAATAAACACGCATCCGTGATCTTTCTGTTGGCAAAAAAAAAAAAAAAAATTCTACATTTTTGTAGATGGGAGCTTGAAACATCGACAATAGGATAAGCTGAATGTAGTTGTGTGATTTTAATTAATATTCCTTCACTTTCAGGGGGTGTTCCCCCCTTTTTCAAAAACAGGTAAATTTCCTCAGGCAGGTAGCTTTTAATGGGTGATACTTAATGAACCTTATGTCTTCGGAATCGGTATAAAACGCCGATTCTTTTGATATATCTATCGATATCAAAATTCCATTTTTTAGTTTTGGTTACTATTGAGCTGCATTGCTCATTACTTACAGTTCATAAATATAGAATTGCTTCTATTTATAATACCATACTGAATTCTCGTTATTTCCGCTTTTCTATATATTTCTTTTAACCAGCTCCGAAAATAGAGTTTACATGAAGGTACTCAGGATTATTACTAAAATTAGCTGCATTTCATGCAGCACCAGTGCTAATTGTAGGACATTTGTGTCTGCATCAGCACGCTGCACAAAATGTCAACGGCAAGCAGAAAAAAGTGAATTTGAACAATATATGTATATTTTTCTCACATTTAGAAATTTTGCATGCACATATAAGTGGTGTCAACCTATACTTGTTTTCTATAGTAATCAGTTTTAATGTGCAGTACTAGAAGACCAAGCTTTGTTTGGTTAAGCGAATTTTAGTTATAAAAGCACTATTCATTTTACCCCCCCCCCCCCTGGGAATGGTCCCATACTCTGATTCACACAAGATAAGGCTTTTGTGTAATTTTTCTAGATCTTTTTTCTAAGCAAAGATACAAAGAGGAAGGTAATTTTCAAACTCTATGTGTCAATTTTTCCCCTCCAATTGGTATCCCTGGAAAGTTTTAATTCATCCAAGGTTTCTACCGCAATGCAGCATGGAATGATTTAGATTTTCTTGATATTTTTTTATCAGACAACGCCTGATGGGTAATTTAATAATTCTAACTTTATTTTTTGAATACTTTTCAATTGAAAATACGATTGCTATTTTAAACGTGGGAGAAATTTCCATGGGGGGGGGGATTTTCTGTGGAGGAGAATTTCCACACAGGGGTGGAGAGAATTTTCCAAAGGAAATTTGACTGCAGTTTTTTCATTGGGTGCCATACGAAACTTGTATGATTTCCATATTAAGTCGAATTTATACAAAGCGATTAAACGTGAAAAAAACATTTTATAAATGGGCCCGTAATTACTATATGGCACTTTATGACGGCTGTACCAAGTCAAATTTATAATAATAAAAAAAAACCAGTAAGATATAAGAATTAGCTTTCAAATGAGCCCTTAAACAGTCCTGTATGATGTTCCATTGCCCTGATGGTGACAAAAAAAAGGCAGCAGGAAAAAAGAAGACATATCAGTTCTGCCCAAGCAATGAGGTGATTTTGCTTCTTGTTCAAGGAGGGGTCCTGTAAAAAATTCCGATAATGGCGAGTCAAAGGTGTACTTTTTAGTTTGCTAAGACGCCGTTTTCAAATCATATGCAACTGACTAATGCAATCAGGATCGTTACTAGCCAAAATGTTTGGGGGGGGGGGAGCAAGAGATTTTACCTACTGGCTGGTCATTTTTACCGACTGTTTTTGTCAAAAATTACCATAATGTCCGTTTCGAAGACAATACGTAAAATCACTGCACGAGTCGGTAAAACCGCTGCATTTACCAACCGAGATTTAGATTTCGGTACGCATCGTGTCACTGTTTTAATGCTCATTATTTAAACAAAGTTTTTACTTCATAGTAAAAAAAAAAATCACGGCAGGAGTCGGTAAAACTGCTAAGTTTACCAACCAAGTTCGAAATTTCTGTAGATGACATGTCAGTATTTTCATGGTCTTTATTGAACCGAACAAAGGATTTTAGCGACGTAGAAAAAATCGTGGCGCAAAGCGCCATGATTTTAACGACTTCTATTTTTTTACAGAGTGACCAAAAACACTAGGGGGGTATCCCCCGCGCCCCCCCCCCATGTGTAACGGTCCTGGACGCAATGCGTGGGGCTATTGGAATAGTGTGTAGTTCAACTGCTAGATTTAGTCTCCTGTGCTGGGCGCGGGAGTTGAACGAAGGGGGATAGACAATTTAATATTAATGGTGAAGCTGGCAAAACAAGCCAAGCTTATATGAAATTCACCATCACCATAAACTTTTTCGCTATGCTACTGTTGTCTGCAGCAACTCATTAATTGACAATTTTAGTAAAGCCAAGCATTAATACTTAATTTTATGTTTGTTTGATGTGTGTTTCTTTATTATGTATTGCTTTTAATGTTTATCATGTATTCTATAATATGTTTCTGTTGTTTATTATGTATTGTGTAATATTTTGAAATTAACTGATTAGCGACTTTGCTAAATACTAACTTTTCTTCACTACTGCTTGAAGAAAAACGTGAGACTGAAGATTTAGGGCAGGCCAACGGTGCAACTAAGGAGGGACTCCCTACTCCAAAGTTCCAAGGTGTTGGCAAGCAGCACCAACACCTTAGAATTGTGTTTGTATTTTTAGCTTAATTTAGCTTATGTTTCAGTACCTGTTGGTACACCGGACGCTTTTTTCAGCACATTCTTTATATCCCCCCTCCCCCCCAAACCCAAGCTGCACACCTGCAGCAGGCAAATGCCACCTTTACTTTTTATCCAATGGGCGTTTAATGTCCATTATGAAATAATTCCCCAAAATAAGCTTCTAGACATCTTGGAAACACATTTAGGCTTTTATTTTTCACACATGTTCCAACACTCCTTTCCATTGAAGGATATTCAATGTCCCCTGATTCCATGAATGTGGACCCCTCTTGCACTATACATAACAGAAGTGAAATCAGACCAAGTAGATATATACCTAAAAAAAACTCAGTGAGCATGCACAGCCTAGTGACAACATCATATACTCACGTTCTATGCTTCACAAAAGAAATCAAAATAAAATATACAATTGAACTATTTGTGACAGCTCTAAGACTCCTTGCTACTGACTGTAGTTTTTTAGACATCTCAAACGAAATTATCAGACACAATTAGTCTTTTAGTCTCTTAGACACAAATTAGTCTTTGGCATGGATAGTGACAGAATAAGAGAAAGACTGTTAAGTGAAGGTAGTAAACTGATACTACAGAGAGTAGCTAAATTGAAGTAATCCGTAGTGTTCAAACATTAACAGAGTAAACATTAACTCAAGCCCAGATGAAAAATGAATGAAACACAAGTAAAATAAAGCCAGAAGTTGAAGACATACATAAAATAAGAGTTCCAACAGAGAAAAAAAACATCCAATTGATATCTTTGTGTCAACCCTTATTCCTGAGAAAACAAATACCCTGCAAGAAGCTAAATCTGTTTCCAATGCCAAACATCTTAAAAGAGCTTACAGAGTGAATAAGATGAGGCAGTGAATAAGATTGAAGTAAAAAAAACTCAGAGTGAAACAAAGAAGTCAGAGAATTGTCCAGCCTGAATTTAAAGTTCATTCTAATTATTAAATTAGTTCATTTGATGCTCTTGTCAGAGTAAGATGCATTTAAGATCACTGTATAGTGTACCTTTATGCGACCATAATACTTCAAGGATTATTGATATATTTAAAAATAATAATGATAATTTATTTATTACCCACTATGAACAAAAAGAAGTGGAGTACATAAAAAAAGCAAACTTGCACACTTAACAATTATTTATATAAAACGACGTAAATTATGGTGCGCAGTAAGACCTGCAGATTCCGACAGCTTTCCCGCAAGCACAGTCACTTTCCCCCGTAAACCAGGGAGGCCGAATCGCGATATTAGATGCTGGTTCCGGAACCACGGATTTGGTATGTGATGAGATGTAAAAGAGACAATGCAAGACAAGAAGGTATTAATAGTGCAATTGACATCTCTGGATCTTTGTGTCAACCAATATTCCTGAGAAAAAAAATACCCTGCAAGAAGCTAAATCTGTTTCCAATGCCAAACATCCCACAAGAGTTTACAGAAGTATGGTAGTGAATAAGATTGAAGCCAAAAAAACTGAGAATGAAAAAAAGAAGTCAGATAATTGTCCAGCATGAATTTAAAGTTCATTCTAATTTCTAAATTCGTTCATTTGGTGCTCTTGTCAGAGTAAGATGCATTTAAGATCTCTGTGTAGTGCACCTTTATGCAACCATAATACTTCAAGGATTATTGATATGTTTGGTAGGCTATGTGATAAGATGTAAAAGAAACAATGCTAGACAAGAAGGTATTATTAATAGTGCAATTGACATCTCTGGAGCTAGCTCTATCACAAAAACAGGAATGTCAATACTAGCTGCAGATTTTACAGCCAATTTTTGATACAGTACTGTATTTTAAAAGAAAATGGAAATAAGTTGGACAGTACTATTAATCAATTAAGAACTCTTAGTTTAAGGGTCAATAATCTGGAAACAAAAATATTTGCTGCAAACAAGTAAGATTAATAATACTCACGCATAAATAAAAAACATTGAAAATGAAAGGCCTTGCCTCAAACTAAAAATAAAAACATGTACTGATGATATAATGGAGTTTGGGAAAAATGAAGATAACGAATGAAATTGTGAGATTGGAAGCCACTAAGTTAGAAAATAACACTACACCTGGAATATAGATTAGGCAAAAGTTTTATTTACAGAGTTATAGATAAAAATGCCTGAAGTAAATTTTGCAATTACTAAGTATGATAGCAACCAAAGTTGGTGAAGGTGACACTGAATAAAAAAGATGACTAATGTGCCATAATGAAAAATGGTGGCAAGCTACAAGTATGACACTCTACGCATGGACGTAGGCAGCATCTTGTCTAGAGTGGAGCAGCCAATTCTATGATGGAGGGGAAGGGGGCTTATAAATACTTCTCGAGGCCCTTTGATTATAGGTCTTTAGAAACTCGTCATTCTATATTACGCTAAAACTCGACCTTTAGAATTTTCTATATTCCAATTTTCCCGCAATACTATAATATAATAGACCCACTATCCTACTTCCAAATTCCAGAAAACAGAAAAACCATAAAAGCGATTTGACACAAATCACATTATGGTTAGATAACAGCTTCTAGTTCTAAAAATTCAATTCAAAAGTCTAAAGTTGGGCAAAATTAAATATCAAAATGGGTATAGGGGATACCAGCCCATGTTTAGCCAAAGCAAATAATCTCAATATAAAAGCCTATGGGTACTTCTGGAGGATTATAAAAACTCTGACAGATAGCAGTGTATGTTTTTAAAGTGCCTGGCCTTGACTAATACTTTTACAAAAGTATCGGATTGGATCACGTTTTATGGTGATTGAATCTGGAATTTTGTTCAATTTTGTCTGAAGGCCTATGCCTAATTATGAATACTAGAGAAGCTGTAAACTCAACTTATATTCTCTTATTATTTGCCTGTCTTTTGGAAGCTTCTGAGACGTGCCATCTTTACCAGTTTGCTGTTAGCATTTTTTCATCCCGTGGGATGGCAAACTCCGAAGTTCGGCCACAATAGCCAGGGTATGTTCAGCATAACGAACCAAGGTGTCTGAGAGTGGGCTATACTAATAAAAGCTGTGTGAACAGCATATCTAGAGGTTGAAGGCAATCTCAAAACCCCAAACTTGATTATTTCTGGTGCTATTTAATCCTGTCAGACCAGTAGGTGAACTAAAATTCTTTTTTTTCCTGTTAAATTTCATTCAAGATAAAATGCTTAAAAGTAAAATAAGAGAAAAGAATAAATGTGGCTGACATCCAGAAGAAAAGAAAACAACAGTTTCTTCTGTCTTAGTTGACAAAAAGTGAGTCGAATTCTCTGGAACTGCCATGGGTGTCCCTAGAGGAATGCTGCAAGACTACATGAAACAAGTTGAGAAGCTGAATATCCCTCTAAAACCTGAGTTTCTTTACACCCTTTTACAACACATAATAAATATTTGCAGAGGAACAAGAAAAAAGACTACAATTACTTCAAAACGATAGCAGATATGAATTTCGACAGTACTCCCTAAGAAGCACATAAATTTGCATACAATGCCATTATTAAGAGTTTAAAAGTACTGGATAACTTGAAATGCAAAGGCAGTGGCGACAGCGGAGGAATTGCAGGTAAAGATTGGTACCGTCGTTTTATGAATCGCCAAAAAACATTGTCAGTAAGAATGCCAGAAGGTACAAGCTTATGACAGACAACTGCTTTCACCTGTCATTGTGTAGGAGCTTTCTTTAACAACCTGGAACGAGGTCTAGATAAATACATGTTCAGACCAAAGGATATTTGGAATGTTGATGAATTGGGTCTGGAAACATCCACAAGCCTGGTAAGATCATTGCACATTGAGGCCAGAAGTCAGTAGGGAAGGTCCCATCAGCAGAAAGAGGTCAGGTGGCCATGATTTGTACTGATGTTACTGCATCGGGAACACAGACCCTCCTCTACTTATTTCCCCAGGAAAACAGTGTCCGGAAATTTTACTCAAGGGAATTTCACTACGAACCAGCATGATCGGTTCAGAAAATACTTCTGGCTGGATGACTGTTTCTCATTCTTTGCTTTACTTGCAGCATTTTATCAATCAAGTCAAACCCTCCAAACAGTCACCTGTACTTCTGAAAATAGACGACCAGATCAGCCGATATACCATTGAATTGCTTCATTTAGCTAAAAATAATCGTGTTGTACTTTTAACTGTCCCTCCCCACACTTCTCACAAACTACAGCCTCTAGAAAGAATAGTAGAAAGGATGGGGCGCCTTAAGATCTACTACAACCAGGAGCCTGCAGGTTTTATGAACGCCCATAAATAGAAAACTATATCAGTGCATAACATTGCTGAGCTGCTAAGATACGCATATCCAAAGGCTTTCACTCCTGAGAATATGATCAGTGGAATCAGAACAAGTAGGGTCTATCCCGCTAACAGAGATGTTTTTAAGGATTATGAGTTCCTCTAGTCATATGTCTCCGATAGAATGCCTATCACATCTAGTGAAGCACTTACCCGGCAAGTTCCTATGCTCAGCACAAGTCCTGTGCAACTTTTAGACTCCTTCTTTAGCATAGGCCCAAAAACAGACAAAGCACAGATTATGTCTGTAAAAGAGAAGCAAAGGTCATCAGAAGATTTGTCAAAAGCGATCATCTATGCAAACCCCTTTCCGAAAGGTTCACCACAAAAAATCAACATAAAGAAAATACGAAAAATTAAGAATTGCTTACTGATACTCCTGTCAAAGAACGCATTACTTCTGGAATAAAAGCTGAATCTGCCAAGATAGCCCTTGCCCAGGAAAGGAATAATGTCAGAGAAGTGAAAAGGCTAAATGGCAAAAGACATGTCAAACAGTTTGTGATAACGAACTGTATGGTAAGAGCAACCTGGCTCAATAGTGACCGAAACTCTAAAAAATAGAACCTTCATACCAATAGATACATCAAAAGAATCGGATTTTTATGCTGATTTTAAATATATAAGTTGTGTTAAGTTTAGTCATACCCATCAAAATTTACACGCCTGAGAAAATTTGCCTTATTTTTGAAAAAAGGGGGAAACAGCCACTAAAAGTCATAAAATCTTAATGAAAATCATACCATCAGATTCAGCGTATAAGAGAACTTTACTGTAGAGGTTTCAATCTCCTATCTGCAAAAATGTAGAATTTTGCATTTTTGGCCAGAAGAACGATCACGTATGCGTATTTATTTGTTTGTTTTTCTTTTCCCCAGGGGTAATCGTATCGACCCAGTGGCCCTAAAATGTCACAAAAGGGCTCATTCGAACGGAAAATAAAAGTTCTGGAGCCGTTTTAATTAAAAAACCAAATTTAATTAAATTAAGAACTTTTTAATTTAAATTACACTAAAAACTGCATTTTCAATGCCAATCTTGATGACTGCCTTTTGCTTCAAGTGACTCGTTACGTCATTTTACGGGGTGATTCAAAAAGGCGCCAGATAAGATATAAGGTAACATGAAAAAATGAGTGAAAAAATGCAACAGCAAAAAGCACTGGAAATTTTCGGGATTTTAAGGAAAAAATCCCACAAGAGAAGAAATTAAGAAGTGGTACCATTTGTTAGCCCTAAAATCGCACCCCGACAGAAATTGCAGAGAAGAAGTGACAAATAGATTTGAGAACATACTTGAAACCTATAATTATCATTGTTCTGAGGAAGACGATAATATCATTCAAATCGATCGTTTGAATCGAAAATGAAGTGAACCAATATCATTCAAATCGATCGAAAATGAAGTGAACCAAATATATTCAAAATTGCTATTTCCCTAGTAGGGATAGCTCTGTGCCACGGTTTGTTGATTAAAACACAAGGGGTTGTGCCCTTTGGGGTCCCTGACGCCTGTATACTCGTTTTGTTGTGCATTTTTTGGCCTTTGGCTTACTTTGACTGTTTATGTGCTTGCTGCAAATTTTCTCAGATTCCTGCATATTGCAACTACCAAAGTCCTTGAGAGTGCTTAACAAACCCTTATTTACCCTGCTTTGAAACTTAATGCTGTGCCTGCTTTTGATTTATATTGCTTGCTTAATTTATTATTGACTGAGGGCCCCCCTCTGCTTGTAGCCTACTTGTTTTATTTATTTGACAATTTATTTCCTTTTTGTGATTTGATTTTGTCGTTTTACCTGTTCATTTTTAACCCTTTGAGGTTTTATTTGTGATGACTGACGGAACGGTTAGTAGTCCTGTCGCCCTTGACCCCAATAACTCTAGTGTAAGGATTTTGGCTTTAGGTGTTGAAGGTCCAAATGAGACCAGTAGGCCTAGGTTATGACATTAGGCAGTAGAACAGTTATTACCAAAAAACTGTTTCAACATCTCCAAACTCATGAGTGGTTCAATGTTAGAAAGACTTGGACCAGATGGCTCCATTATCATAATAGCTGTAAACCAGCCAGTAGTGGCTGCTTTACTTTCTATTTCAGATACAGCAGTAAATGGAAGTAAGGTAAAGTCTGTGCTTGGTCCTAGTTCTGACCCTGCGTTAATCAGAAACAGAAAAGGCATTGTATTTATCCTATCTGAGGAAGTCACCCATCTGGATGATTTTGTCAAGGAGGTCCAAGTTGATGACAGAATACAACAAGTGGTATTGGCATTTAAAAACCCAAGCCCATCAGTTATACCTTTGCTTTGTACCTTTAATCAGGATGTTCAGTTCCCTCTGAAAATCTCTGTTTGGGGTGCAAAGTATACAGTAAAGCAGTTAATCCCCCGGGCAATACAGTGCTTCAATTGCCAAGGTTTTGGCCACGGGGCTTCTAATTGCCGCAGAGGCAGAAGATGTATACTATGTAGTGGACAACACACCCTTGATGAATGTCCCCAATCTAAAACAGTTAAGGAAGATCAGGTACTCAAGTGCCCTAACTGCAATGGTAACCATGCTGCTAATGCTAAATAGTGCCCAGTATTCATGAAGAAGAAAGCAATTGTAACTTACTCTTTCACCAATAATGTCCCCGTGAGGACTGCTTCTGAGGTCTTAAAGAAAGGACTTGCTAAACATACAGAACACATCCCCATGGTAAGCACAGACTATTTCCCTCCACTGACTCCTAATCAACCTCCAGTTGAGGAACTCAACATGAGGTACATGGCCATGTTTGAAGGTTTTGCAAAGAAGATCTCTGATCTAACTCAGGCTATTACGTCTATTTGTGAACTGCTTTCTAAGTTGGAACCAAAACATTTTCGAAATGCAGTCTGTAGCCTCAATAAGTCAGTTGAAAATATAAATAGAGAAGGTTCATTCCTTCCCACAATGTCAGCAGTTACCAGCAGCCCTGGTCAAGAAAAAAGGAAAAGTAAAGGAAAGGAGTCTGTACCTAGCCCAGAAGGCACAATAATTAGGCTACAGAGACCTAGATTAGCCCCTTCTCAGACAAATAACTAGTTATCTCTCCACTGTTTTTCCTTGAATTTGGCCTGTTTGACGAAGCAAAAACTTATTAAGTAATTTGGTTAAGACTACTGTCATGGTTCATTTTCTAAATTTTTTCCTGCATATTTCTTTTTTAGAGTTGCCTTATTTGTTTATATTTTGATCTAGGTGACAGCTTACAGGTTATTTGTATTATTTATTATAATGGACTTGTATAAGCATTATATTTGCTGTTTGATAAAGTCGCTCCTTACTTATAGTTCGTTACCACTAACTGTTTGAACACATGTGAACTGTAAATACCAGTAGAAAATTTTCATTAAGTATTCAATATCTGCAATTCATTAATAATATTGAAAAACAAAAACAAATATTATTGGCGGTGTCCAGATAGGTAAGTCAAAAACACAAAATTCAACCTACAAATAACGAGTAATGTTAAAACTTAAAATAAACAGGAACTAAATTTAAAAAAAGTAAATGTAAACTTAAATTAGAAAGGGAATTTTGACAACAGTTGATGCATTATTGTTTTTTTATTCTGATTCTAAGGTTTTAGGTATTTACCCTCCCCCCCCCGGAAAAAAAAGAAAAATACTCCCCCCCCCAAAAAAACAACGTAATAAAATACTCCCATCCCTCCCCACCCCACCCAAAAAAAAAACACCCACATAAAATACTCCTCCGCTAAAAAAAACGGAAAATACCCACCCTCCCTGCAGAAAATAACCCCTCGGAATATACATTTTTTCATTTTTTGCTTCTAATATGCTTTCCTTTCTTTTGGTTACCTCATAATTACTATATAGTCACCAATTAACCCCCACCCCTGCGGCCGTCCATGTTCCAAATATAGTACTTATTGCAGTCTCATTTTTATATCAGCCCATCTAATGCCTGGACGTGATAGCTTTAGGCTACAAATCATACAAAAGTTACTTATTATTTTTCTTCAAACTAACATTATATGGAACTATTAACCAACGGTTCGTGATAAATAGGTCCAAAAATAATATCAAACTTCACAAGAAAACAATATGAGCCTAATAATCGAATTTTTACTTTAAGCTCTAATCGAAATTTTGTATGAATAATATTTTTGGGGTCACTTCCCTTTAAATCCCCTATTTCCCGATCTTGTACATAGTCTATATCAAAATTTTGCCTCATTAGAAGGGGACGGGGCGGGGAAGAGGGATGGTGCAATTTTTACGGTAAGAAGATTATATTTAGGGATAGTTCTTAAGAAGAAATCCAATTATACCACATTTTCTTTAGATTCTTTTGTTTCTATTTCAGGATTAGCCTTCATACAGGGCTAGTAATTGTTAAAGCCTTAGAAGTTGTAAAGTTAGGCCTAGATATCTAAATAAATTTACTAGGCTATCCCTAGTTTGAGCAGAATATATTTTGCGTAAAATTTCCTTCGCCTAACTAACAGCTTTAAAAAACCGTGAAAAGATACTAAAACTACAGTTTAAAATATTACGTCCACTGAGAATATTACAGGGGTGAAGGGACCAGAATAATAATTGCGAGGGTAATGGAAGGTGAATACGTTTGAGAATAAAAGGTGGTATGACAAATACAATCCTCAGATAAAAAAGAAAAGAACCTAATTTTTACCCACCAAATGAAACAAAAATTTCTGGCAAAAAGATCAATTCCTTCAATATATCATGCATTCAATCATTAGGTATTACACATTAATACGGTATGTCCAAAACCAAAATTGGCAAAAGAAAACCAAACTTAAACTTACGATTTTGCTTTTTTAAGACAATTCTCCTTCAGAAGTTCAATTTCAAAACCCAAAATCCAACTCAACGTTCCGTTGAATAACTTCAAGTATAATTATTGGCTAATTTGTCAAGATTGTCTTGACCACGAATGATGTAAATGTAAGAATCTTATAGCATTCGGAATGCTGCATTCGAATTGGTTTAATCTAAATTCAGAAAAATGATACTTTTGTGAACATATGAAGAACCGTCTATGCTTCAATTGTATTGGTCTGTTTTTTTATGCAAAGTAACACATGAGACGAAAATTAACGAAGAAGAGAGCAGTGAAAAATTATGCTATGTAAAGCAATATTTGCTTGGGATTGTCACTGGAGGTGACACCATGATTGGGTGATTCTCGGGGAAATTTTGAAGATTTGGGAAACCAAATTTTTTTGGGGGGAAACACATAGATTTTCGGGAAAATCCCCAAAAATTCGGCGATTGTGGAAGCCCTGGTTCTAATAGAGGTAGCCATGGTTGCCAGTAGTAGCACTTGCAGTCACAAGTTGTTGTATTTATATTCTCAAGTTGTACTCACAGTTGTAGCTACAAGTAGTCACAGTAGCAGTCAAGTTGTATTAGCATTTGCAGTTACAAGTAGTTTCTTGTAAAAAAAAAGTTACAGCTGGAGCTGGAGTGACAAATTCTGACATAGATGAGCCTTTATACAACAATTGATCAGACTCCAGTATGGATGCTGAAGACAAGCCCCCTACCAGCAGCTTCCAATTTGACATTGAGAAAGTCAAGGCTAGCAATTAGATTCTGGTTGAGCTGAAGAGCAAGAAAAGAAATCCTGCTCACTATATTATCATTATAACAAAATTAGGAACTGAAGAATTTAAGATCCAATTTTGATGGAGACTGGAGCAAGAGACTTTGCACTAACTGACAAGACATATAGTGCCTTAAAGACAGAAGTTGAAATGAAATATATCAGACCAAAAATCAATATTGAATATCAAAACATAAGTACTGATATCTGAAATGATATTTGGGAATTTTGTTTATTTCCAGCTTTTTCAACCATCTACCAGTTAACATCCAATAAAAAATTCCAACATACAAAAAATTCTTGTTAATATCTAGTGTAAATTTGAAGTTCTAGGGGAGGACAGCTGCCCTCCCCTGCACCCCCCCCCCCTACCCTACACCATGATTTTATGACAAAAACCGAAACTTGCTTATCACCAATGATGTTCCAGTCGAGATTCATAAAATACAAAAGGTACTTTTGGTGAAACATCATACATTATGCTAAGATTATTCCTAGCTAATTTATCTATTATGGGTTGCCTCTCCGTAGTAGCATAATATTCGTAGGCATGAATATATAATGAGTCGAAGGTAATAGGCTTGAGACTGTCTGTGCAGGATTTCGACTCTTGTTGATAGAAGAGTATTGCCAAGTGCTGAAAACAATGTTGTGGCCAAGGATTGCACAAAGCTTCCATTCATGGAGGTCCCTGGGACTTCTTGCTGTCCGGTTCTAAGTCGGCTTAAGCACTTCGGTGTAGACTTGAGAAGATATGTGATCCCCGTCCAACACTCGTATCCAGGATCATTGCTTTTCCTTAGGAGAAAATAATTTAAGTTATTTAAAGAACATGAAAATTGGAACTTGGAATGTTATGACGTTAAACAATTATAATAGTATCAAAATTTTGACTGACGAATTCAGAAGATTTGAGCTAGACTTATTAGGAGTTTCATAAACTCATATCACAGGGGTAGGAAGCATGAAATTAGATGATATAGAATTTGTTTACTCAGGCAGGAAGGATGGGGTACATAGACAGGGAGTAGGGCTCATGATGAATAAGAAAGCTGCTAAGTCTTGTTTAGGCTGGGAAGAGTGTGGGGGGAGGCTATCTACCCTCCAATCACTTTTGACTCTTAAAAAGTGAATTACCACTTTCAAGTTCCAATCAAATGAGCGCTCTAGGAAGTTTATACGAGCATCCCTTCCATAACAACCATATATGCCCCCAGGGCATAACTTACAATGCCTACCCCTGGGCCCTTGGGGGATGTGTCGACACCGGAGATTTTTGTTATCAGAACTTTGAACTATTTTTAACAAAATGTCTATCTCGAAATTTTTATCTGATGTATTTAGGGCATGGTTGAGGGGGTGGGGTCTACTTACCCTTCAATCTCTTTTAACTCTTAAAAACTGAACAAGCACTTTAAATATCAAATCAAATGAGCCACGTCCGACGTTTGTACAAGCATCGCTTTTATAAGAACTTTATATGCCCCTAGAGCATTACTCATAACGCCTGCCTCCTGGCCCTAGCGGGTTCCGTTGACACAGGAATTTTTCTTATCTGACCTTTGAACTATTTTTAATGAAATGGGTATTATAAAAATTTTATCGGATGGGCTTGGGGAAAAAAGGGTATGTGGTGTGGGGGGGGGTAGTTACCCTCGGATATCTTTTGACTCTTAAAAATTGAACTAGAACTTTCAATTTCCAATCAAATGAGCCCCCTCTGAAATTTATACGAGCATCCCTTTCATATTAACCATATACGCCCCCAGGACAACACTTACAACGCCTATCCCCCAGGCTCTGGGGGGCGTGTTTGTTATCTAATTTTGAACAATTTCCAAAACACTGGATATCTCAAAATTTTTAGCAGACGGGTTTGGGGAAAAAGAGCATGGGGGGGGGCTAGTTAAACTCTCTTTACTCTTAAAAAGTGAACTAGAGCTTTCCATTTCCATTCAAGTGAAACCTCACTGAAGTTTATACGAACATCCTTTTCATAAGAACAATGTATGCCTTTAGGGCATAACTTATAACGTGCCCTGGGCCCTGGGGGGTTGTATTGAGACCGGAGTTTTTCTTATCCAACCTTTGAAATATTTTTAACAAAATTTCTATCTAAAAATTTTCATCAGATGGGCTTTGAAAAAGAAGGCGTGGGGGGGGGGATAGCTGCCCTCAGATCTGTTTTTACAATTAAAAAATGAGCTTGAACTTTCAATATCCAAATGAGCCCTCTCTGAAGATTATACAAGCATCCCTTTCATACAAACAATATATGCCCCAGGCATAACATACAATGCCTGCCCCTGGGCCCTGGGGGGTTATGTGAAGACACCTAAGCTTTTGTTATGTGACTTTTGAACAATTTTTAACTTAATGGATACCTCAAAATTTTTATTGGATGCATTTGGGGAAAAGGGGGCGTGGGGGGGGCTAGTTCCCCTCCAATATCTATTGACTCTAGAAAATTTAATTAGAACTTTGGATTTCCAATCAAATGAGCCATCTCTGAATTTTTACAAGCATCCCTTAAATAAGAACCATATATTCCCCCAAAGCATAAATTACAACACCTGCCCTTGGGCCCTGGGGGGCTGTGTTGACCCCTGAGTTTTCGTTATATGGTCTTTAAACTATTTAAAAAAAAGCTATCTCAATGTTCTTATCGGATGGGTCTGAGGAAAACAGGCCATGGAGGGGGGGGCTAGGTGCCCTCCATTCTCTTTTGACTCTTAAAAAGTGAACTAGAATTTTCAATTTCCAATCAAATGATCCCTCTTTAAAGTTAATACGAGCATCCCTTCTATAAGACCCATATATGCCCCCAGGGCATAACCTACAACGCCTGCCTCCAGGCCCTGGTGGGTAGTGTTGACACCGGAATTTTTGTTATATGTTCTTTGAACTATTTTTAACAAAATAGCTATCTTAAATTTTTATTGGATGCATTTAGAAAAAAGGTTGGGGGGGGGAGCTGGTTACCCTCCAATATCTTTTGAAGCTAAAAAAGTGAACTACAACTTTCAATTTTCAATCAAATGAGCCCTCTCTGAAGTTTATATGAGCATTCCTTCCATAAGAACCATATATTACCCCAGGACACAACTTATAACCCTTGCCCCTGAAGACTGTGGGGTGAGTGTCCTGCTCAAACATATAATTTCCATATCTTTCAACTATGTTGAACAAAATGGCTATACCAAAATTTTGATTGGATGTAGTTGGGGAAAAGGTAGGCATGGAAGGGGTGCCAGTTGCCTTAGAATCACTTTTGACTATTAAAAAGGGAACTAGCCATTTAAACTTCCAATCGAATGAGCCCTTTCTGAAGTTTCTACAACAACATTGTCTATACAAAACCTTATATTCCCCCAGGGCATAACTTACAACCCTTGCCCTGAGGGCTGTGGGGGAGTTGTCATCCTCAAAGACCTAATTTCCAGAAGTTAAAACTACGTTTAATAAAATGGCTATCTCAAAATTTTGATTGGATGTGTTTGGGGAAAAGATAGACATGAGACTTTTGGTAGTTGCCTTCCACTCACTTTTGACTATTAAAAAGGGCGCTAGCACTTTGATTTTCCAATTGAATGAGCCTTTTTTTAAGTTTCTACAACAACGCCTTCTATAAAAATCTTACATGCCCCCAGGGCATAACTTAAAACCCTTGCCCTGAGGGTTGTAAGGGAGTGTCCTCCTCAAAAACATATTTTCTATCTGAATATCAACTATGCTGAACAAAATGGCTATCTCAAAATTTTGATTGGAAGTGTTTGGGGGAATAATGGGCATGAGGGGGGGGGTTAGTTGCCCTCCAATCGCTTTTGACTATTAAAAAGGGCACTAGCCCTTTCAATTTCCAATCGAATGAGCCTTTTTTGAAGTTTCTACAACAACGCCTTCTAGAAAAACCTAATATGCCCCCAGGGCATAACTTAAAACCCTTGCCCTGAGGGTTGTGAGGGAGTGTCCTCCTCAAACATATTTTCTATCTGGAAATCAACTAGGCTGAACAAAATGGCTATCTCGTCAACTATGCTGAACAAAATGGCTATTTCAAATTTTTGATTGAATGTGTTTGGGGGAATGAGGGGCATGGGGGGGCTAGTTGCCCTCCAATCACTTTTGACTATTAAAAAGGGCACTAGCCTTTTAAATTTCCAATCGAATGAGCCCTTTCTGAAGTTTCTACAACAACATTGTCTATACAAAACCTTATATTCCCCCAGGGCATAACTTACAAACCTTGCCTTGAGGGCTGTGGGGGAGTTGTCATCCTCAAAGACCTAATTTCCAAAACTTTCAAGTACATTTGATAAAATGCCCATCTCAAAATTTTGATTGGATGTGTTTGGGGAAAAGGTAGGCATGAGAGGGGGGTTAGTTGCCTTCCAATCACTTTTGACTATTAAAAAGGGCGCTAGCACTTTGATTTTCAGATTGAATGAGCCTTTTTTGAAGTTTCTACAACAACGCCTTCTATAAAAATCTTACATGCCCCCAGGTCATAACTTAAAACCCCTGTCCTGAGGGTTTTAGGGGAGTGTCCTCCTCAAAACATATTTTCTATCTGGAAATCAACTATGCTGAACAAAATGGCTATATCACAATATGGATTGGATATGTTTGGGGGAATGATTGCCTTGGAGGGGGCTAGTTGCCCTCCAATCACTTTCGACTATTAAAAAGTGCACTAGCCCTTTGAATTTCCAATCAAATGAGCCTTTTTTGAAGTTTCTACAACAATGCCTTCTATAAAAACCTAATATGCTCCCAGGGCACAACTTAAAACCCTTGCCCTGAGGGTTGTGGGGGAGTGTCCTCCTCAAACATATTTTCTATCTGGAAATCAACTACTCTGAACAAAATGGCTATCTCAAAATTTTGATTGGATGTGGGTGGGGGACTGATGGGCATGGGGGGGGGGGCTAGTTGCCCTTCAATCACTTTTGACTGTTAAAAAAGGCACTAGCCCTTTGAATTTCCAATTGAATGACCCTCTTTTGAAGTTTCAATGACAACACCTTCTATAAAAAAAAACTTACATGCCCCCAGAGCATAACTTATAACCCTTGTGTTGAGGGTTGTGGGGGAGTGTCCTCCTCAAAATCATATTTTCTATCTGGAAATCAAGAATTGACTACACTGAACAAAATGGCTATCTCAAAATTTTGATTGGATATGTTTGGGAGAATGATGGGCGTGGGGTGGCTACTTGCCCTCCAATCACTTTTGACTATTAAAAAGGGCACTAGAACACTCAATTTCCAATTGAATAAGCCCCCTTTGAAGTTTCTATGACAACTCCTTCCATATGAAGTGCCTCTGGGGAAAAAAAAACAAACAATAAAACATTGGAGCCATATGGCCTTTACTACATGCAATTGCTATAGTGTTGCCTCTGATTGATAAGAAAAAGTTGTCCTATTGAAAGTACAATGAGTACGTATGATTTGGGCTATATGGTTGTTCATTGTGAGGGGGGGGGGGGGTAAATGAAACAATGCTAGACAAGAAGGTATTATTAATAGTGCAATTGACATCTCTGGAGCTAGCTCTAACACAAAAACAGGATTGTCAATACTAGCTGCAGATTTTACAGCCCATTTTTGATACAGAATTTTAAAAGAAAATGGAAATAAGCTGGACAATACTAACAATCAATTAAGGACTCTTAGTTTAGGGGTCAATAATCTGGAAACAAAAATATTTGCTGCAAACAAGTAAGATTAATAATACTCAAGCACAAATAAAAATATTAAAAATGAAAGGTCTTGCCTCAAACTAAAAATAAAAACATGCACTGATGAAATAATGGAGTTAAGAGGGGAAAATGAAGATAACATGTATCAAATTGTGAGACTGGAAGCCACTAAGTTAGAAAATAACCCTATCACCTGGAATATAGATTGGGCAAGAGTTTTATTTACAGAGTTAGTGTGTGATGGATAAAAATGCCTGAAGTAAATTTTGCAATTACTAAGTATGATAGCAACCCAAATATTTGAAGGTGGCACTGAAAAAAAGAGACAAGTATGTTATAATGAAAAATGGTAGCAAGCTACAAGTATGACATTCTATGCATGGAATTGGGGTTTTTGGTTGGTTTCATTACAGGCTTTATTTGGTATTGTTGGGCAGCATTTGCTTCCATTGCTGCAAAGGGGTATGGGATGGCCTTTTCTGTTGATATTTGGAGTGTTAGAGCTCTTTTCCTGTAGGCAGGGCTTAATGATTTATTTATAGATTCATGAGGGCTTTTGCAATTGATGCATGTAGGCTGAGTGTTGTTGCAAGTTGTCAGCTCTTTAGGATGGAAAGCTTTACATTTACTAAACTCTCGGAGAATTTCATTACATTTATTTGTCGTGTGTCCCATTTTGTGACACTTCTGACACTGGATAGGCTTAGGTTTGTATTCCTTGTGTGGTTTGATTTGCCCAAATAGGAATAATTTTCTGGGATATTAATTTTTCCCTTCAGTGTGAATAAGAAGGATCTACTAAATTTTAGGCCATTAGAGTTAGGTTTGCCAAGTTGGGTAACATCCTCAACTGGGATTGTGTTTCCGGCCCTATCTGAGAGGCCTTCTTTTAACTCCTGAGTGGATATCTCTGGGGGAACATTATAAACTACTATTTTTGTTGGTGATTGTTTTGGGTTCCAATTAGATGCAATAATTGGGGTATTCAGAAGGGATTTTAGGTTAAGTATTGTATCTGCTGATTTCTGATCTTCTACAGCTATTAGCAGAGATCCATCACGGTTAATATTAAGAGAGAACATTGATTTTAGCAATTTAAAAATTGCAACTCTTACTGCAGTGATCATTTTTAATTCAAAGGGGGTAGTAGGAGTAATTTTAAGGTAAATTCCTAAGTTTTTGGAGGGAGGATCTTGGGCAGGGAGAGGGGAAATGCTTTTGATTGGGGAGATTTTTTTCCTTTTTTAGAGCTTCTAGAGAGCACCTTTTGAAACCCATTATAATCATTTATGGTTACATTAGCCCCTACACTTATCATTGTCCTATTCTCCGAATTGGAGCTATAATTTGAACTTTAAGATAGTGTGCTTGACCAGCCAAGATGTGTATCTTTCACTATGGCGCTTTCACTGTAATTTGTTTTGGGATCTGGTGGGACTTTTTTTTTGGGAGGACTTCTAAACATTGCCTATTTGAAAAAGCTTTAAAAAAAAAAAAAAAAAAAAACTAAAAAAAGAAGGGAAAATAGAATGATATCAAACCGTCTGCACCATACTATGGGGTGGAGAAACACCACAGTATAGCCCTGAGGATGAGTTGAGCAGGATTGGTTTGGTAAAACTGCTGATTAGAAGCGATAATAATTCACAAGAAAATATATTTTAATTTTCTTATAAGGTTGCTGTTGTTGCATATTGCTGTTGTTATAAGGTTGCTGTGTTGCATAATTTTGGAGCTTGTGCTCGTTTGTCTTCATTTTCTTCTTGGAATATTTTCATGAATGTTGCAACCAAGCTTATTCAAAAGATTTAATCTTTAGAAAAGAAATTAAAGAGAATTATAACTCATTCGTTAATTTTCTTAGGGTTACTTAATAGTTTCGACCCTATGATCATTTAACAAATGCTGATTAATGAACATAAATTAATCGTTTGAATGAACTGATCATTTGCAGAACATGGCAAAACTACCTTCCAAAATCACCACCATCATCACAAATACAAGACACGCTTAATAGCTAACTCATATAACCCATCCATCACACAGACAGACAAACATAAACATATATATATATATATATATATATATATATTATAATAAGGCTTTCCAAATTTGAAAATTTTATTTTGAGTTTTATTTTTTTTTATTCCCTAGGGGGAAGGAATTTTGGTACTTGTGTATTATGCGTCACTCACTCAAGTTTACGCTGTGTAAAACTTGAAAACAAACCGGTTTCTTCGTTAGTTTCTTTCAGCTTAGCGCGATACAAGACAAAGACAAGTGACAGAATATATGGGATATATATTTGCACATAAGGGGGAAGAGGGGGGGGGTAAAGTATTTGGACAGTTTGAAGTCAGAAAACAATTCTTTCTAAGTATGGCCACTAAAAAATTACAGAAGAATAGCGAGGTATCTGAAAAAAAAAAAAAAAAAAAAAATCCCAGTACAAAGTAAATGTAATGTTTCATTTAAGTGTTTTTTCCAACTGTTAAGTGGTTTTCTTTTCAATGACCGTTTTTTTCAAGTATTAAATACTATTATTAGGTTAATGTAGTGTTTCATTTAAGTGTTTTATGATGATCGCTGATCAAAGTTTATGTTATTTGTGCCTTTCATTTATGTTATTTTACTGTGTTCATGGCAGTATATTTGGCTTTAAAATGCACTTTTCTATCTATCTTTCTAATATGCAGAATAATTGTACCAAACACATTTTGTATACAAACCCGCTATACTTTACCCCCCCCCCCCTAATATACAAATCTATAGCCCAAATTTATTTCTGAATGAACGAAGAACCTAACGAAAAAACTGGTGTGTTCTCGAATTTTACACAGCGTAAACTTGAGTAAGTGGCGCATAATACACAAGTACCAAAATTCCTTCCCCCTACGGAAAAAAAAACTCAAATAAAATTCTCAAATTTGGAAAGTCTTATTTTCCATAGGGGGGGGGGGTGTTTCCGAGTGGGGGTGGGGTATTTTCCAGGGGGTGGACGCCTAGAACCACTCTATTAGTGTTATTTTCTGTTTGATTTGTGAATTTCATTTTCTTTTTCCCGTATTTTGTACTCCACAATTCTTCTTTATGTGTCTGAGCAGGCACCAATGAATTATTATTATTATTATTATTATTGCTGCAAACCCCTAATGTATCTTTACAGCTTATAATAAAAAAGTGAAATTAATACACTATCTTTTAAAGGCAAAGGGAAAACTAATTAATATTTATTATTCTAACAAATAATTTTGGGAGAAAGAACTAAAGTCTTTATTCTCTGGTCTTCGCAACCACCACTACATACTGCTTCACAACTACAGTTTTTTGCTGTAACTACAGCTACAGCTGTTGTCACATAAGCTCTTACATAAGTTATATATATTAGCTATAATGATCATATAGATATATATATTTATATATAATATATAACTTATATATAATCTTTGATAAGTTAGACATATTTTGACCTAGTTGTGTGATTTTCATTAATATTCCTTCGCTTTTAGGGGGTGTTTCCCCCCTTTATAAAAAAACAGGTAAATATTCTCATGCAGGTAGCTTTTACTGGGTAACACTAAACTTAGTGAACCTTATTTATTCGGAATCAGCATAAAAAAGCCGATTCTTTCGATACACCTATTGATATCAAAATTCCATTTTTTACAGTTTTGGTTACTATTGAGCTGCATTGCTCCTTGCTTACAGTTCATTACGACGAACTGTTTGATACTAACCCATAAATATAGAATTGCTTCTATTTATAATACCATACTGAATTCTCGTTATTTCCGCTTTTCTATATATTTCTTTTAACCAGCTTCGAAAATAGAATTTACATGAATGTACTAATTATTATTACTAAAATTAGTTGCATTTCATGCAACACCAGTGGTAATTGTAGGACGTTTGTGTCTCCATCAGCATGCTGCACAAAATGTCAACGGCAAGCAGAATAAATTGAATTCGAACAATATATTTATATTTTTCTCACATTTAGAAATTTTGCATGCACACGTAAGTGGTGTCAACCTATACTTTTTTCCTATTGTAATCAGTTTCTTTTTTTTCTATTCTTTTTCTATTTTCCTATTCTATTCCTTTTTTTTCTATTCTTGTCAGCTTTAATGTGCAGTACTAGAAGACCAAACTTTGTTTGGCGAAGGGAATTTTATTTGTAAAGGCAATATTCAGTTTACCCCCCCTTGGAAATGGCCCCATACTCTGATTCACACAAGAAAAGGGTTTTGTGTAATTTTTCTAGATATTTTTTCTAAGCAAAGATACAAAGAGGAAGGTAATTTTCAAACTCAGGGTGTCCATATTTGTCCAAGGTTTCTACCGCAATGCAACAAAGAATTATTTAGATTTTCTTGATATTTTTTATCAGGTAATGCCTGATGGGTAATTTAACAATTCTAACTTTATTTTTTGAACGCTTTTCAATTGAAAATACGATTGTTATTTTAAATGTGGGAGAAATTTCCATGGGGGAGGGGATTTTCTGTTGAGGAGAATTTCCACAGGGGTGGAGAGAATTTTCCAAGGGAAATTTGACTGCAGAGTTTTTTCATTGGACAACAAAGTTTTTTGATACTTTCATTTAAAAAAAATGGAAAGACAACCCAAAGTACAGTTCTTGGGTGCCATATGACACTTGTATGATTTCCTTATTAAGTCAAATTTATAAAAAGCGATTAAACATGAAAAAAATATTTTATAAATGAGCCCATAATTAGCTCTCATTATGTTCAAGCCAGCCTTTCTATTCCGGAAATGTCACCCAAATTGCATTTTAGGGTTCTATATGGCACTTTATGACGGCTGTATTAAGTTAAACTTATAATAAAAAGACAGTAAGATATAAGAATTAGCTTTTAAATGAGCCCTTAAACAATTCTCTCCAATGTTCCAATGCCCTGATGGTGACAAAGAAGAAAAAAGGCAGCAGGAAAAAAGGACATATCAGTGCTGTCCATGCAATGAGGTGATTTTCCTTCTTATTTAAGGAAGGGTCCTGTAAAAAATATCGATAACGGCGAGTCAAAGGGAGTACTTTTTGGTTTGCTAGGACGCCATTTTCAAATCATATGCAACTGAATGACGCAATCAGGGTCGTTACTAGCCAAAATGTTTGGGGGGGGGGAGCAAGAGATTTTACCGACTGGCTGGTCATTTTACCGACTTTTTTTTTCAAACATGAGCCTAATGTCAGTTTCGAATACAATACGCAAAATCACTGCACGAGTCGCTAAAACCGCTGCATTTACCAACCGAGATTCAGATTTCGGTACGTATCACGTCACTATTTTAATACTCTTTATTTAAACAAATGAAAAATTGTGGCATCATCTGTAAAATCACGGCAGGAGTCAGTAAAACTGGTGCGTTTACTGACCAAGTTCGAAATTTCTGTAGATGACATGTCAGTATTTTCATGGTCTTTATTGAAACGAACAAAAAATTTGTATGTATTGTGCGATGTTTTGAAATTAACTGAGTAGCTTCTTTGCTAAATACTAACTTTTCTTCACTACTACTTGAAACAAAACGTGGGACTGAAGACTTCGGGCAGGCTAAGGGTGCAGCTAAGGAGTGACTCCCCCCTTCAAAGTTGCAAGATGTTAGCAAGCAGCACCAAAACCTTAGAATTATGTTTGTATTTTTAGTTTAATTTAGCTTATGTGTCAACACTTGATGGCACACCGGGCGAGTTTTTAGCACATTCTTTATATCCCTCCCCCCAAACTCAAAACCCAAGCTGCAACCCCGGATCAGGCACATGCCACCTTTACTTTTTATCCATATGATGTTTAGAGTCCATTGGGTGTTAGGCTTTTATTTTTCACATGTTCCAACTCTCCTTTCCATTGAAGGATATCCAATATCCCCTGACTCCATGGATGTGGACCCTTCTTGCCCCCCCCCCCACCAATAAAAATTTAGGAGCTAAACCCATGAGTGTATGCAATCTGGAAGCAGCGCACAGTGTCAAAAGTATCAGATAAAAAGAATGAAAGTACACAACACCTAACTTTGACTGGTCTGCAGGCAATCTGAAAGAGGCTTGGAAACTCTTCAAAAAAAATTCAGAGCTGATGTTTACTAGGATATAAGCAAATTAATGAAAATTCTAAATTCTATCACCTTTTAGTCTAGGTACGAGAAAAAGGCAGAGACATATTCAACACACTACACATAACAGAAGTGAAATCAGACGAAGTAGATATATACCTAAAAAAAATCAGTGAGCATGCATAGCTTGAGCATGCACAGCATCACAGAATAAGAGAAAGACTGTTAAGTGAAGGTAATAAACTAATACTACAGAAAGTAGCTAGCTTGAAGTAATCCGCGCTGTTGAAACATTAACAGAGGCTTAAGCCCAGATGAAAAATGAATGAAACACAAGTAAAATAAAGCCAGAAGTTGAAGACATACCTAAAATAAGAGTTCCAGCAGACAAGGCCATACCCAGGGGAGCAGGGGGGTTTGACCTCCCCCCCGAAATGTTTGTCTGACTCGTAAAAACGTAACAAAAATGGATATAAACAAATTTTGTATGCGTTTTTTGAGGTTTTCTTGTGTACCCCCCCCCCCAATTTTTTTTTTTTAGTAAAACCCCCTCCGAAAAAAAAATCCTAGGTATGGCCTGGCCAGCAGAGAAAAAAAACACCCAATTGATATCTTTGTGTCAACCAATATTCCTGAGAAAAAAAATACCCTGCAAGAAGCTAAATCTGTTTCCAATGCCAAACATCTCACAAGAGTTTACAGAAGTATGGTAGTGAATAAGATTGAAGCAAAAAAAACTGAGAATGAAAAAAAGAAGTCAGATAATTGTCCAGCATGAATTTAAAGTTCATTCTAATTTCTAAATTCGTTCATTTGGTGCTCTTGTCAGAGTAAGATGCATTTAAGATCTCTGTGTAGTGCACCTTTATGCAACCATAATACTTCAAGGATTATTGATATGTTTGGTAGGATATGTGATAAGATGTAAAAGAAACAATGCTAGACAAGAAGGTATTATTAATAGTGCAATTGACATCTCTGGAGCTAGCTCTATCACAAAAACAGCAATGTCAATACTAGCTGCAGATTTTACAGCCAATTTTTGATACAGAATTTTAAAAGAAAATGGAAATAAGCTGGACAATACTAACAATCAATTAAGAAATCTTAGTTTAGGGGTCAATAATCTGGAAACAAAAATATTTGCTGCAAACGAGTAAGATTAATAATACTGAAGCCTCAAACTAAAAATAAAAACATGCACTGATGAAATAATGGAGTTAAGAGGGGAAAATGAAGATAACATGTATCAAATTGTGAGACTGGAAGCCACTAAGTTAGAAAATAACCCTATCACCTGGAATGTAGATTGGGCAAGAGTTTTATTTACAGAGTTAGTGTGTGATGGATAAAAATGCCTGAAGTAAATTTTGCAATTACTAAGTATGATAGCAACCCAAATATTTGAAGGTGACAGTGAAAAAAAGAGGACAAGTATGTCATAATGAAAAATGGTAGCAAGCTACAAGTATGACATTCTATGCATGGACGTAGGCAGCATCTTGTCTAGAGGGGGGCAGCCGATTCTGTGATGGAGGGGAGGGGGCTTATAAATACTTCCCGAGGCCCTTTGAATATAGGTCTTTAGAAACTTGTCATACTATATTACACTAAAACTCGGCCTTTAGAATTTTCTATGTTCCAAATTTCCCGCAATACAACAATATAATAGACCAACTATTCTACTTCCAATTTCCAGAAAACACAAACACCATAAAAGCGATTTGACACAAATCACATGGTTAGGTAACAGCTTCTTGTTCCAAAAATTCAATTCAAAAGTCTAAAGCTGGGCAAAATTAAATATCAAAATGGGTATAGGGATACCAGCCCACGTTTAGCCAAAGCAAATAATCTCAATATAAAAGCCTATGGGGACTTCTGGAGGATTATAAAAGCTCTGACAGATAGCAGTGTATGTCTTTAAAGTGCCTGCCCTTGACTAATACTTTTACAAAAGTATCAGATTTGGTCACGTTTTATGGTGATTGAACCTGGAATTTTGTTCAATTTTTGCCTAATTATGAATACTAGAAAAGATATAAACTCAAGTTGTATTCTCTTATTATTTGCCTGTCTATTGGCAGCTTCTGAGACGTGCCACCTTTACCAGTTTGCTGTTAGTATTTTCTCATCCCGTGGGATGGCAAACTCCCAAGTTCGGCCTCAATACCCAGGGTATGTTCAGCATAAAGTACGAAGGTGTACGAAAATGAGCTATGCTTGTAAGAGCTGTGTAAACAGCGTATTTTAAGGTTGAAGGCAACCTCAAAACCCAAAGCTTGATTAATTCTGGTGCTGTTTAATCCTGTCAGACCAGTAGGTGAGCTGAAATTCTATTTTTTTCTGTTAAATTTCATTTAAAATAAAATGCTTAAAAGTAAGACAGAAGAGAAAAGAATATAATAAATGTTTATAGAGGAACAAGAAAAATGACTACAAATTTACTTTAAAACGATAGCAGACATGCATTTCGACAGTACTCCCCTAGAAGCACATAAATTTGCATACACTTATGCCATTATTAAGAGCGTAAAAGTACCGGCGACAGCGGAGGAATTGCAGGTAAAGATTGGTACCGTCGTTTTATGAATCGCCATAAAACTCTGTCAGTAAGAACGCCAGAAGGTACAAGCTTATGACGGATAACTGCTTTCAACCGTAATTGTGTAGGAGCTTTCTTTAACAACCTGGAACGAGGTCTAGATAAACACATGTTCAGACCACAAGACATTTGGAATGTTGATGATTTGGGTCTGAAAACATCCACAAACCTGGTAAGATCATTACAAATTGAGGCCACAAGTCAGTAGGGATGGTCACATTAGCAGAAAGAGGTCAGTTGGCCATGATTTGTGCCGGTGTTAATGCATTGGGAATACAGACCCTCCTCTACTTATTTCCCCAGGAAAACAGTGTCCAGAAATTTTACTCAAGGGAGTTTTACTAGGAACCAGCAAGATCGGTTCAGAAAATACTTCTGGCTGGATGACTTTCTCCCATTTTTTGCTTTACTTGCGGCATTTTATCAATCAAGTCAAACCCTCCAAACAGTCACCTGTACTTCTGAAAATAGACGACCAGATCAGCCGATAGACCGTTGAATTGCTCCATCTAGATAAAAAAAATGGTGTTGTACTCTTAACTGTCCCTCCCCAAACTACTCACAAACTACAGCCTTTAGAAAGGATAGTCATGGGGCACCTTAAGGCCTACTACAACCAAGAGCCTGCAGGTTTTATGAACGCCCATAAATAGAAAACTATATCAGTGCATAACATTAATGAGCTGCTAAGATACGCATATCCAAAGGCTTTCACTCCTGAGAATATGATCAGTGGAATCAGAACAAGTAGGGTCTACCCCACTAACAGAGATGCCTCCATAAGGATTATAAGTTGCTCTCGTCATATGTCTCAAACAGAATGCCTATCACATCTAGTGAAGCACTTACCAGGCAAGTTCCTATGCTCAGCACAAGTCCTGTGCAACTTTTAGACTCCTTCTTTAGCATAGGCCCAAAAACAGACAAAGCACAGATTATGTCTGTAAAAGAGAAGCAAAGGTCATCAGAAGATTTGTCAAAAGCGATCATCTATGCAAATCCCTTTCCGAAAGGTTCACCACGAAAAATCAACAGGAAAAAAATATGAAAAAGTCAGAAGTGCTCACTGACACCCCTGTGAAAGAACACATTACTGCTGGTATAAAAGCTGTATCTGCCAAGATAGCCCTAGTCCTGGGAAGGAATAAAGTCAGAGAAGTGAAAAGGCTAAATGGCAAAAGACATGTCAAACAGTTTGTGATAACGAACTGTATGGTAAGAGCAACCTGGCTCAATAGTGACCGAAACTCTAAAAAATAGAATTTTCATACCAATAGATATATCAAAAGAATTGGATTTTTATGCTGATTAAATAAAAAAAAAAAGTTTTTTTAACTGAAAGTAAGGAGCAACATTAAACCTTAAAACAAACAGAAGTTATTACGTATATGAAAGGAGCTGTCCCCTCCTCAACACCTCGCTCTTTACGCTAAAGTTTTTTTATTGTTTAAAAAAATAGAGTTGTGAGAAAGTCAAACTTTAGCGTAAAGAGCGAGGCGTTGAGGAGGGGACAGCCCCCTTCATATACGGAATAATTTCTGTTCGTTTTAAGTTTTAACGTCGTTCCTTACTTTCAGTTAAAAAAACTTGTTTTTTTTATTTAATTTTTGAACGTTTTTGAATTAATGCAGGTTTTGATTTTGGCTCACCGTACATGAATAATTAAAACAAAATTTGCATATTATATTTGGTTAAATGGCTTTCTCGAAACTTGTTTAATTTTATTTACGAACGTTTTTATTAGTAATAAATATACGTAACTTAGAATTAACTTACGTAACGAACTTCTATATTCATAAATTTTTAACACGTATATTAGAGGGTTCGCCCCCTAGTCAATACCCTGCTCTTTAAACTATGTTCGAATTTTTTCCAGTTCTTTAAAAATGACCTCTTAATCACAATCAGTTGATCAGTTGAAAAACTTGTTTTTTTTTATTTAATTCCTGATCTTTTTCTTTAATAATGCTGGGAAATCCGGCGCCCCCTTCATAGCAATGTCCCTTCCCCCATGAAAACTTCCTTCATGGAAAGATCCTTCCATATAGCCCCCGACCCTCTCCTTCCCCCACCTACCATAAAAAATCTCCTCTGAAAAAGTCTGTATAATTCCCAATAACCAATACTATATGTTAACATTGAGTAAAGTTCATAACTTTCAGCCCTCCCCCTGGGGACTTTGGGGGATCAAGTCATCCTAAAAGACATTTTTATCATATTTTCGACCATGCTGAACAAAATGGCTATCTCAAAATTTTGATCGGGTGACTTTGGGAAAAAAATGAGCGTGGGAGAGGGCCTAGTTGCCCTCCATTTGTTTTGGTAACTTAAAAGGGCACGAGAACTTTTAATTTTCGTTCGAATGAGCCCTCCCACGATATTCTCGGACCACGGGATCGATACGAACATCCCTGGGAAAAAAAAAACAAAAAAAACAAACAAACAAACAAACAAACAAATAAACACGCATCCGTGATCTTTCTTCTGGCAAAAAATGTAAAATTCCACATTTTTGTAGATAGGAGGTTGAAACCTCTACAGTAGGGTTCTCTGATACGCTGAATATGATGGTGTGATTTTCATTAAGGTTCTATAACTTTTAGGGGTCTTTCCCCCTTTCTTCGAAAAATCAGCCAAATTTTCTCAGGCACGTAACTTTTGATGGGTTAGATTAAACTTAATGAAACTTATATATTTGAAATCAGAATTAAAATCTGATTCTTTTGATGTATCTATTGGTATCAAAATCCCGTTTTTTAGAGTTTCGGTTACCATTGAGCCGGGTCGCTCCTTACTTACAGTTCGTTACCACGAACTGTTTGATTTTAAATATATAAGTTTCATCAAGTTTATTCTTACCCATCAAAATTTACAAGCCTGAGAAAATTTGCCTTATTTTTGAAAAAAGGGGGAAACAACCACTAAAGGTCACAAAATCGTAATGAAAATCACAACATCAAATTCAGCGTATAAGAGAACTTTACTGTAGAGGTTTCAATCTCCTATCTACAAAAATGTCGAATTTTGTATTTTTTTGCCAGAAGAAAGATCACGTATGCGTTTTTATTTGTTTGTTTTTCTTTTCCCCAGGGGTAATCGTATCGACCCAGCGGTCCTAGAATGTCACGAAAGGGGTCATTCAAACGAAAATTAAAAGTTCTAGAGCTTTTTTAATTAAAAAAAAAAAGTGAATTAAATTAAAAACTATTTTATTTAAATTCCACTAAAAACTACATTTTTTTTGCCAATCTTGATGAATGCCTTTTGCTTCAAGTGACTCATTACGTCATTTTAGGGGGTGATTCAAAAAGGCGCCAGTTAAGATATAAGATAACATGAAAAAATGAGTGAAAATGCAGCAGCAAAAAGCACTGGAAAATTTCGGGATTCGAAGGAAAAAATCCCACAAGAGAAGAAATTAAGAAGTGGTACCATTGGTTAGCCCTAAGATGGCACGCCGACAGAAATTGCAGAGAGGAAGTGACAAATAGGTTTCAGAACATACTTGAATTCGAGGTTTCAGAACATCGTTACCACAGAGTGTGTTGAACTCCATTCCTTCAGAATAGAAGGAAAGTCCTTACTCCACTGTCCCAGTGGCAACGTGTAAGATAAATATATCATTCAATTTATGATATCTAAGGCATGATACAAATGTGTGAAAAGTTATCCTATATTATTGAGGAACAATTAACTTTTTCTTGCCCTCTATTATTTTTAATGGATGGTGCTCCTTGAAAACATAGTGCCGCCATGCTATGACTTGAAACTCAAGAAAAAAGTGATGATTATGGCAATGCATAATTTTGATATTTCATAAGGTTAGGCGTTGAGACATTCCTGGTTGCTATTGAGTTACATAACCACAGAATTAGCAAATATATAACAATTTGGGAAAAGCTGGGAAAGAAGTTGTTCTGTATCTATGACGTCATGCGAAATTACACATTATTTTAAATGAATCTGAACGGCTAAAGGAAAATGCAAGGAAATATGCCTTAGGTAATGATGCACGAAAATGAAGCGCCACTAGAAGACATATAACAACAACATCACAACAAATTCCAAACGAATATAATGGGCAAATAAATCTGTGGTTAGAAGATAAACAACAAGGATGATCACATCCAATCGTAAACGAAATCTGTGGTTAGAAGAGATGCAACAGTGAGAATCTCAACAATGTAAATAAATCCTTCTCTCTCTCAAACAAGACCAAAGAGAAATTTATAACTAACCTAACAGCTGTAGGTACTAGTAAGCCTACAACAGACTACTGCAGGTACAACAGAGCCAACAACTGCAGGTACATGTAAACCAACAACTGCAGGTATAACTAGGCCAACAGTGGCAGGTAAAACTAAGCCAACAGCTACAAATACAACTAAACCAACAGCTGCAGATACAATAGATCCATGCCAAAACTTTGCCAAGAGCTCCAGGCAAAACTAAGCCGACATATGCAGGTAAAACTAAGCCAACAGCTGCAAATACAACTAAGCCAACAGTTGCAGATACAAATAATCCAACAGCTGCAGGTAAAACTAAGCCAACATACAGGTAAAACTAAGCCAACGGCTGCAGATACAACAGAGCAAACAACTTCAGGTACTAGTAAACCAACAACTGCAGGTATAACAAAGCCAACAGCTGCAGCTAAAACTAAGCCAACAGCTGCACGCATAACTAAGCCAACAGGGGTAGGTAAAACTAAGCCAATTTTAAGAACCTACATACTAAAAACATTAAATCAAAGAATCAGCTTTTTATGGTGATTGCCAATAAGTTTTTTTTTTTAATTTGAAGTTAAACATCCCAAGTCATTATTAGCCTACATATTAAAGTTCGCATAACTATACAAAAAAAAAATAGTAACTTGAGATGTTTAACTTAAAATAAAAAAAAAAAATACATATTGGCAATCACCATAAGAAGCTGATTCTTTAATATAATGTTTTTAGTATTTAGGTTCTTATAATTTCGTTATTGATAAAGATCCCTATATACTTACCCTTCATTACTGTGAAGAGTTCAATTTTTTTTTTCCCCAAAACAAATAATATAGAAAAAATGTTTGTGGAAAACTGTAAAGGTGCATTCAGTCACAAATAAGAACTCATATTGCACCTGTTAAGGTCTGAAGGGTCAAAATCAGCACGCAGCTAACCATGAGCCAATACACTTTCTTTTTTATTTTCTGTTATGCCTCCATGATTTTCCCTACTCTACTTTCTTTTCTTTGATTTCCTCATAATTACTGTATGGTACAAAATTTATCGGGGGAGCCCTAGCCCCCCCCCCTCCTGCGGACACCAATAAGAACAACATAAAGAATTTGGCAAAACGAGAGGAAGAAAAGACGAATTGAAAATGAAGTGAACCAAATATATTCAAAATTGCTATTTCCCTAGTAGGGATAGCTCTGTGCCACGGTTTGTTGATTAAAACACAAGGGGTTCTGCCCTTTGGGGTCCCTGACGCCTGTATACCCATTTTGTTGTGCATTTTTTGGCCTTTGGCTTACTTTGACTGTTTATGTGCTTGCTGCAAATTTTCTCAGATTCCTGCATATTGCAACTACCAAAGTCCTTGAGAGTGCTTAACAAACCCTTATTTACCCTGCTTTGAAACTTAGTGATGTGCCTGCTTTCGATTTATATTTTTTGCTTAATTTATTATTGACTGAGGGCCCCCCTCTGCTTGTAGCCTACTTGTTTTATTTATTTGACAATTTATTTCCTTTTTGTGATTTGATTTTGTCGTTTTACCTGTTTTAACCCTTTGCGGTTTTATTTGTGATGACTGACAGGACGGTTAGTAGTCCTGTCACCCCTGACCCCAATAACTCTACTGTAAGGATTTTGGCTTTAGGTGTTGAAGGTCCAAATGAGACCAGTAGGCCTAGGTTATGACATTAGGCAGTAGAACAGTTATTACCAAAAAACTGTTTCAACATCTCCAAACTCATGAGTGGCTCAATGTTAGAAAGACTTGGACCAGATGGCTCCATTATCATAATAGCTGTGAACCAGCCAGTAGTGGCTGCTTTACCTTCTATTTCAGATACAGCAGTAAATGGAAGTAAGGTAAAGTCTGTGCTTGGTCCTAGTTCTGACCCTGCGTTAATCAGAAACAGAAAAGGCATTGTATTTATCCCATCTGAGGAGGTTACACATCTGGATGATTTTGTCAAGGAGGTCCAAGTTGATGACAGAATACAACAAGTGGCACTCTGTTTGGGGTGCAAGGTATACAGTTAAGCAGTTTATCCCCGGGCAATACAGTGCTTCAATTGCCAAGGTTTTGGCCACATGGATTCAAATTGCCACAGCGGCAGAAGATGTCTACTTTGTAGTGGACAACACACTTTTGATGAATGTCCCCAATCTAAAACAGTTAAGGAATATCAGGTACTCAAGTGCCCTAACTGCAATGGTAACCATGCTGCCTAACATGCCCAGTATTCATGAAGAAGAAAGCAATTGTAACTTACTCTTTCACCAATAATATCCCCATGAGGACTGCTTCTGAGGTCTTGAAGAAAGGACTTGCTAAACATACAGAACACATCCCCATGGTAAGCAAAGACTATTTCCCTCCACTGACTCCCAATCAACCTTCAGTTGAGGAACTCAACATGAGGTACATGGCCATGTTTGAAGGTATTGCAAAGAAGATCTCTGATCTAACTCGGGCTATTACGTCTATTAGTGAACTGCTTTCTAAGTTGGAACCAAAACATTTTCGAAATTCAGTCTGTAGCCTCAATAAGTCAGTTGAAAATATAAATAGAGAAGGTACATTCCTTCCCACAATGTCAGCAGTTACCAGCAGCCCTGGTCAAGAAAAAGGAAAAGTAAAGGAAAGGAGTCTGTACCTAGCCCAGAAGGCACAATAATTAGGCTACAGAGACCTAAGTTAGCCCCTTCTCAGACAAAAGACTAGTTATCTCTCCACTGTTTTTCCTTGATTTTGACGTGGTTGTCTAAGCACAAACTTATTAAGTAATTTGGTTAAGACTACTGGTTTGGTCCATTCCCTAAATTTTTTCCTGCGTGCTTCTTTTTTTAGAGTTGCCTTATTTGTTTATATTTTGATCTAGGTGACAGGCTACAGGTTATTTGTATTATTTATTATAATTGACTTGTATAAGCATTATATTTGCTGTTTGATAAAGTAAATGCATCATTCTGGTTCCCGTTTAGAAAATGTCAAAAAGTGATTTTCTTTGTTTTTCAACGTTGGGGACTGTAATTCTCCTGTATAAGGTTTTTGACCATGCTGATTTCGAAGGTGCTGTTTTCGTTTCGTTGAGACACCAATTTCGAGGAATTTTACTTTTTTTTTCTTTTTAATCACCATAGTTTTCTTTTTGCTATAGACTTTTATTTTTATTGTGAACAGAAAAATAGTTACCATTCCTGAATCACTGTCAGATGGCATTTTTTTCTCATTAGGCAGTTTTTTTTTCAGAACGCGTTTTTCATTTTTGGTTACTATGGGATGCGGTTCGCCTCTTACTGGCTTGCAGCAACTGCTGCAACCAAGATTTACTATTAAAAAAAAGGAGAAATATCAGTGCTACCCTTGCCAAAACATGATTTTCCTTGTTGTTCAAGGTAGAAAACTGTAATTCTCCTTTATAGGGATTTTGACAATGTTGATTTCAAAGGAGAACTTTTAATATAATCATACGCTATTTTTGAGGAGTTTCAGGCTTTTTTGGAATCACCAGAAACTTGCTTTTGAAAAAAGCTTTTACTTTTAAGATTAACCAATTAACTACTTCTAGTTGCCATTCCTGAATCAATGTCAGGTGACGATTTTTTCTCATTTGGAATTCCTTTTCAAAACGTGTTTTTGAACTTTTGGTTACTATGGGCTGTGGTTTGCCTCTTACTAGGTTGCAGCAGCTGCTACAACCATGATCTTAAAAAAAATATTCTATTATCTTTTTGAAAGATAAGTGTTTGCTGCATCATCATGTATGTAATTTTTTCAGTTATTATGGGATATATCTTGTCCTTTAATATAATACAGAGCAAGCTGTTCAACTTATTACTATATGCTTTATAAATATTCATATTACTAACATTATTACTTAACACTGATTACTTATATAAAAATTTAAATAATCCCAATTTGTACTGAGCTATATTGGTCCTTTATGCAAAAACAGGAAAAAGCCTACGGCTTTTTTAATGTAATTAATCTAACTTTTATCGGTCTAATCTAACATGTTCTCGGTCTGATGTAATCTGTTCTCGGTCTGATCTGATCTGTTCTTTATTTGATGTGAAGTTACAAACAAAAAAAAGTCTATGGCTTTTTCTTAATTGGAATAGTAAGAGACGACCTGGCTGCATCCTACGATTATGACGTCATTGATCAATCTTTAACATGAAATATGCAGTTTTTCGTAAACAAGGTTTTTAACCCCATTAATTTCAATGAGCCATTGAACAACTCTCTACAATGTTCGATTGCCAAGCTATTTGTAGAAGAAAAAAAAAGATGCCATTTAGGCAGAATGCTGTAGAAGCTGCCAATTTTCTTGATTTTCAAGCCAATATATTTCTCTTGCTGTACAAGCCAAGGGACAGAAAGTTTCCTATATAGGGGTTTCGGAAAAGGTAGTTCTAATGGATTACTTTTTGTTTTGATCTGACTCTTTTTTTAGAAAGTTATGGGTATTTATATTTCTTAATATTGGACGTGATCGTCTCTTACTAGGTTGCTAGCTACTGCAGCAACCCGGATTGCTGATGAATAACCCTTATAATTAGCAAGATATATTGTAGATGGCTCCATATTATTTTAATCTTGCAGGCCATGATGCGCCCTCCCATATTATTTTATTCTAGAGTTATCCTTTTTTCTATTTTATTTGTTTTTATTATCCTTATTATCCTTATTATTCCATTCAAAATGAACAAGACCATTTATATTTTTTTAACAGTGTCCTTCAGTTTTTCAAAATATATATGAAAATAAAAATAAACTCACTGTAACAATCATGGTGACTGGAAAGAAATACTGAAAATGAACTGAATGTTTAACATATAATGATATTAATTCCTGGAAACCTTGGCAATTCAAGATTTTTTTTCACTGAATTATGTTTTTGTTTTTCAATATTAGAAGTGTAAAATAAAGTTTATTGTATGTTTTGTTTCATTAAAACAAAAATAACCCAATAGGATTTAGAACTTTCAAAGTTAAGAGACGAGGAAGGGGCAGTAGCCAAACTCCTATTTGCGATAATTTTTGTGTGTTTTAAGTTCTGCTAAATATTCAATTTAAGTTTTACTTGTTTAAAAATGAATATATTCACCTGTATCACTATCTGTTATCTTCATGATTGATACAATAATTTATTTTAATTTTTGTTCATTTAACCTTAACTAAGGTTTGAATAGCCTTAGCTATTCATGAATTGTTGCAGGTAACCCCTGGATGCATGTCATCATTTTGACAATAAGGATGCAGTTAAATTCTTTTGACTTAGTTCAATAGTTCTAGCTGTAATATTAAAAATTGTACACACACACACGTCACAGAAGTAGTAGCAGTTCTAATCAGGGCTTCCACTTTCGAATCTTAAAAATCGGGGACAAGATTTAAGAATTCGGAGAGTTTTCGGGGACAAGTCTTCAAGATTCGGGGAATTCTCAGGGGGGGGGCATGGAAGGGTGTTGTGAAAATTTGGGAGCCAAAATTGGTTTTAGCTTCGTTTTAAGGCTCAAGTAGGGCTTGGATTCAATTAGTAAATTAAATAAAAAAACAAGTTTTTTTTAACTGAAATTAAGGAGCGGCATTAAAACTTAAAACGAACAGAAATTATTCCGTATATGAAAGGGGATGTCCCATCCTCAACGCCTTGCTCTTTACGCTAAAGTTTTTCATTGTTAAAAAAAATAGAGTTGTGAGAAAGTCAAACTTTAGCGTAAAGAGCGATGCGTTGGAGGGGACAGCCCCTTTCATATACGGAATAATTTCTGTTCGTTTTAAGTTTTATTGTCGCTCCTTACTGTCAGTTATAAAAACTTGTTTTTTTTTTATTTAATTTTTGAACGTTTTTGAATAAATGCAGGTTTCGATCTTGGCTCACCGTACATGAATAAATAAAACACAATTTTCATATTAATTTACTTTTATTTGGTTAAATGGCTTTCTCGAAACTTGTTTAATTTTATTTACAAACGTTTTTATTAGTAATAAATATACGTAACTTAGGAATTAACTTGCGGAACGAACTTCTATATTCATATAATTTTAAAACGTATATTAGGGGGTTCGCCCCCCAGTCAGTACCTTGCTCTTTAAGCTAAAGTTCAAATTTTGTTCTAATTGTTTAAAGATGACCTCTTAATCAGAAAGGCCGTTAATTATAATAAATAGCTCTTATGGAAGCACTAAAAAATTTTTGGTTTAAACAGCGAGGTATTGACTAGGGTGTAAACCCAATCATATACGTAATATTTTCTGTTCGTTTAAATTTTTGATGTTGCTGCTGTTGCAGTTGAAAAGCTTGTTTTTTTATATTAAATTTCTGATCGTTTTTTAAATAATGCTGGGAAGTCCGGCGTCCCCTTCATAGCATTCTCCCTTCCCCCATGAAAACTTCTTTCATGGAAAGATCCTCCCAAATAACCCCCGAACCACCCCCCCCCCCACTACCAGGAGAAATCTCCCCTGAAAACGTATGTATACTTCCCAATAACCAATACTATATGCTAACATTGGGTAAAGTTCATAACTTTCAGCCCTCTCCCTGGGGGCTTTGAGGGATTAAGTCATCCTAAAAGACATACTTATAATATTTTCGAACATGCTGAACAAAATGGCTATCTCAAAATTTTGATCAGGTGACTTTGGGAAAAAATGAGCGTTGGAGGGGGCCTAGTTGCCCTCCATTTTTTTGGTCACTTAAAAAGGGCACTAGAACTTTTAATTACCATTCTAATGAGCCCTCCCACGATATTCTAGGACCACTGGGTCGATACGATCACCCCTGGGGAAAAAAAACAAAAAAAAACAAATAAACACGCACCCGTGATCTTTCTTCTGGCAAAAACTGCAAAATTCCACATTTTTGTAGATAGGAGCTTGAAACCTCTACAGTAGGGTTCTTCGTGAAATCTAAGGGTATTATTTTCATTCAGTTTCTATGGTGTTTAAGGAGCATATCCTCCTTTTTTTGAAAAGCAGGAAAATTTTCTCAAGCGTGTAAGTTTGCCTACTCACGATTAAAATCGGTGAAAGTTCTTTATTTGGATTCAGCATTAACATCCGATTCCTTTGATGTATCTATTTGTATCAAAATCCTGTTTTCTAGAGTTTCGGTTACCATTGAGCTGGGTCGCTCCTTACGTTACCACCACAGTTTATAGAATTAGCAGTATGATCATACCCGATCTCACCCATTATAAAAACTCGGACCAAGGTGCGAGTGCTCCAGAGAACGTTTTTGCAGATAGAAACATAAGCGACATTAGATCTTTTCACGGGTAGACAAGTCAGATTTTTCTTGGACATGAAACAAGTGGAAACCCGATATTACGAATAATGTACTTTGTAACCCTTTCTCATTGATTAACGGAAACAGACTAACCCGCTAATGTAGAAATAAATGGAAGGATCCATTTGTTCGTACTGAGACTGAAGACCAGAAATGATCTACTATAAACTTACTGGATAATTCTATAAACTGTGGTTACCACGAACTGTTTGATCAAGCCTTTTACAGAGTAGGTTTTAGAGCCAAAGCACGGGATTGGAACCCATAGCTAAAAACGCTTATTGCTGACATTGCTGCAAAAACTTCAAAATTATTTTAAAATAAAAAAAAATAGGCTAAAATACACTCTGGAACTCCGTTGCTTTAGGTTTTACAATATCTTTGTTGCTTTATTCTCTAAGCCCGAAAACCAGACTTTTATGTCACTCATTTTCAGAAAGATGACAAAAATAAAGTATAGAAAGGCAATTATCGCGTACAGAGCAATAACATATGCAATGATTTCTCCAAATTAATGAATATTATTCGGCAAGCAGACATGAACTTACACCAGGAGTTTAATAAAAAATAAATTTCACCTGAAAGTGAGGAGCAGCATTAAAAATTAAAACGAATAGAAACGATAACATAATAAGGGAATTGACCCCTCTAAACACCCGACTATTCACGCTGAAGTTTTTTAGTAGCTAAGCTTCTCATTGTTCTATTTAAACATTGTTTTATTTATGTTTCGACAGTCGTTCGTACAGAATCGGGACTAAATTCGAACTTAAGCGTAAAGAAAGAGGCATTGAGGAGGGGGCAACCCCCTTCATATATGTAATTTTTTGTTTGTTTCAATTTTCCTCGTTTAGCGTACTTTCAGATGAAAAAAATACTTTTTTATTTTCTTTCAAATGTTTTTTTTTATGCCAGGAAATCCGGCTCCACCTCCACAGAAAAATCCCTCCTCTCTCCAAAAAGATCGTCTAAACAATTCAATCCCGTCAAAAATTTACCCCGGACAACTACCCTTAACATCTCGACGCTTAAGATTGGGTCGACAAAGAGAAAGTTAACATAAATAAAAAGAATTTTGTTTAGGAATTCTGGCAAATTCCCCAAGTGTAAAAATTTTCCCTCAAAATTTCTTTCCCCGGAGACCTTCCCCATGTTCTCCTTGCGGAAAATCCTTCTGCAGAAGGATTTATCCGAAATTCAATCCTTTGTCCGAAAAAGTATGCATACTTCCCCATAACACATATTATACGTAAACAATGGGCAAATTTTATATTTTCAAGAACTTTCCCTAGGGGCTGTAGGAGGTCAAATTCACTCCAAAGACAAATTTATTGGGTCTCTAAACTATACTGAACAAAATGGCTACGGTATCTCTAAACTTTGATCAAACGATTTTTTGAGGGGGGGAGAGCGTGAAAGGGGGCATAATTGCCATTCACATGAAAAAAAATACATCTTCTGGGAAAGTCCACATTTTTGCAGAAAGGAGATTTAACCTCTACAGTTGCGTTCTCTGATACACTGAATCTGATGGTGTTATTTTCGTTAAGATTTTTTTTAGATTTTTAGGGAGTTTTCCCCTTTTTTCAAACATCAAGAAAATTTTCTCAGGCTCGTAGTCTTTGAACAGTAATACTGAACTTAAGGAAACTTATACATTTGAAATCAGCATAATAAGCCGATTCTTCTGATATATCTATTAGTATCAAAATTCCGGTATTTAGAGTTTCGGTTAGTATTGAGCTGGGTCGCTCCTTACTTATAGTTCGTTACCACTAACTGTTTGAACACATGTAAACTGTAAATACCAGTAGCAATTTTTCATTCATTAATTAATCTCAGTAATTCATTAATAATATTGAAAAACAAAAACAAATATTGTTTGCGGTTTCTAGATAGGTAAGTTAAATACACAAAATTCAACCTACAAATAAGGAGCAATGTTAAAACTTAAAAAAAAACAGGAACTAAACTAAAAAAAAGTAAATTTAAACTTAAATTAAAAAGGGAATTTTGACGACAGTTGATGCATTATTGTTTTTTCATTCTGATTCTAAGGTTTTAGGTGTTTACCCCCCCCCCCCGGAAAAAAACGAAAAATTCTCCCCCCCCCCCCAAAAAAAACATAATAAAATACTCCCATCCCTCCTCCCCCCCCCCAAAAAAAAACCACCCACATAAAATACTCCTCCGCTAAAAATGCCCCCCGGAAAATACCCAACCTCCCTGCAGAAAATAACCCCTCGGAACATAAATTTTTTGCTTTTAATATGCTTTTGTTTCTTTTGGTTCCCTCATAGTTACTATATTGTCACTGATTAACCCCCACCTCTGTGGCCGTCCATGTTCCAAACATAGTAGTTATTACAGTCTCATTTTTATATTAGCCCATCTAATGTCTGGACATGGTAGCTATAGGCTACAAATCATACACAAGCTACTTATTCTTTTTCTTCTCACTAACATTATTTGGCATTATTAACCAACGGCTCGTGATAAATAGGTCCAAAAATAATATCAAACTTCACAACAAAACAATATGAGCCTAATAATCGAATTTTTACTTTAAGATGTAATGGAAATTTTTTATGAATAATAATTTTTGTGTTACTTCCCTTTAAATCCCCTACTTCCCGATCTTGTACATTTTCTATATCAAAATTTTGCCTCATTAGAAGGGGACGGGACGGGGAAGAGGGATGGTGCAATTTTTACGGTAATAAGATTATATTTAGGGATAGTTCTTAAGAAGAAATCCAATTATACCCTATTTTCTTTAGATTCTTTTGTTTCTATTTCAGGATTAGCCTTCATACAGGATTAGTAATTGTTAAAGCCTTAGAAGTTGTAAAGTTAGGTGCCTAGATGTCTAAATAAATTTACTAGGCTATCCCTAATTTGATCAGAATATATTTTGCGTAAAATTTCCTTCGCCTAACTAACAGCTTTAAAAAACCGTAAAAAGATCCTAAAACTGCAGTTTAAAATATTACGTCCACTGAAAATATTACACGGGTGAAGGGACCTGAATAATAATTGTGAGGGTAATGGAAGGTGAATACGTTTGAGAATAAAAGGTGGTATGACAAATACAATCCTCAGATAAAAAAGAAAAGAACCTAATTTTTACCCACCAAATGAAACAAAAATTTCTGGCAAAAAGATCAGTTCCTTCAATATATCATGCATTCAATCATTAGGTATTAAACATTAATAAAGTATGTCCAAAACCAAAAATAGCAAAAGAAAACAAAATTTAAACTTATGATTCGACTTTTTTAAGACAATTTTCCTTCACAAGCTCAGTTTCAAAACCCAAAATCCAACTCAACGTTCAGTTGAACAACTTCTAGTATAATTCTTGACTAATTCTGTCTAGATTGTCTTGACCCCGAATGATGTAAATGTAAGAATCTTATAGCATTGGGAATTCTGCATTCGAATTGGTTTAATCTAAATTCAGAAAAATGATACTTATGTGAACATATGAACAACCGTCTATGCTTCAATTGTATCAGTCTGTTTTTTATGCGAAGTGACACAGGAGACGAAAATTAACGAACAAGAGAGCAGTAAAAAATTATGGTATGTAAAGTAATATTTGCTTGGGATAGACACTCGAGGTGACACCATGATTGGGTGATTCTAGAGAAAACTTCGGCGATTCGGGGAATCAAATTTTTTTTCGGGGAAACACATAGATTTACAGGGAAATCCCCGAAAATTCGGGGATAGTGGAAGCCCTGGTTCTAATAGAGGTAGCCATGGTTGCCAGTAGTAGCACTTGCAGTCACAAGTTGTTGTATTCACATTCTCAAGTTGTACTCACAGTCGTAGCTACAAGTAGTCACAGTAGCAGTCAAGTTGTATTAACATTTGCAGTTACAAGTAGTTTCTTGTAAAAAGAGTTACAGCTGGAGCTGGAGTGACAAATTCCAACATAGATGAGCCTTTATACAACAATTGTTCAGACTCCAGTATGAATGCTAAAGACAAGCCCCCTACCAGCAGCTTCCAATTTGACATTGAGAAAGTCAAGGCTAGCAATTAGATTCTGGTTGAGCTGAAGAGCAAGAAAAGAAATCCTGCTCACTATATTATCATTATAACAAAATTAGGAACTGAAGAATTTAAGATCCAATTTTGATGGAGACTGGAGCAAGAGACTTTGCACTAACTGACAAGACATATAGTGCCTTAAAGACAGAAGTTGAAATGAAATATATCAGAACCGAAAATCAATATTGAATATCAAAACATAAATATTGATATCAGAAATGATATTTGGATATTTCTGTTTATTTCCAGCTTTTTCAACCATCTACCAGTTAACATCCAATAAAAAATTCCAACATACAAAAAGTTCTTGTTAATATCTAGTGTAAATTTGAAGTTCTAGGGGAGGACAGCTGCCCTCCCCTGCACCCCCCCCCTACCCTACACCATGATTTTATGACAAAAACCGAAACTTGCTTATCCCCAATGATGTTCCAGTCGAGATTCATAAAATACAAAAGGTACTTTTGGTGAAACATCATACATTATGCAAAGATTATTCCTAGCTAATTTATCTATAATGGGTTGCCTCCCCGTAGTAGCATAATATTCGTAGGCATGAATATATAATGAGTCGAAGGTAATAGGATTGAGACTGTCTGTGCAGGATTTCGACTCTTGTTGATAGAAGAGCATTGCCAAGTGCTGAAAACCATGTTGTGACCAAGATGGGCCCAGGATTGCACAAAGCTTCCATTCATGGAGGTCCCAGGGACTTCTTGCTGTCCGGTTCTGGTTTTAGCACTTCGGTGTAGAATTGAGAAGATATGTGATCCCCGTTCTGCACTGGTATCCAGGATCATTGCTTTTCCTGAGGTGAAAATAATTTCAATGATTTAAAGAACATGAAAATTGGAACTTGGAATGTTACGAAATTAAAAAATGACTATCGTATTAACATTTTGACTGACGAATTCAGACGATTCAAACTGGATTTATTAGGAGTTTCAGAAACTCATATCTCAGGGGTAGGAAGTATGAAATTAGGTGATATAGAATTTGTTTACTCAGGCAGGAAGGATGGAGTACATAGACAGGGAGTAGGGCTCATGATGAATAAGGAACCTGCTAAGTCTTGTTTAGGCTGGGAAGAGTGTGGGGGGAGGCTATCTACCCTCCAATCACTTTTGTCTCTTAAAAAATGAATTACCACTTTCAATTTCCAATCAAATGAGCCCTCTAGGAAGTTTATACGAGCATCCCTTCCATAACAACCATATATGCCCCCTGAGCATAACTTACAATTCCTACCCCTGGGCCCTGGGGGGCTTTGTTGATACCAGAGTTCTTTGTTATCAGAAATTTGAACTATTTTTAACAAAATGGCTATCTCCAAATTTTTATCTGATGCATTAAGGGAATGGAGGAGGGGGAGGGGTCTAGTTGTCCTCCGATCTCTTTTGAATCTTAAAAGTGAACAAGAACTATCAATTTCCAATCAAATGAGCCTCCTCCAAAGTTTAAACAAGTATCCCTTCCATAAGAACTATATATTCCCCTAGAGCATTACTCATAACGCCTGCCTCCTGGCCCTAGCGGGTTCCGTTGACACAGATGAGTTTTGAAAAAGAAGGCGTGGGGGGGGGGATAGCTGCCCTCGGATCTGTTTTGACAATTAAAAAATGAGCTTGAACTTTCAATATCCAAATGAGCCCTCTCTGAAGTTTATACAAGGATCCCTTTCATACAAACAATATATGCCCCAGGCATAACATACAGATGAGTTTTGAAAAAGAAGGCGTGGGGGGGGGATAGCTGCCCTCGGATCTGTTTTGACAATTAAAAAATGAGCTTGAACTTTCAATATCCAAATGAGCCCTCTCTGAAGTTTATACAAGCATCCCTTTCATACAAACAATATATGCCCCAGGCATAACATACAATGCCTGCCCATGGGCCCTGGGGGGATGTGAGGACACCTAAGTTTTTGTTATCTGACCTTTGAGCAATTTTTAACTTAATGGTTATCACAAACTTTTTATTGGATGCATTTGGGGAAAAGGGGGCGTGGGGGGGGGGCTAGTTGCCCTCCAATCTCTTTTGACTCTAGAAAATTTAATTAGAACTTTCGATTTCCAATCAAATGAGCAATCTCTGAATTTTTAAAAGCATCCCTTCAATAAAAACCATATATTCCCCCAAAGTATAACTTACCAACACCTGCCCTAGGGCCCTTGGGGGCTGTATTGACCCCTGAGTTTTTGTTATATGGTCATTGAACTGTTTTAAAAAAAGCTGTCTCAAAGTTCTTACTGGATGAGTTTGCGGGAAAAAGGGTGTGGAGGGGGGGGGCTAGTTGCCCTCTGATCTCATTTACTCTTAAAAAGTGAAAAAGAATTTTCAATTTCCAATCAAATGATCCCTCTTTGAAGTTAATACGAGCATCCCTTCTATAAGAACCATATAGGCCCCAAGGGCATAACTTACAATGCCTGCCTCCAGGCCCTGGTGGGTAGTGTTGACACCGGAATTTTTGTTATATGTTCTTTGAACCATTTTTAACAGAATAGCTATCTTAAATTTTTATTGGATGCATTTAGAAAAAAGGTTGGGGGGGAGCTGGTTACCTTTCAATATCTTTCGACGGTAAAAAAGTGAATTAGAACTTTCAATTTCCAATCAAATGACCCCTCTCTGACGTTTATACGAGCAGTCCTTCCATAAGAACCATATATTCCCCCAGGGTATAACTTATAACCCTTGCCTCTGAAGACTGTGGGGTGAGTGTCCTGCTCAAACATATAATTTCCATATCTTTCAACTATGTTGAACAAAATGGCTATACCAAAATTTTGATTGGATGTAGTTGGGGTAAAGGTAGGCATGGAAGGGGTGCCAGTTGCCTTAGAATCACTTTTGACTATTAAAAAGGGAACTAGCCATTTAAACTTCCAATCGAATGAGCCCTTTCTGAAGTTTCTACAACAACATTGTCTATACAAAACCTTATATTCCCCCAGGGCATAACTTACAAACCTTGCCTTGAGGGCTGTGGGGGAGTTGTCATCCTCAAAGACCTAATTTCCAGAAGTTAAAACTACGTTTAATAAAATGGCTATCTCAAAATTTTGATTGGATGTATTTGGAGAAAAGTTAGGCATGAGAGGGGGGTTAGTTGCCTTCCAATCACTTTTGGCTATTAAAAAGGGCGCTAGCACTTTGATTTTCCAATTGAATGAGCCTTTTTTGAAGTTTCTACAACAACGCCTTCTATAAAAATCTTACATGCCCCCAGGGCATAACTTAAAACCCCTGTCCTGAGGTTTGTAGGGGAGTGTCCTCCTCAAAACATATTTCCTATCTGGAAATCAACTATGCTGAACAAAAGGCTATCTCAAAATTTTGATTGAAGGTGTTTGGGGGAATGATGGGCGGGGGGGGGGGGCTAGGTGCCCTCCAATCGCTTTTAACTATTAAAAAGGGTACTAGCCCTTTGAATTTCCAACCAAATGAGCCTTTTTTGAAGTTTGTACGACAATACCCTCTATAAAAAACTTATATGCCCCCCAGGGCATAACTTAAAACCCTTGCCCTGAGGGTTGTGAGGGAGTGTCCTCCTCAAACATATTTTCTATCTGGAAATCAACTATGCTGAACAAAATGGCTATCTCATCAACTACGCTAAACAAAATGGCCGTCTCGAAAATTTGCTTGGATGTGTTTGGGGGAATGATGGGCATAGGGTGTGTAATTGCCCTCTAATCACTGTCGACTACTAAAAAGGGAACTAGCCCTTTGTCTTTCCACTCGAATGAGCCTTTTTTGAAGTTTCTACGACAATACCTTCTATAAAAAACTTATATGCCCCCCAGGGCATAACTTAAAACCCTTGCCCTGAGGGTTGTGAGGGAGTGTCCTCCTCAAACATATTTTCTATCTGGAAATCAACTCCGCTGAACAAAATGGCTATCTCAAAATTTTGATTGGATGTGGGGGGGGGACTGATGGGCGGGGGGGGGGGGCTAGTTGCCCTTCAATCACTTTTGACTGTTAAAAAAGGCACTAGTCCTTTGAATTTCCAATTGAATGAGCCTCTTTTGAAGTTTCAATGACAACACCTTCTATAAAAAAACTTACATGCCCCCAGAGCATAACTTAAAACACTTGTGTTGAGGGTTGTGGGGGAGTGTCCTCCTCAAAATCATATTTTCTATCTGGAAATCAAGAATTGACTACACTGAACAAAATGGCTATCTCAAAATTTTGATTGGATATGTTTGGGAGAATGATGGGCGTGGGGTGGCTACTTGCCCTCCAATCACTTTTGACTATTAAAAAGGGCACTAGAACTCTCAATTTCCAATTGAATAAGCCCCCTTTGAAGTTTCTATGACAACTCCTTCCATATGAAGTGCCTCTGGGAAAAAAAAACAACAATAAAACATTGGAGCCATATGGCCTTTACTACATGCAATTGCTATAGTGTTGCCTCTGATTGATAAGAAAAAAGTTGTCCTATTGAAAGTACAATGAGTACATATGATTTGGGCTATATGGTTGTTCATTGTGAGGGGGGGGGGTAAATGAAGAAAAGCATATTTAGGAAAGATGTAAATAAGTATTTTAAGTGTGCTAAAACAGTTTCCAGAATTTTGTAGTATTTTCTTATGGAGAGGGGAACCACTAAAAACTTACCCTTAATTTTGCTCTAGTATGGCATTTAGCATTGGTAAAATGATATACTTTAAAACTTTGACTTTACCCACTGAGATTTACAGACCCCAAATCCTAGCCTAGACCCCAAAATCCAAGCAAGCCAAGAACTAAACCAAACTTGGGTCTTTCAAATTTCTGAATCTGGAAATTTCAGAGATGAACTAGCACAGGAAGAGACAATTTGATTTAGATAGAAGATTTGGTGATTTTTCAAATGGCACAGTTGCTTCTCAGCTGTCTGATAATGATCCTAAAAACAGAATTAACCCTGCTTTGTTTATAAATCCAATTGGCAGTATTTTATGCTCAATATTGAAAAGATTTGCAACATTTACAGTGAAACATTGTGGGAAGACATTTTAAAGCATCTATCTCCATTCCTTTATCCTCTAGAGAGCACTAGCCTTTGATGACTTAACAATCTTTGTGTTACAAAAGTGAAACCTTGCAGAACAAACTTTGATCTCAAAATATCCATTTCCTAATTGCATTTGTAAGTTAGGAAAAAGGATATAATGCATCTTCAAAAAATCAGAAACTCCTAAATATCTTGAAAGCCAAACAAAATTGGTGTTCAATAGAGTGTATTGCAATTGGTCTAATTTGATTTTCATTACTACCAGCCAATGAAAAGCATTCCCTGTGAAAGAAAAGGCTTTTTATTGGCTCTTAACAGCAAAAACAAATTGCAATAAGCTCTATTGAATACAGGGAAGGTAAAAGAGAAAAGATTAAACCAATTGACAGAATTTGTTTAGGTTCAGATGGTTGTTATAAATATAAGTTGCATAGGAAATGTTGCACAATGTCTTCAGGATTATATCAGCAAAACAGTATATCAAGCAAGGAGATGGGTAATTTAATCCCTCTCTCTCTAATCTTCTCTCTAGGCCTCAAAGAAAAGAGAGGAGGATATAAGTACGTCACAAACAAAGCATTATAGGTGTAAAAAAAGAGTCTTTTTAATCCAGCAGAGATCAGATGAAAAGCCAGTTGTTTTTGAATAGAGTAAAAAAAAGGCTGGATGAGAAAGTGCTCAGCAGCAAAACTGCTGAGGTTGGATGGGAACCTTACAAAATTGCTCAAAAAAGTGTTTTGAGCCATCTACCTTTGCTTACTCCCAATTCTAAAGGTTTTAAAGATCTATAAATGAATTTCTTAAATTTAGGGGGGGGACCCTTGATATAACCTTGAACAACAAGGAAAATAATTACATTTTTGATTGGGTAGCACTGATGCATTTCTTTTTCTTTTTTCCTCTGTTTTTTTTTTTTTTTTTTTTTTTGTTAAAAGGGCATTGAAACACCATAGATAATTGTTTAAAGTCTTGTTTAAAAGCTTAATTCTATATCTAATTAGTTTTTAACAATCTTTAAAATTTACAGCAGAGTCTAAGAACTATAGGCTAGTTAAGGCAATAAGTTACATATTTGGGCCTCATTAAGGGCTCAAGACTGAACTTGCCACAGAACTGATTACTGTACTGAATTTGGAAATAAAACAAAAAAGGTATCAAGTGATGTATTCACTGTCTCCCTAACTAAATTATTTTTAATACATACAAATTTACCCAAAAAAAACTATGCTAAATGAGTTAAAAACATGAATAATAGCCTAATAGAAGAATACATGATAATCTGATAATGTAAATCTACCTACCTCAACCCCTTCTTCCTCTTGAGGGTCCTGAAATTTGCCTAGATGACAGGTCTATTCCTATTGAAATTTTGACAAAACAACATTTTAGGCTACCTTAATTTTCAATTCTTAGTTTCTTTTTCTCTGGCTTTAGTTCTGAATATGAAATTCCTGTTATGTTAGTTCAATTTCAAGAAACGTAAATGTTTTTTTTCAAACATTGTGAAATGTATTTGCATACCTTTAAAACCTTATAAATTAGGATGAAGCAAAGTTCTGAAACTGAAAACAATTTTGTTGTACTTTATTTAGGCAGAAGATCTATCTTGCTAGGTTTCATTTTTATAACACACAGATTTTTAAAAGGCCATCAAAGGTCAGGACCCTCTAGAGGGAGAAGGAGTGGAGGTAGGTACTTCACAATACCTTCCCAGGACATAGGTAGACTACTTTTGCCTGTAGACCCATAGGCCTACCTGAAAGTTTCATTTTCCTAACCAAACCCCTTTCCAAGATAGACAAAAGTAGCTAAAGTAGAATTTTACCTAAATTTGTTCTAGCACATTTTCTCTAAAGAGCCACTATTCTTAACCTTTATGCTACCAGAATTGTATTTTCAAAAGCCAAATCCACAGAAACAGAGATACTAAATTTAAGCTAAAATATATTTTTTCAAAATTGAAACCTTGCAATGTTCTAAACCCTAAAAATAAGAAAAGTAACTACTGTAGCTTCGCAACGCCTACACAGGCTATATGTTTTCAGCCCTGGATTTATTCCTTAAATTTCCGCATGCATCCGACAATTCAAAAATTTGCTATGCGGGATTGCGTGATTCCGAAATGCCTAGGCACAAAATGCTAAAATAAGAAATAGATTTTGGCCGCTCCTAAAGACATAAGTATTTTCCGGCATTTTCACACTTAAGTGCATGACTTACTTGACTTAAGGCTCCTGCCGAGGGTTCGGCGTAGAGAACAACGAGACAAGGAGCCTCCAGGTTGACCTATCGCTTGCAAGGCTTGCAGATTCTTTCACCGGGATGTGGGCTTGGGCGAGGAATTCATCGGCTTTGTCTTTCCACCTAGTGTGTGGGCGTCCTCTGTGTCGTTTCTATCCGGGTAGGGTGGGGTCGAAGTCAAATGCGACCCGTGCTGGGGCGTCGCGTGGCATGCGAAGGAGGTGGCCGTACCACCGAACAGTACGCTGGGAAAGCTGCGTCGAGAAAAGAGTTTGAGCCGTACGTGATAGGAGAGTCTGGTTGCTAACGAAGTCAGTCCAGTGAAGTCTTTCAATTCTTCGAGATTTTTCGTCTGAGCGACATCGACGGCGCTGAGGATAGATTTGGCAGCTGGCCACGTCTCCGCTCCATACAGTAGGACGGTGCTGACGTCCTTGACGGCGCATTTTGGTAAATCGGCTTATGTTTGGCTTTCGCCAGATGCTGCTAAGCCTCCCAACAAGTGCTGAAGCCTTGGCAATTCGAGATGTAAGCTCTTTTGTGATCAAACCATCATTCGAAAGAATAGATCCCAGGTAAGTGAAGTCTTCGAACACATCTAATTGGTTGCTTCGGTATGTTGAGTTCCTTTACAGTAAAACGGGGCAGGGGAAACTCAAGAATCCTCACTTTGGTTTACTGCCAGTTGATTTTCGGTTCGACTTTTGAGGGTTTTTCTTAAAGCACAAGTAGAGCTTTAGTGACCTTTTTGATGGTGCTCGTAATCAGCGCTATGTTGTCAGTGAAGTCAGCATCAGAGAGTACCCAGTCTCCGAACTGATGACTGAATTGAAGGAAATTCATTGTGCTGGCCATAACATGGTCTATGACGCAGTTGAAAAGCTCGGAAACGGCGGCGCAACCTTGCCGGACGCGAGTCTTTACCGCGAATGTGGGACTGTGTCTTCCATTGACTTGCGCGAAGCTTTCTATATCATCGTAAAGCTTTTCAAAAAGTGAGGAATATTTCTTGGGTAGACACGTAGCTCCGAGCATCAGCCAAAGTGAACAGCGATCAGCAGAATCGAAGGCAGCCCTAAAGTCCACAAACGCGATGTACACTTTTTGGTGGAACTCTCGCGTCTTCTCAATCAACTGGCGCATAGTACACATTTGCTCCGTCGGCGACCTGCCGGGCATGAATCCGGCTTGCTGGACTCTTCTCTTTCTACGCAAAACGGTGGAACACCTGTCAAGGAGTGACATGGCGAAGAGTTTACCAGGAATGGAGAGAAGCGTGATCCCACGATAGTTGGAGCAGACTTGACGGCTACCCTTACTTTTCCAGAGCGGCAATATAATGCCAGCACTCCAGTCATTCGGTATGTTTTCTGTCGTCCATACAGCAGAGAAGATTATCTGGAGCGACAGAATCATCACTGCACCCCTGTACTTGAGGAGCTCTGGAGAAATACCACAGACGCCGGGGGCTCGATTATTATTTAACCGTTGTACAGCATTTCGGATCTCAAAGGTGGTAAGCGGTTGCGATACGAGGTAGGAAGTAGCCTCGGGTGTGGTCATTGCTGCTTGAATCAGATCAGGGTCGGGATGAGCAACTGCCTCGGCATTCAAAAGCGTTGAGAAGTGACTGCTCCAGGCAGAGAATTGGCCTGCATCGTCATCCGGCATGCTTCCGTCAGAAGAAAAAGCACGGCTCATGGTGGAAGTCTTCCCTTCCGTCAGCTCGCGGAGGTTTTGTAGAGGGAGCAGGTGTATCCTTTTCTCGAGGCATCTTCAAGATCAATGGTTTTCTTGTCGACAAAGGTCTTCCTATCACTGTGCAGTAGGCTATTGCGCAGGCCATTGAGTCGTCTGTACTCTGGCATATTCTTTGCTAAACGGGCCTTCCGGCGCAGCTCGATTACAGACAGAGTCTCCTGGGATATCCAGGGTTTATTCTTGTGTCTGCTGCGGCCAATGGTTCTGCCAGCAGAATCGAGTATATTATCTTTGAAAGACTTCCAGGCTACTTCTGGGTCGTCCAGAACTTGGAGGCAGCTAAACCGGTTAGAGATATCGAGAGCATACTTCTGTTGCATCTGCGATGCAGCCAGACTACTCAGATCGAGCTTGGGAGGCAGTCTCTCTTGTCCTTGTGCTGTCAGGCGTAGCTTGAGTGTGGCAAATACAATCCTATAGTCTGTGTTTCCATGGTCGGTCGACCTATAAGTCCGGCACTTGGTTATTGATGAGCGCCAGTGACCCGAGATCATAACATAATCGATCATCTTCTTTGTCTGGCCGTCGTTACTATACCAAGTGTATTTGTGTGTATCTCGTCTCTGAAAGAGCGTGTTTGAAATAACCAGATTATGCATATTGCAGAGCTGGAGGAGTCTTTGTCCGTTGTCATTCAGTGAATCTGGAGTCACAGGGCCGAGAACACTTCTCCACACGCCCTCACTGTCATTTACCGTCGCGTTAAGGTCTCCCAGAAGAGTGATGATGTCGTGGGGTGGGACTCTAGACAGGATCGCTGAGAGCTCCGCATAGAACTGATCCTTCATTTTCGCAGGACTCGGATTGGTGGGAGCATAGCATACAATAATTTTCCACTTTCCATGCTTGTGCTGGAGCTGAGCTATCAGTATTCTATCTGAAATTTGTTTATAGGAGAGAAGGCACCTCTTGGCTCTGGCGTTCAGTACAAGGCCTAAACCATTTGTCTTGCTTTTTGGTTCACCAGACCAGATCAGGTGATATCCTTCACCAATATCCTCGTACTCTCTTACGACAAGGCGGGTTTCCGTTAGGCCAGCCACAGTTTCATTCAAGCGTTTTAGCTCATAGGCAAGCATTGATTTAGCTCCAGAACAGTTGAGTTTGAGTAAGTTCCAGGTGGCGAGTCGTATTCCACCTTTGTCAATGAGGTTCATTCGATGGTCTAAAATCAGTCCAGGGACGTGCTGGGGTCGTGGAAGGTAAAGGGGGGTAGGTCATCCGAGGCAGTATCCTCGTTGTTCGATGCGGTAAAGTTTTTGGGTAGTGGGTTGCATGCCCAACCGTCTCTAGGCCTGGGATATAATTAGAGCTAGGACTTGCGAAGATACTGAGAGTTCCTATGATCGGCTCCATCAACCTCATAAGGCTCAAGCTGTCAATTGACATAGAGCGGTTAGTTAGGGAAAACCCCAGCTCCAAAGGTACGTGGTCAGCAGTCATAGTCTGTCTCATTCTGGACGAACTCCATCCTACTTATACTTATAAGTTATACTTATAAGTGCATACTTTCCTTTTAAGTAAAATTTCGAAGAGAGAATTATGACACAAGGTTGGATCTTTTTTATTAATTTGTTGTAAAATTCTTGCAATTAAATGACTCCTAAGCCGACAGCCTTTGTTCTTCCAAAACGATGCTTACTGTTGAAAATGAAAATGTTCCTCTTGTCATAAAGATAAATATGCAAAGTGTATGGGAAACTATAGTGTTCCATACTATTTGATGCATGTGGTTAATAGTTGGTGACGACAAAAGTAAGATTTGAAGATAATGAAAAAAGAAAGTGAAGCCTATTCAGATTGGCCTTAAATAAGAAAAATTGTCAGACAAATTAAATATTTAGATTTGACATTCCACCCTCCATTTACAAAATCATCTTTCTTCAGTTTGACACAATTTTTTTTTCTTCCTTGTATTCATTCAATAGCTTATTTATGGCTTCCAAGGCATGCTCACATGCACAAATATTTTTTTTTAATATGCAAGAACTTAACTGTTTAATATTATTTGCTCGTGAATTTGAAAATTATTTATTTTATATATTAAAAATTTATTTTCCAATTTGATTTTATTCATTGACATAATAACAAATATTAAGCAAGAGTGAGACAAGGAGTAGCAATATGTCTTTTAAGGACACAAATCAACCCTTAGTTATTATAATTATAGTTGCTACATTCATACTTCGCATATAAGGACATTCATTAACTCTAAAAGTCTTTATGGGCCATGGCTAATACAAAAAAATATAAAACTATCGAAATCATAAACGAATAAACACTCTTAAATCCAGATTGAACAATAAATAAATTATAGGAAATGATCCCTATATCTCATACCTGTGTCCACATACTTTCCCAACTTCTTAATCCCTATAAAATTTCTATTACTAAATATTATATCCACGTATTTCCCTCTCGTACTTCACCCCGGAAAAAGTTTCCCTCTCAGAATATTCAATTCTTTACAAAAATTTAAAAAATGAATTAAGTTATCCTGTATAGAAACCTCTTTGAATTGACGTTAGATTAGATACAGTGAATATTGTATTTTTACATATATGTTAGAAACGTCAATCGTGCCAGGCTGTTCATTGTTTCGAGCAGAATTCTGTTTAGCATATAACCGCCACCCCCTTCCACCTTAAAACTCCTAGATAGTTCTTTCAGTGGTTTGGGTCTGGGGCAATAGCTTTTTTTCTTGCATTTTTTTATTCATTAAATTAGGTTGTATAGTGATTTAACTACAATTTAGATATTTTTGCCAATTTACAAACGTTTGCTTTTGTAAGGTCACGGAAACAGACAAATGTGTTTTATAAGGCTCTGTAAACCTAACTGCCAACCTCATTCCAATTATACCGAACCTCACTGAAATAAAAATAAAGTTATTTTAGAAATCTGTGTGAGGACTTAACTATTGCCTATTATATAATTGTATCAAGTGCATTAGGTTTTGCACCTGGTTCAAATAGTTATCCCCCACGGTAGCAACATATTTAGTTCATTTACTCTTTACATAACCTCTCCTTAGAGATGTATGAAAAATATATGAAATGAGATAAAATGTATGAGATCTATGAAAGCTCGTCCTTCAAGAATGTAACCTTTTTTTACATTGATTGTACAAAAAATAATTCAATTAAAAAAAGTCTAAATTTATTTTGTCAAAATAATATACAACCTAAGCACACAGGGGTGCCTATTCACAAAAGTTTAGGGGGGGGGGCTTTAATTGAGACACAAAAATATTTATTTTTAAGAAACCAAGAGGAAGGAGCAGGGACGTCCCGAGGCTCATTTAGTTGGGGGGGGGGCTGATCTTTATAAATTTTACCGAGTCGATACATGATTTATGCCGAATTTTCGGCAGAAATCAAGAATTTTGCTAAGTTTCGCCTGATTTTGAAAAATTTCTGCCGAAATTTCGCCTTCGGGGAAAATTTTTACCGAATGCCCAAAAAATTGGGGGAGGGGGTGCCCCCATCCCCCTCGGGACGCCCCTTGGAAGGACTCTAAAGAAAGTTTGATGTAAAACAAAAAAAAATTATAAAAGCAATGAATGGAACAAAGAGAACCAGGGTGATTTTCAACCAGTTGAAAAAAGCGAACTAAAAAGACACAAGCAGATATCTCCGCAAAGACCTCCTCGGTGTTAAGGCAAAGAAAAAAAGCAACTAGCCTTGCACAAGTGAAACGAGTACGCTGCTGCTAGTGAAAACTAACAAAACAGAAGACGCGCTCAAGGAAGACAAATGCCTGTCGAATGAAAGCCTTTGTCAGCACGTCAAGGTCTTGTCCAAAAAATAGTATTTATTGTTTTCCAGTCCAAAATTATAAACGGTCGATTGAAAATGATTTTACTAACATCCTTACTTGAGCTTCTTTTAAAAAGCCAGAGAAAGACGGTAAATTATTTTCTTGGAAATCGCTCTAGCTTCTTAAGTTAATAAACTTTCGAATTTGCCATAGCCATCTATCACCAGTCACAGAATCAGAACCAATTCAGAGTAAACAAGGAAATAACCCAGAGCCAAATTAAAAATACCAAAGTTTCACTATTGTTTAGCACAAGCTTCTTTTCTTTTACTTGTGGTTAGGGGTTATTCCCAGCCCTCTTCTCATTTCCTTGGCATTGCAGCAATGGGGCACAGAGTGGCCAGATGAAGCGCATTTGTGCCATATTGGCGCTTTTTTGATGCGTTTGCGCATTAATTTTTCAAATTGACACATTTTCTTTGGGGGGAGGGGGTGAATCGGTCATTCAGCTCAATTTCATTAGAAAAATGGAGCTTTTGGTGCATGTTCATTTTTGTGGTGGCGCAACTTTAAACCAAACATCTGGCAACACTAGTGGGGCAGCAAGGTGCTCTTTGGCTAAAGTGCTCTAAACTTTGAAATAGTCCTTTTGTCGTGCTTTAAACTAAGCATATGAGTCAAAATACTCTTTAAAAAAATAATTATGTTTTTGTTGTTTTTGTATTTATATGTATAGATTGGTGAAGTTAAGTTCTCAGGGTTTCAAGCTGTGGTAGATTTCTAATTAATTTTGTTTTAGTCTTGAGATTTTCATATATTCAATACAAACGTTTAAATCTCGATATGTCTGTTGAGCACAAAAATGCAAATTTAAAATTATTAAGTAACAGAATTGTCCTGTAAAAAATTTGATTCATAAACAACTAATCGTGGAAAGATGATTGGATGATATCTATCAAAATAAGTATAAACATCCTGAGCGGTATACATTGCAGTTTATACAATTGTATGCATAAATATACCCCTATACATTTTGTGACTGGATGGTATTGAGAAGGTGAGAAATTTTGAAGTAATATTCTAGTTGCATTCCGTTTCCGTGGTTAACTCAAGTGGTGTGAATTTCCTCTTATTTTCAACATTTCGTTAGTTAATGTTGAAAAAAATTGATGCTATTCAGCTGTTTCAAACTGAGAATTCAGAGATCCATCTAAACCAGCTAGATAAAAAAAAATCAGCACATAATTATTTGCCTTCTTTTATAAACAAGTTTTCGAAAATCTCTTTATCTTAAATGATTACTCCGACCTTTGAAGGAGTATTTCGACTCAAATACTTAGTTTTAAGTGTATACTTATACAAACCTTATTAGACTTCAGACATTTCTAAAGAGTTTGGCCTTTATTTTAATGTTTTAGGATGAACAGAGGAGGTGATATGTCATATAACGCAAAGCTTTAATTAGATGTAAATGGGCAGTAAAGTGGCCACCATTTGCTCACCGAAATCCAAAACTTAAATTAATAATATCTTTGAACTTCTCATACATTTACTTTCTATTATACAAATCCCCTAAAAAACAACGATATCCTAAAAATCAACCCGCTCCGCAAAAAAAGCAAACCCAAATTTTATGACAGTCAAAAAAGTATCAATTTCCCCGCCTCTGTGCCATAGAAAGACTCGAAAACAAATATAAGGCAGCAAGGCTGTACCCAGAGGGGGGGGGGGGGTAGGGAGTTTTGTTTAACTCGTAAAAACGTAAAAAAATGGATATAAACAAATTTTGTATGCGTTTTTTGAGTTTTTTTTTGTGTAACCTACCTGGATCCGCCACTGATTATTCTAATCAAAATACTAGTCCAAGATTAGGCATTGCCAAAGAAAGGGGGATACACTATGTCCACGGGTGGATACGGAATTAACATTTGGGGGACAAGGAGAAAATTTGGATCCCCCATCGATATTTTTGCCCCCTATATAGGGGGCAAAACGTTTCTGTCGATGCTTAAATTAAGCAGGTTTATCTTAGTTTTGACAAGATTTTTGAAGCAAATAAATTTCAGCTGGAGGAAAACTAGGGTCTGGAGGGGGGGAGAGAACCGAGGTCTGGGAGGGATAGTTGCTTCCTGTCCCATAGCAAATTAAGCCCCTGCCCCCGAGTGACCTTGCAATTAGCGCAACTTTGCCCTTCTCAGCTGAGGGAGATATGCGCCCCTTGAAACTGCCCCCTGGACCTGTCCTGTGACTACGTCAAGTCACTTTACATTGCCCTATATGGCTTTCATAGGTGGTTTTATTGAATTCATCAGACTAATTTTCATTTTTATTAATTTTACTAACGTGCACAAACAGTTGGTAAACTTTTCGCAAATCATATTATTGACTTACGAATAAAGTGAATAAACGAGTCGATGCCTTTTCTTATGCTCTTTCCAAATATAATAATTATTTTTGTCGGAAATGAATTTTACCCCCACCTCTATATATACCAACTCAGGGTATATATTTGCGTATTAGGGGGTGGGGGCAAATTTTATTTCTGATGTAAATGGGAGGTAAGTTTAAACTTTACCCCCACCCCCCTAATGTACAAATACATACCCTGAATTAGTATATAGGAGTGGGGATAAAATTCATTTCCAACAAAAAGGATTATTATATTTGGAAAGAGCATAAGAAAAGGCATCGAGTGGTATATTCACTTTATTCGTAAGTCAATAATATGATTTGTTAAAAGTGTACCAAACAGTTTAATTTACAGGCGAGAGAACGTATTATTTGTTAACATATACAGTTTTTTTTTGCTTTTTTTGGTGTGCGTGTAACTGAACCCCCGTGTAACTGAACCCCAAGCAACTGAACCCCCTGTAACTGAACCCCCGTGTAACTGAACCACCTTGTAACTGAACCACCGTGTAACTGAACCCCCGTATAACCGAACCCCCGTGCAACTGAACCCCCGTGCAACTGAACCCTCGTGCTACTGAACCCTCATGCTACTCAACCCTCCTGCAATTGAACCCCCTTTAACTGAATCCTCGTGCAACTCAACCCCATTTAACTCAACCCCCGTGTAACTGAACCCCCATGTAACCGAATACCCATTCAACTGAACCCCCAGGCAACGGAACCCCCGTATAACTGAACCCCCGTTCAACAGAACCCCCGGGCAACAGAACCCCTGTGAAACTGAACCTTCTTGCTACTGAGCCCTCATGCAACTCAACCACCGAACTTACATTGGGTAAAACACAATAGGGCTATGAACCATAGTTATTTAACTTTGGTATAGTTATTTAACCTTTAATCTGTTTTAAATAAAATGGACGTCCCAAAAATTAAATCGGATGTATTTGGGGCAAAAATAGGGTGGGGTGGAAGCCCTCCGATCACTTTTAACTCTGAAATAGTGCACTGGAAATTTTGATTTCCAATCGAATGAGCCCCCCTCCCCCCCCAAAGTTCATTCAAATTTTTTCTACAAAAACCTTATGTGTTAGCAATGAGCAACTAGCTTAACTTACAACCCTTGCCCCAGATGCTGCTGGTGGGGCTGTTAACCCCAAAGGCATGGTTATTTGATCTTCAGACCTTTTTGAAAAAAATTTTTTTTTTTATTTTGATCGTTTTTTTTTGGGGGGGGGGGGGTGTCGGTTAGAGGAAAAGGCTGATTGTCCTGTGATTACATTTGATTCTTCAAAATTGTACTTTCAATTTCCAATCGGATGAGCCTCCTTCAAAGTTTTTACGATAATCCCTTCTATAAAAACCTTAAATTTTAACAATTGGTAACTTGCAATGACATATAGATTGCTGATACAGGTGTTCAGCAATTTTTTTTGGAACAGCTTAGCGTATCAAGATGAAACTTCTGGGGCATCTACCTGCTACTACTGCTATTAATACTGCTACTATTACTACTAATTCAACACTATTATCACTTCTACTACTCCTACTACGACCTATGCTACTATTAAACTAGCACTATTAATGCTACGCATATCAAGTTGAGAATTTGACAGAATGAGGCATTTGAGGTGGAACTTGAACTAAATCAAAAGACACTATGTGTATGCAGATTTTCAAAATGACATATCTCAAAAAGGGATTTGTGTATTAAGTTGGAACTTTCAGAGAGTGCTTAAAGGGAAAGTCAATTCACCAAAAGGAAATATGTGCACGCTCAGGCCTGGATTTACCACTAGGTCCCTAGGCCCGGACCTAGGAGCGCATAATGCTAGCGGGAGCAATAAATTATCACTGAGTAATTTTTTCCTGACAAAAACTGGACTGATTTGATTTATCGTCGCCAGGTGCACTCTGCCGCCACGCTGCCTATTCACAGAAAAGTTACTTTAAGACAACACAGGAATTCCATGGTCACTTATAAACTGTCAGATGTCTCCCAAGAATGGTAAGTGAGTGTTCGGTATTAACCCTCTCTTTCATCACTTTTCGCTCATCAGTTGTGTTCTGTTAACACACAGTTGCATGGTTACATGGTTACACACAGTTACAGTTACATGGGGGTTCAGTAACACGGGGGTGTAGTTAAATGTGGTTGACTTGCACGAGGGTTCAGTTAACGGGGTTTCATTTGCACGAGGGTTCAGTAGCACGAGGGTTCAGTTGCACGGGGGTTCAGTTGCGCGGGGTTCGGTTATACGGGGGTTCAGTTGCACGATGGTTCATTCTCAGGGGGGTTGAGCTGCATGGGAGCTCAGTTACAGGAGCTCAGTTGCTTGGGGGTGAGTTACACGGGGGTTCAGTTACAATGGAACCGCTTTTTTTTAACGAAATAATTACAGCTCAGAATCTATATAATAAACACTTTCATTGTATGCCGTGATCGTCTAGTGGTTAGGACCCCACGTTGTGGCCGTGGTAACCCCGGTTTGAATCCTGGTCAAGGCATGTTTTTACACTATTGGAGTTAGATTATTTTGGGAATTTTCCACATTTTCTGCATAGGTATTTCTATCTAAAACACCGAGGTGCGCATTTCCCCTCAAGTTTGAGAAAATGTCAGTGTATTTTTAAATTGTTTAGTTAAATTTGGGAGCTAGATTTGATTACCGCTGCCAATAACTCAGTGCAACCTGAGGCAGCCACAAGTTTGAAAAGTTTTTCCTCTATTCCTTCACTATTTAGCGCTTCCTTCGTGAACATCCAGGTTTCCACAACCTCACAACCTCAGTATTTTTCTAAAACCTTTTTCCATCCCACCTGAAGGCAACTAGATTACCTATTAGCACAATTTTGACAAACTTTCATCCTTCAACCATAAGACCTGACCCAGAAATTTTATCCAGCTTCTACGATTAACCTTGGTTTTTTCAAAACTTTTAGTGTGACTGACTGAAAGCAAAAATCGCCAGAAATACTGACAACTATTTGTTTGGCAAATCATAAACGATGACCATTCTTTGCTGGCAGCAACAAGCAAGATAGCTGGTTTTTCAAATGAAGTTGTCCCAGTTTGACATCAACTAATTTAAATTACTCGAAGTACCATAATAAGTCTTCAATATCTAGTTTTTGTGTCCTTAACTGGCATCCGCCGGGCACCCGTCAAAAGGAAAGGTCTGGAAACACTACCATGCAACTATCAGGCAAATCTGGGTAGCCTTTAATACCTACATCCAACCAGAGTTGAAGGACATCATAGATGTGGGAAACTGGAAGGTTGATTAGAGGCTCTTCCTTGATCCTGGGTGCCTCTGGTGGCACAGGCAGAACTAAAATTGAAGGTTAGGTTAATTCATGCAAAAAAGATTCTTTTTTTATTAATGTTAGATAGAAGACGATTCGAATATGCCAAATCTTCCTCTCTGTCAGAAAGAAAAGACACAAGAGTATAAAACGGTTTCAAGAATAGACCTAAAAAAATTAAAAAAGAATAGGGAAGCCACTTTGACACGAATACAAGCCCAATTCTGAACAAGGGCTCAACGTCTTAGGAAGCTTACACACTAAATGCGGGAAGCAAATTTTACCTCCTCTCACTTTCATGCATAAAAGAAATAGAAGAACTCCCGCCTTCCTCCCTCTTATCAACCTCCTTATTAGAAGGTACTAGAGCTTTGTTTCTTTCAGAACTGATAGCCATTTCGAACTTGTACCCGGATGTTTATTTTAACACATAGATGAATAAGAAAAATAAACAATGTTCTGCTTCAGTTTTATAATAATTTTCGCCTTATTCGCGTTGTTGCACAAAAACAAAAAATTTATATTATCATTATTGGCAAATCAGACAAGCTGTAGCCCCAATTAATACGGGATTTAACATGAACATGATCATAGTCAAATCAAAAATCCGATACTGTTTGAACACCCAGCTTTCAAGGCTTACTCACATTCTGGTCCAAACTGATGGACGATATAACCTAATGTGTGTGAAACTAGCCTTGTTTAACCAAAGCATTATGCATTAAGGTGAATTGCTATATCTGGACCTGTGATTTGATATATTTGCTTGTTTTATTTCGAGTATTAGACTTAAATAGGTCTCACATAAAACCATACAGATGAAGCACTGAGAGTCTATTCCCAGTGTTGAGTCTCTTTCCAACATTATTTAGGTTTTGATTTATTTTCATGTACCTTTACCAACAAATCTACGAGCAAATCTATCATTTATTTTAATAATAATACTAATTTATTTATAACCCACTTTTATACAAAACAAGCGGAGTAAAGTACACTAAAAAAAAAAAAAAAAAATCAAATTCACAGAAACAAAAATAACTTAAACCTTAATCACTGACAAACACACACGGATAATATTATGGTTTGGGCCAAGGGACACAAAGGCATTTCTTGTCAAATTATTACTAAGCAATTCAAACGATTGGATAATGTCGGTAGCACCATTCTTCTCAATAACACGTGTATTACGATATGAAGTGGGAAGGTACAATAAAAATTTGAAATATCGAAAATAAGCGATACGAATCTGGCGCAAATCATTCTTATTCAATAACAAATACCTTCCAATTAAACACAAGACAAAAGGATCACAATATGTGGAATACATTTTAGCTATAGCTCGCCGTGAATATTTTGCACGGTTAGGTACAATTTTCGCATATTCGATCTTCAGCTTTTCTTTTACATCTCTCAAAACTTGAAGTCGCAAAAAAGTTAGTGTAGAACAAATACTAATTCCTAACCACCGTAAACTCGCAACATTGCGAATTACTGAGGATCCACAGGACAAATTATGAGCAGATGATTTGGGATTGAAAACTAAATATTCGCATTTATCAAAATTCAAAAACAGACCAACATCCCGAAACATTATAGAAATACGTTGCACCGATAATGCCAAAATAGACTTGGTTCGGCTTAAAACTTGCAGGTCGTCCACATACGCAATATAAGAAACATCAGATAAATTATAAAAATACGAAGGTTTGATTCCTAACAACACATTTTGAATGCAAGCATTAAATAGATAAGATGATAGCACCCCACCCTGTCGTACTCCAGATTGAACTGGTATATTACCGCAGTACCCTGTATCAGATTTTAAACAAAGAAACGAATTCCTATACCAAAATTTTAATACATGAATGACAGAAGGATTCACTCCAAACTCTGACAAAGAGTGCCATATTTGTGCATGGCAAATACTATCGAAGGCTTTAGATAAATCCAAAGCGCAAATATGTAATTCATAACCTTTAGACTGGGCATCATAAAGAGTTGAAGCTAAAACCTTATGCGCATGTTGACACCCAATACGAGGTTGAAATCCAAATTGGTTAGAGTCTTTTGCAGTTCGTTCAATAATATATGGGAGCAGAACATATTCAAAAACCTTACTAATATTGCAAGCAACAGTGATGGGCCTATATGAACTGCAATCAAAAGGGTCTCAAAAGTGCAATCAAAAGGGTTTATACTACATATTGCACAGGTACACAAAATGCGTATATTACACAAATATTATGTGTACATTACACAAGTACACAAAAACATGTTACGTATGTATATTACATATTGCACAGGTACACAAATGTGTATATTAAACAAATATTATGTGTACATTACACAAGTACACAAAAACATGTTACGTATGTATATTACATATTGCACAGGTACACAAAATGTGTATATTACACAAATATTATGTGTACATTACACAAGTACACAAAAAAATGTTACGTATGTATATTACATATTGCACAAGTACACAAAAAAATGTTACGTATGTATATTACATATTGCACAGGTACACAAATGTGTATATTAAACAAATATTATGTGTACATTACACAAGTACACAAAAACATGTTACGTATGTATATTACATATTGCACAGGTACACAAAATGTGTATATTACACAAATATTATGTGTACATTACACAAGTGCACACGTACAAGAAAAAAATCCCATATGTGACGACTTTTTTGAACAAGGAAATGTTTTTAACTGGGAAAAATAAGAAAGGTACGAATCTTAGGAATCAAGCCGTGTATGCTCTTATTAAAATTTTTATATCAATAAGAGATACAACACATCAAACAATTTGTAGTGATGAACTGTAAGTAAGGAGCGACTCAGCCCAATAAAAAACCAAAACTCTAAAAAAGCATAATTCTGACAACAATAGACACGTAAAAAGGCATAGGTTTTAATTGCTATTCCAAATATATAAAATACATAAGGTTTAGTGTTGCCCATCAAAAGCTACTAACTGGAGAAAATTGGCCTGATTTTGAAAAAAAAGGGCAACCCCCTAAAAGTCAAGGAACCTTAACGAAAATCACACCATGAGATTCAACACATCAGAGAACCTTACTGTAGAAGTTTCAAGCTCCTATCTATAAAATTGTACAATTTTGTATTTTTTGCTGGAAGAAAGATCATGGATGAGTGTTTATTTGTTTGCTTTTCCCAGGGATAATCGTATCGAACTAGTGGTCCTAAGAGATCTGGGGAGAGCTCGTCCGAACGAAAAGCAAAAGTTCTAGTACCCTTTTTAAATGACCGAAAAGATTAGAGGCAACTGGCCCTCTCCCACACCACTTTTCCCCCTGAAGGCATCTGATCAAAATTTTGAGATATCCATTTGATTCAGCATAATTCGAAGGTCCAGTAACTACGGCCTTGAAGAGGAAATGACCCCCCAGAGTCATGGGCGTAGGGGGGCAGCTGCCCCCCAAGATCTTCAAATTTACATTAGATATGGCTGAAAAAGCAGATGGTTTGGAAAAAGCAGTTGATAAAACTCCATCACACTATCGACTGCCCCCCCCCTAGACAATATGCTGCCTAATGCTGTCTACGCCCATGCCCATGCATCTTGGTCAGAGTATTAGAAATGATAGCGATATTTCTTTGTTTAAGAGACAAATTAAAGAAATCCTGTTTAGAAAGCATGATTTTTAGTCTTTTTGTTGTGTTTCTGGAGCAGGGGGATTGTAAATAGATAATTGAATAACTTACTATGGCTTCTTTGATGGTTTAGGCTTAGGTTTATTTCATCAAATAAACAAAAAATCTAGGATGTGTGATATGTATTAGTTGTTTTATAACTTATTTGGTCCTGTATTATTTTTTAATATATTTTTCCACCTCCCCAGACGGGTGGATTTTAATATCTAGTTTTGGTTTAATTGGTTTAATACACATTGGTTTAATAGTTTTTTGGTTTAATGGATATCTCTTTCTAAAAAAAAATTCAGGCAAGAATTTCTTAATTCAATTGAAATTAATAATTTGCTATTCCATGACATAAAACTAAAGAATAACAAGATTATTATGTGAATGCGTAATTCGAGAATCATAAATATAAATAAATCTGCTCCGTCCGGAGTGCCAGGATATAGTAACTCCTGGTCCTGGTACTATGTTAAAATAAGAAGAAACTCAATCTAAAAATTCATTTACTGAGGGGGAAAGCTGCTCTTGTTAAAGTTGATTTTTATTTTTATTGCGAAGTTTAAGAGGCTATAGCCCACCCTGAACTTTGAGGTTAGAATGGGATGATATTAAAAACAAACAAAATTTAAATATACAGGCAAGTTTTTCCGCCTGTGGTAAAAAAAACGCTTATGGCAAAATTTAAAATACTTTTTTTGATTTTGAAGCCCCGATTAGACAAATTTTTACCATTATCAAGATATGTTTTTATGACAAATTTTTTGCAACATCAAATGACAAATTGAAAACATAAATTGAAGTATTTTGTTGTAGAATTTGAAGAAAATTTCAATTTGACTATTTGGTTTCCTCAAAATCTTGTTTAGTAATCAACGACAACCATTTCAGTTGAAGATCAAAAGTTTCCTTGCTTGTTTTGTGTATTAATCAATTTTTGAACCATTCAACCTAATTCGATTAACCCCAAGACAATCCGTTTCGCATTTTCCGCCCGGTTTATGAGCAGGGTTTCCAACTTTGTGGCGCATGAATATGTCCACTGGACATCCAAAAATATGTCATTTTTAGCCAAATTATATCCATATTTTGTCTATAAAACGTCCATCTTGAAATTTCAAAACTTGTTGTTCTTTTAATACTTGTGCTATTGACAAGAAAACACATTGGAAACCTGTTTCAAAGGGATAGTTAACATCAAATATAATGAAGTGTAAAATAATTCCTTTAATTCATCCATATATAATGAATTAGTGTGAAAGCACTAAACTCAAAACATGTAAACAGTAAAAAAAACAACTGATTGTGGGCGCCTAAGGCTCATCTTCCAACAAAAATTCCTCTTGGCAGCTGTTATCGGCATGAGGGTGAGCATTTTAATTTTCTCTGGTAGGTTTTTGCTAATCAGAGTACTTCTTGCGTAAGGTAAAATCATGGAGTCAAGTGAAGTTCCAGAAAGCCAGATATTAATTATTTTTTACTCTTAAAAAAAGCACTAGAACTTTCAATTTACAATCGAATGAGCTTCTTTCGAAGTTTCTGCGACAATTCCTTCTCTACGAAGTGATTTGGTCAGGAAAAAAACGAAACAAATTAAACAAATAATTTATTGTACTCACATCACCCTTTACTACAGCAAAGCTATTGCGCTGCTTATAATTTCTGGTCATTTTGAGTTTTAATAATTATAAGGATTTATATCTGCTAAGTTCATTTCTTGATTATTACATGTTTTTAGACGATTTTAAACAATATAGTTGTCTCACAATTTAGATGAGAGGCGTTTGGGGAAAAAGTCCTTCAGAATGGGGGGGGGGACTAGTTACCCTCCTATCACATTTGATTCTTAAAAGAGATCTAGAATTTTCAATTTTAAATTAAATGGGCCTTTTCTAAAGTTTACACGACCAGCCCTTTCATAAAAACCTTATATGCCCCAGGGCATAACTTACAGCCCTTATCCCCAGGCTTTAGGGGTTTTTGTCAGCCCCAAAGGTTTTGTTATATGATATTTGAGTTTTTTGACAAAATGGCAATCTCAAAATGTTTATTTAACTTCATTTAAGGTTTATGATTCGCTAGTTGTTTATTGAAACAAATTTTAATTGAGCTGTTATTTTAGCATGACAGAATACTATTTAAAAATGTACATTTAATTTTAGCATTGAGGGACTCGGTTATTGCTGCATAGTTCTTCTTTAAATTAAACAATAAAATCAATTTTTTCGACTGAAGTTCAGGAGCAATATCAAAACTTAAACTGAACAGAAATCTATTACGTACCTGCGGGTGGTTGACCCCTCCTTAATAGCTCGCTCGTAAGACAAAACTTTGAATTTTCTTCTGATTCTTTGAGAACGACACCTGAAACACTAGGGCCGTTTAGTTAGTATAATAAGATTTTTTTAAAGTTCTAAATACTTTTAGCGTAAAGAACGAGGTATTGAGGAGGAGGCAACCCCCCTCGAATACGTTATAATTTCTGTTTGTTTAAAGTTTTGATGTTGCTCCTGTTCCTTCCTCCTCACAAAAAATCCCTCCATGGAAAGTTCCTCCCACTTAAAATACCTCTCCTCTCCCTAAACCAGGAAGATTCCCCCCAAGAAAATCTACTCTAGCCAAAAACTCCCCCAGGAAATTTTCTTGCGTAGGATTTCAGGTGAAAAATTTTTCTTAGCGCACTTTCATTTGAGAAAGACTTTAATTTCTGAATGTTTTCAAAATCATGCCGGAAATCCCCTCCTCCGGTGAAAAGTATCCTGCAAATGCACGCCTCCTAGTAGAAAGTTGTTCCAGTAAAATTTTTGGGTAATCTGCTCTGTGATTTTTCAAAAATAATTGAGCATTCTAATGGAAAATGGCTTGAAAAAATGTTTTTGGCTGTAGTCTCTTGTGTTATACCAAGCAATGCCAGAAATAAAACGCCTATGTGAAGCAAAATCTAAGCTTCATTAAGTTATAATTGCTACGCAAACATTAAGCCAGCCATATTTCTAGATGTTTTATTTTGACCTAAAAGTAATCCAAGTACACCTAGCAGACAATGCGCGTGTCCCGAATTTAGTACCGACAATTGTTGTGAAACAAGCAAATTAGGGCAATTTTAGCACTTCAGGAACTGACCGTGTTGGTAGGCCTGGTTTTCAAAGGCTCTGGTGTATTTTTCAAAGGGTCTAATGTATTTTTTGTTTCACCTTCTGGCAACACTGTACCACAGTATATGTAGGTGTATACGGGTGTCCATATAAATACCCTAAGGGGAATGTGTCTTTGAACAGAAATTGTTCTCAGTTGGCAAAACTTTGACAAATTACTGGTTAGTTGGGTGAATCTAAAGCTATTGCCTAATTTCTGAGCTATCTTTAATCAGGGCTAAACAGCTTTTCAAAAATGAATTGCAAGTTACTTGAGATTTTGTGCACTGCTACGTTTTTATGCAAAAACGGATGTTTCTGCATTATCTGTCAAATATCATCCGTTTATTAACGCATCCATTATTTTTAACTGAGAGCTTTTTTGAACCAACAAATGGAACTAACTGGGGAACTAATCATATTTATTAAAAGCTCTCTATTAATGTACGACAAAGGACATGAGATCCATTCAAAGAAACATTTAATTCTCGAGGCCTGGGCTCAAATTTCTACGGGAATGAACGTAAAATACAAGAATAATATTATTAATTAAGGAAAACTAGCCTAGGCTAATCCAGACTTGCCGTTTGAATATTTTTCCCTGGCTTTCAGAACTTAACTAAAGTTTCGTTTTGCAATTCAATTTCAATGCCACCAAGCAACTGTTTCTGTATGAACGTTTTTTGATTTTACTACATCAATTATTATGAGCTGTATTACGTTAAAAAAAGATCGTATGAGTGTGAACCAAGTTAATCCTGCTTTGTTTTTGTGTTATTAGTGAAGTGGGTACATGTCGGGTATTTAAAACACAGCCAAAAGGTGAAGTTAGGATAATCCAAATAAAATATAACAAAACATGATGATAACATAATACTTAGAAACAAAATTATGGAAATCTAACCGAACCTAACCCACCCCCCAAATTTACAAATAATACTTGTCTAGAATCCAGTAAACGTGCGATAAGTGAAGTTTCGTTAATGCTAAAAAAAAACAAAATAGGATGAAAATATAATAGTTTAGAAACAAATTTGGGTTATATATTTGCACGCTAGGGGGGGGGGGGTAAGCATAGCATATGGTAAATACGTAACCTAACCTAACCTGGTACTGTTCTATTGGCGATAACCCACGCGAGAAGTGAAGTGTGGTTAATGCTAATGAAATAAAAAAATATGACGAAAGTATAATAGTTTAGAAACAAATTCCGGCTATATATTTGCACATTAGGGCGGCGGGGTAAAGCGTAGCATATATTAAATACGTAACCTAACCTAGGTACCTTCCCCCCCCCCTAAAACCTAATGCTTAAATATTATACAAACCATTGTTTGCAATCTCGGCATAGGATTTCTCCGTTGAAAGAACCAGTTTTACTAGTTTCTTTTACCAGTTTCTTGCATCTTCCCTATACAATGTATCGAGTGGGTTGCAGCTAATAGAACAGTACCCCTAGCCTAACCTAGGTACTTTTTTTGGCTCCTAAAACCCCAAAAAACTAAAGTTAAAAACATAGTTCCTGGAGTCATCAATACCTCACAAGCAGCGGAAACCTGTTTTTTCATTTGGATTTCATTAGATTTTAGATCAGGGCTACCAATTGGACATATTTTATGTCCAAAGGACAAATTTCTATGTACCGGGACATAATGACATAATACGGCAGAAAAGGGACACACTTTAGAAGTTTGGGACATAAAGTGGACACATTTTCCAAATTTATAAAACAAAACAAAATACTTTCGTAAAAAAAAAATGCCACTCATCACCAAATGAGTGCTAAGACTTTAATCTGTGTATTTTTTATGTTGCATTTTTCGAGGTTGCTTACTCTTTCCTGAAGCAAACTTACTGCAAACACCTTAACGCCTTGAAAATTCTTCATCTATAAATGATTTTATGCACTCTGATTTTACTCGCCGCAGTCAAAATAACATCGAAGCTGGAGCCTTTTCCCTATACAGTCACTTTCAGCTATTTAAGTTAAAAATTTGCCCATTGTTTACGTACATGTTTTGGGTGGGGGGGGGGAATTTCCTGCTTGGGGAATTTTCAAAGGGAAAAATTTACCATGGGGAGGGACGTTCCTATGGGGTGATTTTTTCAGGGGAAAGTTTACACCAGAGGAATTTGCCAGAATTCCTACACAAAATTCTTCTTACGTGTTGCTTTCTCTTTGCCGACTCAATTTTACGTCTGGAGACGTTAAGGGTAATTTTCCATATTACAAAAGACGACTTTTGTAATATGGAAAAAGTTAGAAAGCACTGTTTAGCGTACATGGTAGAACTTGTTAGCCAAAACAGAAGTAGAATTGACCACAAAGACGAAACTTTAAAAGCAGTGTCACTTTTGGATCCTGAAATTGTCCTTGGTGGAGAGCACGAACAGAATTGTGTCTGCCCAGGCGGTTTCCTCACTTGCTCGGGAAGCTCAATTTCAACAAAAGAAGGCCAGAAGCCATCTTTACGAACATAGAAACTCCATTTTGGACGAAAAAGAACATGTTATTCGCGTAACCACTGCAAAAGTGAATCTGTCAGTTTTCTGGTCTGCCTTAAGAAAAAGTGAAGATGACGTGGGGGAAGAAAATTACAAGGATTTTGTGATTTTATGATGATGTTATGTAGCCTGCCCACTCTTTGGCTCCAGCTCAAAGACAAATGACGCTACTTGGTTTTATAAAGACCAAATTACGAAATGGTCTTCTAAATGTTCTAATGCAAATGACTAGGTGTTGGATGCATGTGAAGTAACTAATTTGGCGTTCTGGAACGTTAATGGAATCCTGGGTTATACATTTTGAAATGCGCAAGAAATACTCGGCGATTTGCAAAAAGCTAGCAAAGGAAGAGAGAATGTTGACTCTCATGCTGACCATACCTTTCAAGAGGAATTCTCGTTAGAAGATTAGCCTTAGGTTCCCACAAGTTATTTTTTAGTGTTTACACGTTTTTATGAGTTTGTTGCTGGTATTAAAGGATTTTTTTTTTCGTTTTCATTATGTTTTATGTTAATTGGCTTGCTTTGAAAGAGCTTTACAAAGCGCCTTTTGGTCAATACCCCAAGTGATAAGAAAAATAATCTCTAATCTCTGAGATTTGAAAATGGACATGTTGTGGACATATTTTAGACGAGATATGGACAAATTTTGGATACAAATGACATATTTTTGAATGCTCAGGGGACATATTTGTGAACTAAAAAGTTGGTAACCATGTTCTAGATGCGGTTTTTCTCGTGTTTACTGGCTTCTAGACAAGTACCGTGCAAATACATAGCTGAAATCATGCAAGTCCACTGCGTTCTGTTTAAGTTCAATGCATTGAATCATCCATCACTTGTTTTTGTAGCTATGAAACCGGTTTTCTAAGATGTAACCTAAGCATATGTGTTTTCCAATAGCCGACAAGTACCGTGAAGTGTTACTTTTCAGAGTTCTGCAAATATAAGGGAATATTACGAGCTAGTTTATTTGATACACTTTTTTAGATATATGATGCAAAATTCATGGGGCCTTGAATATCTTAATTTTTAGAATTAAACTGTTTATTTGTGTAGCTCTTACACAGTACGTTCCTTAGCTCTTCATCACAGTAAAGAGAATATATATATATATATATATATATATATATATATATATATATATATATATATATATATATATATATATATATATATATATATATATATATATATATATATATATATATATATATATATATATATATATATATATATATCCTTATATGCTGTGCTGTATATACCCTTAGGATATATATACTGTATGTATATATATATATATATATATATATATATATATATATATATATATATATATATATATATATATATATATATATATATATATATATATATATATATATATATATATATCCTTATACTGTGCTCTTCATAAAAGGCACTACGCACTACATACTAAACAAAATAGCTTCATAGTTACAAAGATGAGCCTGTTTTTTTTGTGACCATGAAAGCACACGACACTTTGTCTGTTCTTACTCGATAGACTTGATTTATAAACCTGAAATGATAAGCGTGTATACTGTTACAAGTTTCGGGATACCTTTTAGCATTTAATTCTCATAACTTAAAAATATAATATCTACAAAAAAGGAACCTAATAAGTCGTTAGTATGCAAATCTGCACCACGCAAGGAGGGAGGGGAATAATTTAAGGACATTGGAGGAACGGTTGAGGTGCTTCTCTTAAGTAGAACCTGTTTCTCTGACGCTCATTCCTAATTAATTATCACAAAATATGCTGAAAATATAATACTTTAGAAAGAACTTTGGGCTATATATTTGCAAATTAGAAGAGATGGGGGTAAATTATTGCGGGTCTACATAAAAAATGTGTTAGGTACAATTATTCTGCATATTATGAAGTAAGAATTGTTTTTTAACTTCCCACCGTCCAAATACTTTACTCCCCCTAATGTAGCCCAAAAATAGCCCAAATTATATATTTACCATCTATTCTGTCACTTGTCTTTCTTTGTCTATCGCTAAGCTGAAAGAAACTAACGAAAAAACCCGTTCTACGTAGCCTCTATATACATAGGCGCTATAACAGACAAGTCCCACGGTTGGAACCATGACCAAGTCCAACACGGGAGGATACAAATTTTTTTTTAAACGTATAGAAAAATTATCTTCATTTTTATTTCGTTTTTACCGGTCGGACAAATATTTTTTTTTTGGGGGGGGAGGGGGTAAACCCCTTAAAATCCGTGGATACGGCATTATTTGTTAAGCAAAAAAAATTCTTTTAAATTGTCAAAGAGGATTCAGAACTGCCTGACTAATTAGATCCCTTCAGTTCGTAGTTTTATAAATTATTAACAGGCATTTCATTCCATTTAGCTAATATAAAAGGTTTAGTGGATGCCCTACCATTGTATGGTATACCAGATAAGTACATTTAAGGTATTCGTACTGATGTGCAAGAACAATATTGCTGCAGCTAAGGTAGGAAATCAGGTTAATAGCTGGTTTGGTGTTGAATCAGGAGATAATCAAGGTTGCGGACTATCTCTTTCATGTGAATTATTTTAATGATCTTTGTTCTAAGCAATACAGCAGAGGATACGTAAGAAAATATATTTAAATGGGAAGTTAAAATTATGGGAAGGTAAAATATATTTAAATGGGAAGGTAAAAGGTAAAATTCTCCCAGACGTAGATTATGCAGATAATTTAAGTGTTCGAGGTAAAAGTGTTAGCAAAATGAAGGAATTTTTGGACGTTTCAGGATTTGAATTTTGTACCTTTGGCACCCTGAGAGTTGAGGATGCACGAATAAGTTTAAAATTAATCCTAAAAAGACTAAATCACTTAGACCAAGAATAAATGAAGGTGAATGGAAGTTAACACGAACTGGTTTAAACAGTATATAATAATAATAATAACGGTTCATTTTTTTTCGCCGTATGTATTTTTGGATACGAATGACAAACCGCGTGCCAGTGTAGCCTCTGAGACTTGAAGACTATATGTTTAGGACTTTATTTGGTTTTTCAAAATTTCGCCCGATAGCATTCTGGCCCAGCTTGGGGAAATTGCGTTTTTATGGGCCAAATTACTGGAACATCATACTTTTCTGTGTCGTGGTATCTTTTGCAACTGAAAAAGGGCAATATATTTTTGAACACCCATTAGAAGGAATTCTCTTCCGATAAGCTACGACTACTGGTTGAATATAACCGTCATTCGGAAGATACAACAAACACGCATCCGTGACCATCCTTCTCTGGGAAACATAAAAATTTCATGTTTTGTGGGAGTTTAATGTTTTCTTAAAATTACTCAAATTTTATTTGCTAGTGGCTTTTGATGAGTATTTTTGAAGAAAAAATTGTTGCACATTTAAACTCAGCGTAAATACTAGGTTTTGAGTTTGCATATATGGTATTCTAATCTTCGTTCTTTGGAGTTTGAGTTTCTATTGACAAGGCTTGCTCTTTACATGTAGTCTGTTACTACGAACATTTTAACCTAAGTGTGAGGATGTTAACCAATCCACCCTTAGACTCTCTTTTTTTTCAAGTTAAATACTTGTATAATATCCACCGGCATTAATACCTTCCTAGATATAAAGAGGTATAAAAATGTATAAAGAAAATACTTGAATCAAAATCTTGGTAAAAACAAAACTCATGGCAGCACTCAATCTCCCCGCGCTTGCAAAACCATGATGGTGCTCATAATACTTCCTTTTCCTTTAAGCATGTGAATGTAATTATTATGTAACACATAAAATATTTCTGCAACAACAGAGAAGCTATCAGCCTGCAGCACAAATGTTTCAGGCTTAGTCTAAAAATCATCCTGGGAGGGAAGTGAGATTATAAACTAATTTTATACCTTCCCTCCCTCTACTAACATATATATATATATATATATATATATATATATATATATATATATATATATATATATATATATATATATATATATATATATATATATATATATATCTCCTTCTATATTACTCGAATGCTCTAAGGGAGTGAGAAAGTTTGGTCATAAAACTTACTTTTAAGTTGTGCTGTTTTTTTTCGCAAAAGCAAGGTTCAATCCAGCTGCAGCACTAAAGTTTGGAGAATTATCAACAAGACGTGCTGTTCCAATTGGTCAGAGTTTGAAGGAGGCTATAGTGTAAAATAATAGGTCTGATTCCTGCTTATGCACGAATATTCTATACCAAAAATAAATTCCACTGGAATGGTCGTATCCAGGGGGGTTTGAAACCCTCCCCCCTCAAAATGTTCGTCCAACTCGTAAAGGCATAACAAAAAAAAATATAAACAAGTATTTTTACCCCCTCCAAATAAAACCTTTTTTAACCCCCCCCCCCCAAAAAAAAATACCGGGCACGGCAATGTCCACAGGTATATTTGCCATGTAAGTTTTTTTTTGGTACTAGGGCATAATGAGGGCACATTTAGATATTGTACCAGGAAACCTGTCACGAAAAACCCGTCAAACAGGCTATTCTCAAGAGACCGCTATACATAAATGACTGCGAAGCCGTGGTTTCTCAATGAGTTACAATATTTAAACGATTGTTTTTTGGGGTTTAAGGGGGAAAAAGGTACCTAGGTTAGGTCAGGTTACATATTTAATATATACTATGCTTAACAACCCTCCCCCCCCTAATGTGCAAATGTATAACCCAAATTTGCTTATAAACTATTATATATGCATCGTATTTTATTTTATTTCATTAGCATTAACAAAATTTGACTTCTTTAGCAGTATATAGAAGTGCCCTCAATATGCACCAGTACCGTTTTTTTACGCAAGTACCCTAGACTTGAAAAAGTCGGAGCGGTGTTTTGTAAGCCAGGCCACTCATCTATCCAGGAGGTAGATGTAACAGATCCTCTTGATATGGTTAGGATATCGAGGTGAGAAAACACTATCCTTACCTTGTCATACGACAAACGACGTCGCTCGACGTAGTCGACCTCGACTACGTTGGATATCTGAAGCGGGCTTGTTCAAAACGTCTTTTGCAGATGAGTTCCATGGATGCAGGATAGCCATAGAAAATCCATTGAAACGAATGACGGACAAATTTATTTAAATATAAACAATTCACATTGAGCTTGTTAGTGATTTAAAAATAAATTATTGTTATTTTTAGTTGAGGTTCATGAGACCCAATGAAAAGATTTAACTCTGTAGAAATAACTACTTTTAAACTGAAAGATGTCAAATCACTGCTTGTTCGACCAAGTATACTGCCTATCTCAGCAAAATAATTTAAATTATACTTAATAATAATATTATAATAATTTTAAATTAAATTATAATAATATCACAATAATATTACATTAATTTATAACAATAATACTATAATAAAACATTATCATAAAATTATAATAAAATTAAATTATAATAATAATTTAAATAATTAATTTAAAATAATCTAAATAATTTAAACCTGGTAAGAAGAATTGAGGGTCTACTAAGCCGCGAAGAAGAAGCAGCAAAGATACCGAGGTTAGAAGTAGTAAGCGCCCAATTCGTTTAAAATATACATGCGAATATACGTCTGAGGCATGGATATGCGTGTATATTTTAAACAAATTGGGGTTACCAGGGTCATTTGCCAAGAGGTTCAAATTAGATTCCTCAACAGTTTTGTATAGTTTATTGAACATAGCACTAGTGACATTTTTTGTAAGCATTTACATAGAAAATGGATAATTCTAAGCAATTTCTGGTGAGTAAAAATTTTCTCATTATTATAATAAAAAAAGAAATTGTCTTGTCATTAAGTTAAGGAAGAAATTCTTTCCTTACACTAGAACTAAGGGTAATTATATACTTATAATCCTTTTGTTTTTTTGATCATAAAAAAAAAAAATATTCTAATTTATGTTTTAAATTAAGACAGCTGTTCTTTTTTTTTTTTTTTTTTAGGGTTGTTTTTGAAAATGAATCCAGGCCAGTCTGCATTTACGGTTTTATTTTTATCATGATCAGTTAATCTTTTTAGGGATGTTTTTGAAAAAGTGCTTAGCTCTCTTGAAAAAAAAAAATGTTTTACACTACTTTAAATGCATAACATAAAATGAATTATTTTCAAAACCAAAACTTCATTTTTTTTTTCATGTTAAATTTTATCCTTTTTTTTTAAAGGAAGTTGAAACGTACAATAACCCCCCTTCTGAAAAGAAGGCAATATATAGCGAAGGTATATTAATGGAACCTGCAAGACCATCAATTATCAAATTCGCTGCTAGAACTACACACGACCAGGACCAGCCAATGGCCACGAATCTTTTAATGACAGGGTCCTCTGACACCAGTGTTAGCTCCATGTCAGCTGGAAGGAACTTGAAAAGGGAATGGACTGCTTCATATAATGCCTCAGCCCAGCCTACTGATGATTGTGAGCTTGACTCCCTTCAAGTTTTGCCAAGGAATATAGAATTATAAGATATAGGAATAAGATATAGAAGCCCAGTCAGAATTTGTAAGTATATACAAAATTTTTTTTTTTCTATCCCTATTTTCAAAAATAAGGTAAATTTTCTCAGGCGCATAGCTTTTGATGAGTAAAACTTAAAATTTGTTTCTAAAAACTATTTCATTTTCTTTCATTAACCAAATTAGCGGTATATATAAAGGAATGCTTATCATGTATTTATATAAAAAAAAAAAACCTTACCTCGTAACTTATAACCAAGATGAATTATAATTAAATAATTCCAATTTTCATTTTATACAAAAACTAACTATTTTAAAAAAAAAAAAAAAACGAAAACGATTTGCTACTTCACAGTTGACGAGCACTGTTAAACTGGTATTTTTGCGCTAAGCCATTTGCATGCATCCGCTACTTATCAGATCTCCCATCGCTTTTTAATCCGATTTGAATTCTAAGTGGGGTCTCTTGCAAAGGGGACTTTAAATAACAGGATGTCCCATCTTCGATAAGCAATTTACACAGGTAAAAATGTTTTTTAATAATTTCCAATTATGTATTCACATCAATGTTAAGAGACATTATTTAGGCGAAACCGTTTTTTGGTCATTTCATTGAAACACTTAGCTGGATTCGAGAACGAATTTGCGGCTGTTCTATTTGAACAGTGTTGTGAAGTCCGATACCCCCAACTCGAAAGGGTATCGATCCTCCTACATCGAAGGAAGCTCCCGGTTCCCAAGGGTCCTCCCCGGGAGGGGTTCTAAAAAAGGACCATCCAACATTTTAATTGCACTTTAATTGTTGATATGGATGGAGAAAAAAGTTCTTCTCTCTTACAAACATTTATTTAGCCCAGGTCAACTTCAAACAAATCCGTTGGCAAAAGACACAGGAAAATACGGATTATTGAGAAGGTAGCACCATCAACCGCCGACATATGGGATTCGTGTCCGTTAACTGAAGCCGAGGAACAAGTGTTCATAGAGCAGACCGTGTCAGTTGAACGATGGTCAAATTTCATAGAGAATTATAATTAAGAGGCTCAAACAATCTAAGTGGACACGTATTTTTGATTTTTTTTTATAAAATTTTTTTGAATAAAACCTGTAGTTTTTTTTATCAGGATGCGTGTTTATTTGTTTTTTTTTCAGGGGTGACTGTATTCACCCAGAGGTCCTAGAATGTTGAGAGAGGCCTCATTCAAATAGAAATTAAAAGTTCTAGTGTCCTTTTTAAGTGACCTAAGGATTTGGACGGCAACTAAGCCCCCTCCTAGGATCATTTTTTCCCAAAGTCACCGGATAAAAAGTTTGAAATTGCCATATTTATTCAAAAAAATCTAATAACTATGTCTTTGAGGATGATTTAATCCCTCACATGCCCGGGAGGAGGACTGCAAATTATGAGCTTTGCCCAGTGTTTGCATATAGCATTGGTTATTGGGGAGTATACAGACGTGTTCAGTTTTTTTTTGTGGTCGATGGAGGGGTGGGGGGGGGGGAGGCCGGTACGGGGTTGGGTCTCTCCACGGAGGAATTTTTCATGGGGAAGAGAAATTTTCTATGTAGGTGGTGTCAGATTTCCCAGCACTATTTAAAAACGATAAGAAACTAAATTTTAAACTAAAATTTAAACTAGAAACTAGTTTAAATAAATAAAACTTTCAATTGAAAGTTTTTCAACTGAAAGTAAGGAGCAACTTTAAAACTTAAAAAGAACAGAAATTATTTCGTATATGAGGGGGTTCGCCCCTTCGTCAATACCTCACTCTTTAGACTAAAGTTTGTTTATTGCTTTCAAAAGAGCTATTTATTCTAATTAAGCGAGCTTTTCGATTCAGGGGTCATTTTTAAAGAATGGGAACAAAATTTGAACTTAGCGTGAAAGGCGAGGTGTTGAGGAGGAGGGAACCCCCCCTCATATATGTAATAATTTTGGTTCATTTCAATTTTTAGTGTTTCTCCTTACTTTCAGTTGAAAAAAATTTGTTTTTTTTATTTAATTATTAAAAAGCGTTTAAACGATGGTTAAATTTAATTGATAATTATAATGAAGAGGGTCAAACAATCGAATTGCACCTATATTTTTCTTTTTCATGTTAAAAAATTTTTGAAATAAAACTTTTAGTTTTTTTGTTTTATCATTCTCTTGTTCTAACTTACCCATCTAACAAAAAGACTACATTTTCCTGACTAAAAAAAAAAAAAATATATATATTTTTTAACATGTTCAGTTGACATTATGAAAGACATAAGGCAATTTAACTTTTTTTTCTTCTTCTTTTAATTGTTCAGGTGGTGGTGGTGGTGATAGTGTGACAATGACTATGAGAAATTGACAAAGTTTATTAACTATAAAAAATTTAAATAAAAAATAAAACTTTTTTTTCTACAGATTAAAAATATAGCACCACCAGTGACATCATTGGGTGATGAAGCGAGTATATTTACAAGACCAATTCTGTCACCACCAGCAAAGTTTAGGAATGAAGCTACATTGGTTCTAGAGAAATCGGAGTGAAATAGAGGGTTCTTTAACGATATTTTTGGGGAAATGGTCAGCTTGGATGACTTAAGTTGTGATACGGACATGCTTGAGGATCCAGGGTGAACAGATAGTTTCATTTCTGAATATTTAGGTGATGTTACAAGTAAATCTGAACCGGCTCCTCATAACGAAATTCCATCAGAGGAAAATACAGGCTGGCTCGACCAATTGTCCCCAAACACCTTGGAACATGAACGAGGATACTTCGAGCCACATCCCCCCAATATGATTGAACAGACTGGAAGTGGTGTTATTGACAATTCTCTGTCTCCCGCCACCATTCCACTTAATGTTATATATAAAAGTAGTAGTAGTAATACAACAGCAACCGTCCCCCCTCTTCCAGATTTTTTTCTCTCCAACTCTGCCTTGCATCACACATTGGTCTACAGCGCCAAATTCGGTGACCCTTTCAACTCTCTTGTGTCGGGGGATATAATAACAGATCCCCTGGCCATTACACATTCATATACTGATAATATTCGAGCCATTCTTGAACAACAAATGGGGGTGTGGGGGGTGGGGGTCAGTTTAAAAGCATCAATAGTACTAAAAATATTTTTTTAAACGAAAGTGCGGGTGAGATTTATTTGAAATACCTTCGAACAGAGTTGTTGGCATTGCACCCGCATTTATCAAATTTTGAGGAGTTTTTTCTAAATTGGGCTAATCGTATTCAAAGTAAGTGGGAAAATTGTAACGAGGGGGGTAGTAGATCTGTGGTTTTATTTATTGAAAGTTTAAATGTTAACATTTGTAGGTTTAAAAAGGATTTTATTGTAAGAGGTGGGCATGGGGAGAGGGCAATTGAATTAAAATATCACTCAGATTTAGAGGGGTGTAGGGGGATACAACGAATATGTTTCGATACGAACCTGAAGCGTTTCAAGTATACATTTTTAATTGGGGCATAGACGCCTTTGTGAAATTATACCACTCAGAAAAAGCTGGATAAAATGGTAGTTAATCGTATGGAAGGTTCAATATTCCCCAAAGTAAATTTTAATTTCTTAAATGGTCAATTTCCTATGACAATAAAAGCACGCGATACTTTTGGTCGGGCTAATGCACATTTAAAGATTGGTGTCTCGGTGTTACAGTAAGAAACAGAATTTGAAGAGGTTCAGCGTTCCGATAAGAAGGGTGTATTATTTCCAGTGCGGGCTCCTTCAATTGAATCAGTAGAATATTGGGTCTGGCTTCTATACACCCCACCCACGGACTCCGATTCAATTGGTCATTTCAATCCGATTACGGATATTAGTAGGGTTCTAAGTGAGGGTAAAACGGGGCGTGGGGGTGCATGCTATTACTGTCCAACATGCCTCTCAAGATTTCGCTCTGATTTAAATTTAAAGCATCACATGAAGCACTGTAAACGTCATGGATACCAGGCTGTGGAGAGAGTAAGCGGAGATAGAGTGATCTTAAGTTTTAAAATTTTTCAAAACACGCTCCTGCAGAGCAATAAGATCGCTTTGGACTGCGAAGCTAAGCTGACAGACGTGTGCGATCCGTCAAATTCAAATCATGTTAAAATACATGAAGCCATAGGGGTCTCTTACGCTCACGCGCAACGAGATTCCAATAATACCATGCAAGTGCTGGATGTAGTTGAGATGTTGAGTGACGGTGAAGACTGCATGCGCTCGGCATTGGTCAGTCTAATCAAAACAGCGAACGGTGCAATTTCGCACCTTCGCTATACAAACTATCCTATGCTCCTATCACCAGATGACATAGTGGCCATTAAAAATCGTAAAATGTGTTGGGTTTGCAAGGGAGAATTTGATGATGGTGTTGGGAATGGGGCGAGGAGGAAAGTGATCAATCATGATCATTTGTGGCAGAAAATTACATCAGGTGGGAGTAACTTTAGAGGGGTAGCACATCAATCGTGCAATTTAAACGTTAGACAGCAATATTTCGTACCTTTTTATATACACAATTCCGATTACGACATAAAGTTTGTTCTTCCGGCGTTGGCCAGCATTGCCAAGTGAGGAGTTGTAGATAGCAAATGGGTAGATGACTATTTTTCTTATAATATCATACCAAAAGTATTGGAGAAACTACTACTGCTAGAATTAATGAGGAAGAAAGTTGAAAAGGGTAACACTTACCTGAATAAAATCCGTTTTTTATACTGTTTCAGTTTCTTCCCCAAATCTTTAAGTCAATTGATTCAGATGCAGAAAAGTGACAATTTTGATAGCTTCCACCTCCTCGAACAGCGCTTCCACGATGATGAAATGTATGATTTATTAACGTGTAAGGGTATATATCCATATGATTATTACAACTCTGGCTCGAGGCTAGATGAGGTCTCACTACCGCCCATTGAAGCTTTTTACAATTCTCTTACTGAGAGTGAGTGCACCACTAGCGACTACGAATTTGCTAAGAGGGTTTGGGCAAAGGGCGGATGTAAAAATGGGTGGGATTATTGTAAACTTTACTTGACTAGTGACGTACTCACTCTTCTGTATATTGTGTGGAAAAATAAGGATAAAATAAGTCGAGATTGTGGGGTGGTTATAGTTTATTATTTTGCCCCTCATCTGTTATTGTTTGACCAGATACTTAAAATCATCAAAGAGGAGTTTGGAAGTTCTACTGCTGTTGTTCAGCATATATTTTTAGAGAGATACCTTATGGGTTTTTCTGTTTTTCATGGGGATCGTATCATGAAAAATGATCAGAGTGGACAGCACACAGATGAAAACTCGGATGCAGTTTTTTTTTATATGAATTCCCTTTACCCATCGGCAATGTATCACTACTGTTTGCTGTGTGTCAATTATAAATGGCTTAATAATCCATGTGCTTCAAAGGTCCTCGAAATTGCCAGTGTTCAGGAGAATGGGGCACGGGCGTGTTTTTTTTAAATTGATGGTTAAATACCGATGGATATCCATGACTCTGTAAAAGACTTTGCTTTTCCGTGCATAAATAGACCGGTGGGTAGGGACTCTCTGAGCCCTTACAATTTATTTTTAGTAGAGGACGGGATTATGCCCTGGGTACCTTCAAAACAAAAACTACTTGCCGATCTCAACCCGAAACATAATATCGTTGTTCATCTCGTGCTATTGATATGGATGTCGTCAAATTGTTTAAAGTTCAAAAATATTAATAGAGCCCTCCAATTTTATCAAAAGCCTTACATTAAAACGTTTATTGACAGCTTTCTCAGTAAGCGTTCACAAGCGAAAACGAAAGTTGAAAAAGAAGTCTATAAACTCATTTTGAACTCAGCTTTCGGTAAAATGTGCGAGAGCGTACGACACAGAATTCGATGTGACATTGTAACCAACCCCAAAGATTGTGCTCGAATCATTGCGGATCCAAACTTCACATCGTTCACAATCATAGACTCTAATATGGTGCTCCTACATCGCAAGAAAAGAAACATTGTATTAAATAAAAATATTGCAGGCGGAAGTGCAATAACCGAAATATCCAAGAAACTCATGTTGTCATTTTATTATAATGTATGCAAGGTACCGTGGCTGATTGAAGGACAAGTTCAAGTGTATTACGGGGACACTGATTCACTCCTGTTAAAAGTCAAAACTGAAAATTTATTGACTGATTTGGAAAATGGCGATTATATTAGCTCACGAATGAACTACACCAACTGGGATGAATCCCTCTATCCAGAGCTAGTGTAACGCCAGGCCCCAAATCAATTGTTACTGCTAAAATCTGAATCGGGTAGCGATCCGATATCCAATGGTGTGTTTCCTGGACCGAAGGTATACTGTGTGGAAACGCACAGCAAGGATATCAAACAAGTTTGCAAGGGGGTACCTACACACTTTGTAAGAAATAATTTCGACATGAGTGTGTATAGAAACTGTGTGGAACGTAGTTTGGTGCCAAGGGCGAAAGTCATGGCGATTCGCTCTTTACAATTTAAAAACTACACAGTTAGAGTTGATAAAAACGCCATGTCTGCCATATCAGAAAAAGTCTATGTATTTGAGGATGGTGTGAAGGTACTACCACACGTTAATTATTTAATTTCAGACCGAGTTTAATTTACATAGTATAGAAAACAACCCGGTCTAAAAAAATTAACTTAAATTCACTAAAAAAAAGTATAAATTGGGTGGGAGGTTTTTTTTTTTTTGGGTAATTAGGTTTTTTTTTAATTATTTTTTTCTATATCACAATCAATTTTCAATGTGTGTGTGTTTGCAAGGCAGATCAAATTCTAGTATTTAATACTAGCCCCGGCCCGGGCCCCCCACAGCGGGCCCCCCGCACCCGGCGCGCCCCGGCCCCGGCCGCCGCAGCGCCCGCCCCCCCCCCCCGGGGGGGAGGGGGGACCTCAAAATTTAAAATGTTGTAAGTAAAAGTGTATGATATTATTTCACAAGTGTGTGTGTGTGCACATTAGTTCAATAAATGTTGTATTTTTTTATAAATAAATAAACAGAAAAAAAAGTGTATTTATTTAAGTGTTTTTTTTTTCTAGTGGCTATTTAAATGTTGTTTTTTTTTATTATAAATAAATTAAAAAAAAAGTGTATTTTTTTTTATTCATTTTTAATGTGCCTTTTTCAATGTAGTATTTTTTTTTAAAGTATTTTCACCTTTTTTATGTATATAATAAAAGAAAATATTATTCTTTATTCTTCTTCTTCTCGTTATTATTATTATTATTATTCTTGAACGGAGTAGTAGTAGTAATAGGGAAATTATTTAGTCATTAGACAGCCATAGTCTACAGTTAGTTGTCCAGGTGAACTGTTGAATGGAACATGTATCAATTTAAAATACCATTCAGATCGTTTCTGTGTGGACCGTCAATGTCGGGCAAAACAACACTCTTAACTAAAATAATTAAAAATTGAGATAAAATGTTTGTGGAAAAGCCAAAAAAAATCTACCAGGACTTGTTTATTTGTCTGGAGGAATATGATGAAATAAAAGCAAGCGCCACCACCACCATTGCACTGGTGCAGATAGAGTTCAAACAAGAACTTGAAGTTTTCAAAGGTGTTATACAAAACTATTCGCTGATTATTGGTGATATTGCTGAATCTATTGAACAATGGTCCCAGGAAATGCTACAAATGTTCACTGTTCGCTCTCATCATGAACAGATTTCCGTTACTCTAGTTCTACACAATCTCTTTCACTAGAGCAAATGTATGCGAACACTTGCATTGAACTGCACCTACTATATTATATACAGAGTTGTTCGTGATTCTAGCTCGCTAATAACTCTCAATGAATAAATTTATCCGGGAGCCCCCAAATTTCTGCTCTCAGCATACAATCAGGCAACTAATAACCCCTACGGCAACATCCTATTGGATCTTAATCAAAATACACCCGAGGATCTGCATGTAGTCACAGATATTTTTGACAATGAAATTACAGTATATCTCCCCGTGAACAGTAAAAAGACCTATTAGTTGCTATCATGACACTGAAGAAACTACATGAAAATAGACATTTGTTTTCAGTTCTAAGCACTTCAAAACCTCCGCTTAGGAAAGCAATACTCAAACACGGTATTGACAACGATTTCATTAATCTAATATCCGAACTTTGTTAAAATTTGATCGAGGGTAATGTTCAAGTGCCAGAAGTAGTTAAGCAACACGCAAAGCAACATCGTTCCATTGTACGTACATTGGCCTCTAAAAAGAAAGGAAAGAATTTCAAAAGGACACGACTTCTTCAGGCGGGCGGTAGCTTTTTCACACTTTTACTGCCAATAATTGCAGGACTTGTAAACAGTTTTCTCTAAAAGAGAATGGCAAAACCCATTGAATTGACCCCAATAGAACTCGCTCTCTCGCCCGTCGAACACTTTGAGAACAATCTGAGTAAATTCCTTGACAATGAGAATATTGAGGATGATAAAAAACTGCTTTTACTTCAAGATGCACTTCGCCGAGTGGACAAACACAAGTCCTATCGATCGAAGCCCACTGCTGCTGCTGCTGATCCCCAAAAATAATCATCTCCTCTGCTTTCTGCTGCTGCTGCTGCAAAATAATTAAAGAAGTAGTAATTGTTTTTTTTTTTTTTTAAATTTTTAAATATACGGCCCCACTCATTTGGTGAACAATGTAAACGACTCCTAACCTATCTCATGGAAAGTGATCACATTCAAGTTGAGAGCAATGGGACAGGTATTATAATTCAGGGCAAGAGCTATAATCTACTTGATTTGATATATGACATTGTAACAAATCGTAAATGACTATTAACATTTTACTAAAATCTCTGCGAATTTCAAGATGCAGCAAAAGTAAAAACCATTATTTTTTGCCAGCGAAGAATAATAAAAAAAATAAATGAACGATAACAGTAGTCATCATCAACAACAACAACAACAAAAACAACATAGACCCCAATAAAAAAATGAAATTGAAGAAGAAGATTTTAAAAAGATTTTGGAAAATACTAGCAAACCACTGATAGCTAGACAAAAGCGAAGAGGTATCAAGTCATCATCACCACCAACGGCCAGTACAGAAAAGGGTAGCGGTCGTTACACAACGTGTTTACGTTCAAAATGGTTGAAGTTCTGAAAGGTGTTTATGAAAATATTGGTGAGGCTGGGAGTTTAAGCTCCCACACAACTCTTTCCAAGGTCACAGGTGTTCGCACTACAAGTGTACATGACTATCTACAAAATGAGTCAAGTTAAACTCTGCATAGAAATCATAGACTTCTTGCCAATCAATATTGAAAAACTAAAGCCTTTTACCCATTGCATATAATGCAATCAAATCTCCTGACTCTAGATGAGAATTAACGACGTCACAATAAACTGTACAAGTACATCCAACTTGCAATCAGGGTTTATAGTCGCTATGTATATACAATTCTATTGCGGTCAAAGAGAGGTGTTGAAGTTGCTCAGGCCATTGAAAGTATTCTCGAACAGGATTCATATAAAAAAAATTCAAAAGGATCACGGTAGTGAATTTGTTAATCCCACTGTTGCAAAAGTACTAGAGAAATATAGTACACTGGTCTATCATCGTCACAGTCCTATAAAGGCTGCGTTAGTCGAACGATTGATAAGAACTATTCGACTTTTAATTTCAAGATATTGTACATTGAAAAATATATCGGCTTTTATTCGTGATCTTGATAAAATCATGTTTATTCATAATCAAAGACATCATCTATCATTGTCCAACTCTACGACAACGGTAGTTATTAATTCTTATAATGATACAATTGAAATATTTCTTAAACAGTAATACAATTATTAGTCTGCTTTCAAGAAGATGAAAAATAAATTCAATGTTGGTGATACCGTTCGAATTAATAGAACAACTAATGTTTTTGAAAAGGGGAATTACTTGTGGTCCACAGAACTTTTTAAGGTTTCAAAAATTCTAGACACTAAACCCATAACTTATCGCCTGCGTGATACCAAAGATGAGGAGATTCTTGGCGGCTTTTATGACTATGAACTACAAAAAGTTAAAAATGCCAGTGAAATCTATCAAATTGAAAAGATATTAAAGACTCGTACTCGTGGGGGTAAGAAACAGTTACTTGTTTTGTGGCTAGCATACAACTCTGATTTTGATTCTTGGATCGGTGTTGAAGATATTGGCAATGCCCAATGATTTCTATGTAACTTTTATGTCCAACGTTTCCGATCCTCTCTACAATGACTTGAATACGACAAGTGATTTTTGGACAAAACTCTCACCCGCCGTCAAATTTGACGGTGCATATGAAGTGGCTCTTGTCGACTGTATTCTCAAAAATACCTATGACATCCTGAGAAAGGATCGTAAATATGAAATAAAAATTAGACCCTATGATTGGCCACCACCACCAGGTGATCATGAACAAATTCAAAAAATCAATTGGATGGATTATCCATATATTGAATTACCCTACGAGGAGCTCACCTGCATGAATGATTTATGTCGTACTATCAATAAAAGAATTTCTGCTCGTAAAAAAGGAGCTTTTCATTTCAACCATTCAAAGGAGGAGGGCAAGATCTACATTAGTTCACCTATTGAAAATGAAAAGGTTATTCTCAATGATAACCTAAAGGACGTTCTTGGCTTTAAGCTCAAAATAACCAATGGTAGAAGTGCTGGTAACACTAATTTCATTTTTGCCGACTACCCACCTGCCTTCTCCATGGACACTTGTATATTTCTCTACGCTTCATTTGTGGAAACATCTCGGGTTGGTAATTCAAATGTTCCCCTCCTACGAGTTCTTGAACGAAAAACCAACCAAGAAAATGTTCATCACTACAATATAAAGCATCATCAGTATATTCCTGTAAACACTTCATATTTGGAACTCTGTCAGTTAACACTAAGAACCGAATTAAGTGATTCTCTAGAAATTTCAAAAGGCTTAGCAGCGATTACATGTCATTTTCGACCCATTGTCAACAACGACGGTACAATAACCTAAAAAATGAACAATAGAAGAATTCAATTTGTCTGTCCCGATATTGACTTTTATGTTGGTGCTTTGAGTCCACGTCAAATAGGCAATGGATTGGACTTCTACAAGGGGCGTACTATAATGTCTGGCTATGGTCTTGGTAGCTGGTTTGCTATGCTATTTCTTTCTGTGCTACCCCTTGCCAAAATTTATCTTATACCTGCTGCGTCGAATTTTGTAGCCTCTACACTACAGGATTACGGGTCAGCAAAGAACTTCAAGGAAAGTGTTAAAAAAAATATTAGATCTTCAGCAAGAGTCGTTTGTGAAAAGCTAAAATCTCGACAAAATGGGGGGGGAGTGAAAAGGAGGCGTTCGTGTTATTCACTCATCAGTCTTTTTCCAGGCAGGAAGCAAAGGACATCAACAAGGAGTTTGAGAAATAAAACAACGAAGTCCAATAAGCAACAGAAGAATAAGAAAAATAAATATATTGTTACATCAAAGAAGGATTTGTTCTCTTAAGATGACGTATTTCCCCCACAAGGAATCATATCCATCGATCAGTTACGCACCGAATATATTCAATGATGATAATGTTGATGTCAGAGTCAAGTATGGGTATTATGAACAATTTCATCCTCAACAACCCCTCTCGGAAAATATACACTCTCAAATATTTTCCAATGAAGACTATTTCATTGATTTGTTGTCAACATTTATTGATTTAAATGTCGTGGTGAAAAAAAAGTAAGATAATACTACTTCACAGGCAATTGATTGTCCTTTTAACGACTAATTCTTGATACAAAGCCTCGTGACGCAAATTAATTTTTTCATTGATGAAGCATTTGTGAGCCCTAGCAACAATCTGTCATGCTTAGCAAGTTATAGGCAATTTAGGATCATGAGGCCAAATGCGTACAAAGAGATGAGAGGACAATCGATGAGCTATGAATATCAATCAGGTTTTGATGCTGACGGTGAGGTGAATACAGCGGGGACCCTGTAGTATCCACTGGTTGGACAATTAAATCACGAGACATTCCATCTACCTTTATGGTAACCCCCAATGTCAAGAATATTATATGGCTACAGCTGATCCTATTGAATTTCATTTTGAGAAAAACACTTCCTGCAGTCCCTAATGCAAGTGTCATTATCACATAGACACTTCTCTATGTTCAAAAACAACAAGTTATGAGCTCTGTTGCATTGGCAGTGGAGAAGCTAAGAGCCAATGGTAACAACATTAAACTTCTTGTCCCCCATACGATCACAACTCAACGTCACATTGCCACCGGCTCTCGTAGCTATAGCGATTCATCATTTATCAATGGAGACATCCCATCAAAAGTGGCTTTGGCCTTTGTGAAGAGTGGCAGTGCTGTTGGATCCTGGACTGAATCCCCCCATGATTTTAATTTTTTCGGTCTATATAGCCTCGTGTGCAAAGTGAATGGTATTCCACTGTACACTCTATCATTTGACAAAAACTGCTATAGAACTCTGTACGAGTTGACCATGCAATCCCTAGATCATGACTCTCAATGATTTGAAAATGGAATAACCGATTCAATGTTTTCAAAAAATCATGGGGTTATTGTTTTGGATTTGTCAGGCACTCAAGATATGACCATAATACGAACAGGGAATGTACGTTTAGAGTGTATATTTGCCAATGCTCTGACCGAGAGTATCACGCTAATATCACTGAGTCAATTTGAAACCTTTTGGGAAATCACACCCGACGGCAGTGTTCTACTAGACCTAACACCATGAACACAGACCAAATAATCAACGTATTTAGTATGGATCCATACATGTCCCAGTACAAGTCCTATTGCCTACCTTCGAACTTCATTGAAAAAAATCCAAGTGTTAACAATATCCTAATCATTGTTAATAGCAGTCCATCGACTTTGAAGACCGGTCATTGGCTATGCATCTTTCAAACAGCAAAGAATATTGAATTTTTTGATCTTCTTGGCCTATCGTATAAATTCTACGCTCCATACATCAACAACTTTATTGAAAGCAGTGGGAAAACCATTATTCAAAATCAACGAAGAGTACAGGATTTAACGACTAAGACAAGTGGCTTTCATGCACTACTCTTTTTCATGTTCAGATGTCGTGGCTACACCTATAAGCAGTTTCTCAACATCTACGTTGACTTACCTCAATTGAACGACTTTCTAGTGGAGAATATACTTACAAGTGTATTTAATATTGATTTTAGTGCCCTAAGAATAAATGTTCTAAAGATGTATATGAAATTGTTTATTAATAAAAAAATTTATATACATGATAAAACGACTTTTCTACTCTTTAGATTTCATCCACTACTAGGTATTTGTCGACAACAACTAGTGCAGGTAGATTATCTGAATTCACAGTGTACTGATCCTTATGTAGCGCAATGTCAGGGTCACATTTTCTACAGTAGAGTGTGACTTCACTCTTGTCATATCTCTTTGTATAGTCAATGATACTATTCTCATTCATTCTATAGAATTCACATGTTTCAATTTGCTTATTTGAAGCAATTTCACAAACAGTGTCCTCAAGTGTCGAATCACATTCTGTCACTGTCAAATAAAAATCAGTGGGCTTATAATCATAACACCCATTGTCTTCACAAAGATTACTTATAAACTATAGTTTTTTGTTGTTCCAACAGTCGAATCGATTACCTGGTTCCTCCTCCCACAATAATCTAAAATCACGACGATACCAATTTCGTAGCAATAGACTAAAATCCCGGGTAGGATTCTTTCCAATCATACCGGGATATGTACTCTCCCACTGCTTGCATTTATCATAATGACAATTGGAGCATAGGTGACCTCTAGGATGAGAGTCGCACACCTCTTCAAGACAGGAATTACAACCTTTAATTTGTACAGCATATCCTCTGTGCAATTTACACGGGTTGCATAATCTATACTTTTCGTCATACTCCTCAATCATTGTGCAATTCTCACATGATGACTAGCTGCCCTGTGTGTACATACATAACGGACATGTATGGAACATTTTGTCATGTGTTAACGCTCTCACTGCCACAATGAAACTGAGCTAGCAACAAAAAAAAATGTCAGAGAGAGAGAGAGGAGTAAGTCATCCTTGAGCACCATCTTTCTTATGAAAAAAAGTCCTAAATTTCTAAACTAATGTTTAAAAGCATATTCACAATGTCATTTTGCCGTGTCGTGATCAATAAATCAATAAACTGTGTAAATGCATTTGGACCACGATGTAGAAGCTTCTTACAATATTTCAATGATGGAGAATCAGTTTTCATTATATCGACAAGCATTCCTCGAGAAAATATCTACCTTTGAATAGACAACTCTAGAAAATCATCATCTAGAATCAAACGTTTTTCCATAAGAACTAGATTCCTCATGATTCGATCTTTCTCGAATCTATCCATTTTTTTTTTTATTTTTTTTTTTAGTCATAAATATATCACGAAAAACTTAAGACTAATCATAATTTATTTTTTATAATATAGAAAATATATGCTTTTATAATATATAAAAAAAAATACCATTGATTTAGAAACAGTTTTATTGAACATAATTACAATAATAATATTCACTGAAGCATTTTGTTCTCATCAATATATTTCGATAGGATAACTAACGCTGAACGGATTTTATTTATATTGATAATATTTACTTTTCCAGCAAAACACAGCTGCTCCTCCTGCTTAAATTTGCTTAATGATATCACATATCTCACATACATAATGTCCCATTCAAGACATAGTCTACAGCCAGCAGTTATTTCCACAGCTACATTAGGTACTCGTATATCGCTGCTGCTGCTGCTGTTGGTTCCATCATTAATCTGCAATAATGTAAAAGCACCACTCATTTTTTTTTTACTAATAGCCTTGCAAATAAACTATTCTCTTTGAATTCAATTCTCTTACTAATATGAATTTTAAAGAAAACTATTCCTTTTATTCAAATTCTAATCACCAATCAAATTATGCTCATTCCTCCTGACAAAGGTATAATGACCCTGTAGAATTGGACTAGCAGAAAAACCTGTTTGCTACGGGGGTGTAAGCAAAGTATATACCTTCAAACAAATTCCATATGATGGTTCGAATTACTATAGCTTCTATAGAAATGATATCTCTTGGCAAATGACCCTGGTAACCCCAATTCGTTTAAAATATACACACATATCCATGCCTCAGGCGTATATTTGCATGTATATTTTAAACGAATTGGGCGCTTACTACTGTTAGACCGTAAAAAGACTGACAGTTGACATGAAATGATAGAAATTTGGTTTGGACTTCTATTTTTCATTTATGTATTGTGTTCTAAATTTGAAATTAGCAATACATCAAGTCGTCTAACTCAAGAGAAGTAAGAACACGAATTAAAAAGTTTTATCCTATTTAAGCAAAATTCCGTGTTGGACACTCGGGTTTTGTTGGAACTACCATTTCGTCATATCCTTATTTGACTCGTGGAATAAGGCCACAATCTCTTGTAAAGTACCTTTTCAAGAAATAAATGTTGTGATGTGTATTTCTTTTTTTTTCTTATTTTTTTTTTTTTTTGACGTGTAGAATGTTGAGTAGTCTTATCAGGAAGGCGATGCAAAAACCAAAATCTTCAAACTTGTTTTCCTCGAAAACCTCTCGTGTTTAGATATAATTAAATAAAAAAAACAGTTTTTTTTACCTAAAAGTAAGAAGCGGCATTAAAACTTAAAACGAACAGAAATTAATCCGTATATGATAGGGGCTGTCCCCTCCTCAACGCCTCGCTCTTTATGCTAAAGTGTTTTATTCTTTTAAAAATAAATTTGTGAGAAAGAGTCGAACTTTAGCGTAGAGAGCGAGGCGTTGAGGAGGGGACAGCCCCTTTCATATACGGAATAATTTCTGTTCGTATTAAGTTTTAATGTCACTCCTTAATTTCAGTTAAAAAAAAACTTTTTTAAATTTAATTTCTGAATGTTTTTGAATTAATGCAGGTTTGGATTTTGGCTCACTTGCACATGAATAGTTAAAACGAAATTTGCATGTTAATTTTACATTTCATATTTTTGGCTAAATGGCTTTCTCGAAAGCTGTTTAATTTTATTTACGAACGTTTTTTATTAGTAATAAATATACATAACTTACGAATTAACTTACGTAACGAACTTCTATATTCGTATATTTTTAATCACAAAGGCTGTTAATTAGAATAAATATATCTTATGAAAGTACTAAAAAAAAACTTTAACGTAAAGAGCGAGGTATTGACTAGGGGGCAAACCCAATCATATACGTAATAGTTTCTGTTCGTTTTAAGTTTTAATTTTGAAAAGTTTTCAGTTGAAAAGTTTTTCAGTTTTTTTCTTTTATTTAATTTCTGATAGTTTGTTTAATAATGCTGGGAAATCCGGCGCCCCTTCATAGCAATGTCCCTTCCACCGTGAAAAATTCCTCCATGGGAAGATCCTGACGCCTAACCTCCGACCAAAGCCCTCCCCCCACTACCAGAAAAAATCTGCCCTGAAAACGTCTGTATACTTCCAAATAACGAATACTATATGTAAACGCTGGAAAAAGTTCATAACTTGCAGCCCTTTCCTCGGGGACTATGGGGGATTAGGTCATCCTCAAAGACATAGTTTTTTTTAATTTTTGACCATGCTGAACAAAATGGCTACCTCAAATTTTGATTGGGTGACTTTGGAAAAAACGAGGGAGGGGGCTTAGTTGCCCTCCATTTTTTTGGTGAGTTGAAAAGGGCACTAGAACTTTTAATTTCCTTTTGAATTAGCTTTCCCGCGATATTATAGGACTACTGGGTCGATACGATCACCCCTGGGGAAAAAAAATAAAAAAATACACGCATCCGTGATCTTTCTTCTGGCAAAAAAATACAAAATTCCGCATTTTTGCAGGCAGGAGCAGTTTCTCAGGCTTTTAACTTTTGATGGGCAAGTCCAAACTGGATGAAACTTATAGATTTGAAATCAGCATAAAAATCTGATTCTTTTGATGCATCTATTGGTATCAAAATTCGTTTTTTAGAGTTTCAGTTACTATTAAGCCGGGTCGCTTCTTACTTACAGTTCGTTACCACGAACTGTTTGATAAAATCGCTCTGACGCAACGATGTAATCAAATCTATCCTTTCTTAAATTTCTGCAAGTTTTGGTAGTATTGATAGCAGGTTTTATATAAAATCTCCCCGTGATTCTTATCGAAAAGCTTATTAGCATATGCTTTTAATTGTGTTGCTTCGCCTCAAGTTCTTTTCCATTCAGCTGGGCTATTGCCAGTGGTGTAATTTCGTCAAAATACTGGGGAGGGGGAAGGGGCAAATCCCCCCCCCCAAAGTTTTCCCAAATCAAGTGAAAATGATAGTAAAACTGAAAAATAAGGCATTTGGTAAGATAAAGGCACTATTTAGTACTATAAAAGTACTATAAAGGCGCTTTATAGTACTATAAAGAAAACATAAACTAAAGAAAACTGATCCGTTTCTATTGATGCTTCAATTATGCAGGCTTATCTTTGTTTTAACAAGATTTTTAAAGAAACTAAATTTCAGCTGGGGGGGCAAGCTAGGGTCTGGGGGGGGCAAACTGAGGTCTGGAAGGTGCAGTTACCCCCTGTCCCATAGCAAATTACGCCCCTGGCTATTGCATTTCAATTCTTCTAGTTGTTCATTTTATAGCCGTTTTTGTTTAATAAGTTATTATGTCGAATTTCAAAGTCTCATTCTAGGTCTTCAGGAGTAAAAAAAAAAAAAAAAAAAAAAAGATTATGAGTTATCTCATTGGGATAATGAATACCAAACAATAGACATTTAGTTCAGTAAGGCCGTCGATTATATCCTTTTATATCTTTTCTTTCTGGAATTTTTGAATACCTTTGAATTATTAATATATGACAGGCAAGGACGTATCCAGGCGGAAGGGGGTGTAGGGGGTTTGACCCCCCCCCCGAAATGGCTGTCTGACTCGTAACTCAGGCAAATTCCTCCAGTGTAAATTTTTCCCTGACGAATTCACCCCCTGGAGACTTCCCCCATTAAAAAACCCCAGTAGAAAATTTTTACTTTTTGTTTTTGGCTGTTTTTACTGCACTAGCTCTCTTTAAATTTTGAACTGCCAAATTTGACTTTTTTCTAAAATATATATATATGAATCATATTTTTCATCCTTACCGCAGGGGTTATCGTTATATACATCGTATTGAGCCAACAACACATATTTTTTGGCAATTTCGAATAAAAGGGTTGTTTTGAAATTCAATTCAAAACCGCTTGAGGCCCTAAAGGTCCTGACAACAGTTTTTTTTTTTGAAAGTTTAGAAAGAACTGTAAGGATAATAGAAGCTTCATAGTTTAATTTAGGTTGCATTTTTAATGCATAGTTTAATTAGGTTAATTTAGGTTTTTTTGTGTGTGTGTTAAATTGTATATGACCAGCTTGTTGATTTTATTTTATCTTTTTGAAAACTAAAGAAATAGTATAATTGGAGTCGCAGAGAATTGCCGCCTCCCATCATTGTATGTATGTAGCTCGTAAGTACTCAAAAAAAAAAATCATATGTTTAAAAAATTATGTGCTCAAGGTCAGCACTTTCAACCATAAAAGAGCCTAACCGAGAAGCGATTGGGAGCTTTGTTTGCTATTTTATAGTTCAAATAGAGCTCGTCAAAATCAAGGTCCTCTTAAGGCTTAACATGCAGATAGCACTTTTTACAGAGCGTTTGTTTTACAGAGTTTTTTTTTTTACAAAGCGTTTCTTAGAGGTGTATACGATAGTGTTGCGACATACATAATGGACGATAAAAAAAAGAAGAAGAAGAAAAAAAAACACTCGACTAAACATCCGTCACACCAATGCAGCCGTCCATTGTTACTACAATAAACAAAAGGCAAAATAAACGATGGTGATGTTCTAATTCTTGTTATGGGCTTTAATTTTCTAGTTGGTCATAGTCTGTGTTTGATTCTGAAAAGATACTGCTAGTGAGACAATGCTTCAATATGCCTTTCGTTGTTTGCATCAGTGATGATAGATATTTAATGCTCTAAAGCCACAAGGTCCATGGCTACAAAAAAAAAAAAAACACACAAAAAAACATACACATACAGAATTATTTTCAGCACTCATCCCCCTCCTTACAAAATCCCTCTGTATGTGTCATTCCCAATTTTATATATTTTGCAATCTTTCTTATTTTCCTATAATCTTTCGATCCCATTATTGAAACCAACCACTCACTTGTCCCCAAATTACCAAAATAATTTTTTCCTTAAGTCATGTAATTCGGGACGGGAAGGCGTCATAACTTCTAACCGTCGTGAGCACTGACGTCATTTCGTCTACAAAATCCGTCATAACATCGACAAAAAAAACCGTCAGAGCCACTAACCGTCATAACATCTAAAATTCAAAAACTCTAGTTTTTTGGGGGGTTTAAGGGGAAAAGATATCTAGATTAGATCAGGTTGCGTATTTAATATATGCTATGCTTTACCCCCAACCCTATGATGTGCAAATATATTGCCGAAATTTGTTTCTAAACTATTATAACTTATTACTATTATATAAACTTATAATTTTTTTTAGATGTTATGACGGTTAGTGGTTCTGACGGATTCTCCTTTTAGATGTTATGACGGTTAGTGCTTGTGAAGGTTAGTCAAAACGTTAGCACCCCATTCGGGAAAAAGGACCGTGAAGTAAAGCAGATGTCTGCAAATGATTTTAAGGTTGCTTTTTTCAAATGGAGTAGCAGCAATAATTTCAGGATTCTCAGCTTGGAGACAAACCATGAGATTGTTAACGTTTTTTGGTAGAAGTCTAATGAAGCTCAATGGGTAGGTGAAATCAAATCGCGCAGTAGCAATGGACAGGCTGTGGGTTTCACTTCTTGTGTCGGTGTCTGGTCAGACGGCAGTTTTTGTCATCAAATAGAGCTCTTTGAGTTCTGACAACACGCTCCAAACCACAAATAAAGCCCCAGACCTGTGTCTTGTGTCTGACAAAATTTCAGCTGAAATCCTCTGAGGATTTTGTTGCTATTTTTGGGAAGGCGTCAGGACATCGACACGTCAGGATCACCATCGTCGGGACATCGACAAAATCTGTCATAACATCGACAACAAATCCGTCAGAACATCGACACGTCAGGAAATCGACAGTCATAACATCAACACATCAGGACATCGACAGTCACGATCGCTACCCGTCAGAACATCGACAGTTATAACATCGACACGTCAGTTTATCGACAGTCACAATAGCTACCCGTCAGAACGTCGACAGTCATAACATCCACGCGTAAGTTCATCGACAGTCACAATCGCTCCCGTCTGAACGTCGACAGTCATAACATCGACACGTCATAAAATCACATTTGTTTTTTCATAGTGAAAATCCGTCAGAACCACTAACCGTCAGAATGTCGACAGTCATAACATCGACACGTCATAACATCTAAAATTTTTTCATAACATCTAAATTTTAAAACTTTAGTTTTTTGGGGTTTGGGGGGAGAGGTACCTAGGTTAGGTTTGTTTACGTATTTAATGTATGCTATGCTTTATCCCTACTCTCCTGATGTGCAAATATATAGCCGAAATTTTTTTCTAAACTATCATATACTTATTATTATTATATAAACTTATACTTTTTTTCACATAACGAAAATCCGTCAGAACCACTAACCGTCAGAACGTCGACAGTCAAAACATCAACACGTCATAACATCTAAATTTTTTTTTTATAGATATTATGACGTGTCGATGTTATGACTGTCGACGTTCCGGCGGGTAGCCATCAGCTATTATGGAGGAGGGCTGGTGGGTCATTGTATTGCTGGGGAGGGGGGGGAGGGGTCCGTATGCCTAAAAAATTAGAAATTGTGCCCAAATTTCAAAGTCTCCATGAGCCCTAAGATGAATATAGAAAAAGGTTTGAGGTGGGGGGCTTATTAACAAATGTTAAATTTACCTTCATTTGGATTAAGCCAGAGTATAAGTGCCGCAGGTTCTCTTTGCAGATAAATTTTTTCTTTGTAACATAAAGATTACATTTGCATACTTTTCGCCACATTTGTAGGCACAAAAGGCGAAGAGGCGGAAAGGGGCAAGCTGAGTGTCGTCATGCAATTTATTAGGAGCTAAATTCTGCATGCATGTCTTCATAGTGGCATCAGAGTGGAGCATTCACGAGTTTTCCCAACCAAAATTGTGGCTGCTACCAGCGCTGCCGGGGAACCTTGAGGAGTGGCACCCCACAAGGAAATCATAGCCAAGTAAACAACGCAGTATTTGCACTGCATTCTGATGAATGGATAATGGGTTTGGCTTATTTTGGTGGGCTCTTTTGGGCCGAAAAATCTCATCCTAGATTTTATTATGCTATCTATTAGCTTCTGTACCAGCTATCTATTACGGAATATCTCCTAGTAGTAGCATAATATTTGTAGGCATGAATATATAATGAGTCGAAGGCAGAAGGCGCGAGATTGTCTTTGCAGGATTTCGACTCTTGTTGATAGAAGATTATCGCCAAGTCTGGAAAACCATGTTGTGACCAAGATGAGAGAGGATTGCACAAACCCTCCGACCGGAGGTCCTAGGGACTTCTTGCTGTCCGGTTCTAAGCCGGCCTAAGCGCGTTGTGCAGACTTGAGAAGATGTCTTAGTCCTCGTCTTAGACTGGTTCTGGGACCATTGTTTTTTCTGGGACCATAATAATTTAAATGACTTAAATAACGTGAAAATTGCAACTCTGAATGTTACAATGTTGAAAAACAACTATCATAATGACATGTTGACTGACGAATTCAAACGCTTTCAACTGGACTTATTAGGAGTTTCAGAGACTCATATTCCAGGGGTAGGAAACATGAAGTTAGGTCATATAGAATTCCTTTACTCTGGCAGGATGGATGGGATATATAGACAGGGTGTAGGGCTTATAATAAATGTGGAAGCTGCCAAGTATTGTTTTGGTTGGGAAGGTATTAATAATGGAATGCTAGTCACTCATTTTATCACTAAAAACTGCAAGCCATCAGTCATAGTAGTATATGCCCCTGTAGAACCGACCTTATGGAGATAGTAGTGACTCAGGTAAAGTTTACTTACAGCTAAAGGGAAAGATATACAGGTTCCGAGGTAGAAATGTGGTGGTTTTATTAGAATATCTTAGTGCCCAGGTCGGTAGAAACAGGGATAGATGGTATCATAACCAGGTACATTTGGTGTAGGAAAAGAAAAACTGTAAGTTACAGAAAACTTTAACCAGTAATGGTAACAGATTGCTGCAATTATGAAGGTATAATAACCTAGTTATAACCAATACATAGGTAATTATATAGAGTTATGCATAGTTAGAGGTGTTTGGTCCAGTGGCATAATTTCGTCAAAATCCGGGGGGGTGGGAGGGCAAAGTTGGAGCCACTTTTCCAAAATCAAGTGAAATGACAGTATGAAACTAAAAATAAGCAATTTGGTACCATAAAGGTACTATTTAGTACTATAAAAGTACTATAAAGGTATAGTATTATAAAGGTAAATGTGTACTAAAAAAAGTTGATCTGTTTCTATTGATGCTTGAATTACGCAGGTTTATCTTAGTTTTGACAAGATTTTGCAAGAAACTAAATTTCAGCTGAAGGGGCAAACTGGGGTCTGGGGAGGGGGAAATCCGAGTTCTGGGAGGGGCAGTTACCCCCCCCCCCCACTCCCCATAGTAAATTACGCCCCTGATGCGGTAAGAATATGCTTCAAAATTATGTGGATTCCAAGTTTTTATAGATAGAAGAGTAAAACCGCCCCAGTGACGTTCTCTGAAATTCTGAAATTGGTGGTGTGATTTTCATTGACATTACTTGACTTTTTGGGGATGTTTCCCGAATTTTTTGAAAATCAGACAAATTTTCTCAGGTTTGTAGCTTTTGATGCATAACATTAAACTTTGGGAAATTTACATATTTGGAGTCAGCATAAAAAGCCAAATGTTTTGAAGTGTTAATTGTTGTCAAAATTCCCTTTTTCATTCCCTGTTCCTATTAGGCTGAATTGCTACTTACTTACAGTTCGTTACTATGCGATTTAATTGGTACTTGCATACAAATCGCTAAGTATGTACTTCTTATTTTGGATTTATTTTGGCATGTTTTTAGAAGACAATACAATTGTCTACTTTGCAAGCCTGCTACTACAAAAATAATAACATTCAACTACAACCCGTGCCCAAATTTTATTGCATGTAAACAATTATGTACGGACACCAGTGCTTTTGTATTAGTATTCAAATCGCGTTGCGATTACAAATTTTGTAGTTTGTGCAGACTAAGCACACAAAAATAACATTTGACATATATTGAAAATTGAAATAAAGTATAATAAATTGAATATTCTGTTTAATCTAAACGTGATTAGGCAGAAGTTGGCTATGGCGTCTGCAAAATTAAAAAGGAAAAAAAAAATTCTCAAAATATTTTGAGAAACTGTTTTATAAGAAATCATAGATTAAATCATGCAAAGTTGCAGTGGCTTATTTTGGTGATGGCAGAAAATATTGGCAAGGAGTGGGACCAAACTAAAAAATACCCCAAAGCCGGGTGGATGTGATATACGATACAGGAAAAATGAGAATAAATCCTAGAAATCATAAGATATCTAAAATTAGGTACTTATACTTTATATATAACACACGAAAGAAGTCAAGTTTGGTTAATGCTAATGAAATGAAATAGGATGAAAATGTAATAGTTAGAAACAAATTTGGGCTATATATTTGCACATAAGGGGGGGGGAGTAAAACATAGAGTATATTAAATATGTAACCTAACCTAACCTAGGTACCTTTCCCCCCCCTAAACCCCAAAAAACAACAGTTTAAATATTGTAAACGCGATAAGAAATTACGCTTTGCAATCCATTACGCTTTGCAATCTAGTATGCCTTGCAAATACCCGTTTGCCGGGTTCCCATTTGTATTTCCTTGTACAGTCTATAGCGCTGTGTTATGTATAAAGCATGAGTACCAAAAAGAGTGTGGGGCCGAATGTCCACCTATGTAACTTCTTATTCTAACTTGTATAAAAGTGCCAGGCCCAAAAATTGGCGTCTCTAGGCCCTATCTTATTAGTCTATCTTCATTTGTTGTCAAATTTATACTTTACTCTCTCTCTCTCTCTCTCTCTCTCTCTCTCTTTCTCTCCCCCTTTCTCTCTCTCATATATTAGCTGAACTTTATAGTTCCGCATTTGTTTACAAGTTTAAATTCGATGTTCTCAAGGTACAAGCATAAATTTCTATTTTATGGCAGAATTAAAATAAAGGAGGCACGCAAATAAGGGTCAAATTATACTTTTTGCTAAGGTAACTAGAGCTAAGGAAGCATGTATGAACAGGCTAGTATGGGCTGTAGGCTAGGGGATCTTCAAATTTTAGCCCTACTAATATAGGAGCCTACTAATAACGTTTATACTGCACAATGTATATTAAATAAATGTGCAGCATCTTCTAAATTTTTGTGGTATCGAAGACTTCCAATAGTCAAAATAAAACATCTACTATGAGCAAATAAACCTAAGGGGATAAATATAATTAAGAAGGGAGCCGCAATTCCAGATCCCTAAGTCGGGATCCGCTGTTATTGGGGAAGAGACCTCCACTAGGGACCCCAATTATGCTTACTTTGATATTTCGATCAAATACGCCCTATCTACGGAGATTCCAAATTTTATTACCCATGAGGCGTTAATTAGGTCCTGGCTAAACTTCATCATTGTCCTTAAATCTTAATATCCTTAATGTTATCAATATCCATAAAAAAATCACAAATAAACAAAAATCATGACTGGATTTAAAGGGTCATTGAAAAAGATGGAGCCGTGCTGCAGCGATATCCATTGTGGCTCAAGCACGTGTTGCCAAGTTGCGTCCGATACTTATGGTTACGCAGTGTCTGAAGCAATTTGAGTAGACTGTGTGCCTAAATGAGAAGTCCTCTCTGCTTGATTTTAAGATGCATTTACAGTGGGTTCAAAGCAGAGAACAGGGACGAAATTTTCTTCGCCAAAACGAAAAACGGTATTATCCCATTTTGCGGGCCTCTCTAAAAAATCAAGTTTGGTTGATGCTAATGAAATAAAATAAAATAGGATGACTATGTAATAGTTTAAAGACAAATTTGGGCTATATATTTGCACATTAAGGGGGGAGGGTGGGGGGCAAACATTGCATATATTAAATACGTAACCTAACCTAACCTAGGTTCTTTTTTCTCCATCTAAACTCCTAAATACAACACTTTAAATATCTTAAAACCACGCTATACAATGTATTTTTCTACAGCAGTGTCTTTAATCATCTTGTAAAAACGGGTTTTTCAACGCGTCTCTCCCGTTTGACTGTAGCATCTCTTGTTTGACTAGTTTAGAGAGGCCCGCAAAATGGAATTGTACCCGAAAAACTGTATAGAAAGCATGTTAATTTTTTTTTCTTCAGCCCAAGCCCTTCAAAAAAAAATTGGTTCCCAACCTCCCCTACCGACAAAGGAACTTGAAATGCCGTCATTTAGAAAATATGTCCACGGATGGCCTATAGGGGGTATCCCCCTTTGGATGTATATTTAAGATGGCTGAATGTATTTTGAAGTGCAATGCCCTGTCGTTTTGTACATCTTCTTATATGCCTTTGCATAAATAATAGCAGTTACGTAAACATTCTATAACACGCTTTAAAACACGCAACTGTGCATGGTGATTATTTTGCTTCCTTTATTTTTGTCTTGACGTTATGTAACTAAACAGGTTGTAAATGAAGCATATATATATATAGATCTGACTGCCATTAAGTTCATCAGTTAATATTCTAACAACCAAAATGAAGCAGTTTGTTGTGATCTTGGCCTGTAGTCTTGCAATTGCATCGGCTGTGCCGGTAAGTTGATGCTCTTCTCTTCGGCCGTTTTGCCTTAGTATGCGTTTTTCAAGGGGATGGATTACTTCTAGCGACATGGAACAATCTATTTTAAAGAAATTTCAAGTTAAAGATAATCGTAGCTTGGAAAATAAAATGACAGATTCAAGTCTTGTTTTAAAGATAAATCAGAATACAAAGGGCGGGGGATCAATTTTGTTTTGGTACTTGTCTAGAATCCATTAAACACGCGAGAAAGACCGCATATAGAATTTCAAAGATGCCATATGAAAAACAGGTTTCCGCTGGCTAGTGAGGTGTTGCTAACTCCGTGACAAATATTTAAACTTTAGTTTTTTGGGGTTGAAGGGGCAAAAAAAGTTACCTAGGTTAGGTTAGGTTAATTATTTAATATATGCTTTTCTTTACCCCCCCCCCCTTATGTAAAAAATTCATAGCCCAAATTTGTTTCTAAACTATTATATTTTCATCATATTTTGTTTTATTTCATTAGCATTAACGGAACTTAACTTATCGCGTGTTTATTGGATTCTAGACAGGTATCTTTTTTTTCTGTCCAGTCAAATTAACGATTTATCTCGGTTGACATTGTATTTGGAGTTATCAAAAAATATTTATATACCGAAATTTTGCTGTCTCTTGTAAATATTTTGCCCTCTCCTTCTCTCTCTTTGCCCTCTCTAATTTGCCCTTTCTGATTTAGTGTAGATCTTGCAACCTATATATTTTCTGACGAAAATGAAAAGTATGAAAACGACTTTTTTCGGACGAAAGTAAGGAGTGATATTGAAACTAACAACTTAGTAATTATACTATAGATATAGTGTGACTTATCTTCATTTTAAGTTTTAACGTTGCTCTTTATTTTCATTAGAAAAAAAAATTTATTCAATTTATGTGCGTTTTTTAACAATGTATCGAAGATTATTCCAAGTGTTTAGGGAATGCGTACATATTATATTTTTAGGCTTGTTTACCGAGAAAATTTTGCATTTTAGACCCCCCCTCTCATACTCTCATACAATTTTCATTTCATTTTTTTTCATGGATCCTTATCAGGTCGAAATTGGTATTGCGTCACAATATGACAAAAACATAAACATTGCTGCGACGTCATCTCTTTTGTTGCATAAAAAGGGCAACAAAGCTTTGGTTTGAACAAAAGGGCAACAAAACTTCGGCTTATCATTGGAATGATCCTCAATCTTCTTCCATTATTATACAGTTAACGGTTCGACACAATAAACGAAAAAAAAGAGAATCTGTTTTTGCCTTGTTGTCCCCCTCTTTCTAGGCTAAAACTTTTGATGTGAAGTAGATATTTAACGAATTTATTTTTTGTAATCAGTGATGTAGATCATTTCTACCCAATTATTGTGTTTTTAGAAGTACCAGTTTATTGTGGTAGAAGATGGCTTGTAGCCTGAACCATGAAGTATTAATAGCTCGAAAAACTTTAATTCTAAGCCCTGGCCCCATTGGAAATTCTTTTCCCCTCTGTAGATCAATTTTAGCGAATTTCCATACCTAACTCTTTTCTGTCTCAAAAAGTTTCATTATAACCTAACCCGGGTTTTTATCCCATTAGTTCTACCTTAGAATGAAAAGAGCCAAAATAAAATGACAAAATAGAGGGCATACTTTTCTGAGATAGTAGTTTTAAAATATATTTGCATATATTTGTCAGTTTCAAAAACAATCCTACCAAAAAACCTGCTATTTTCTTTCATAATTTTAATTGCCATTTCTGTATTGAGATGGTGAAGTCTCCAAAATTATTTATTGCTTTTAGAATGCTTCCCTTTTCTATCAATTGAAAAATTAAGCAGTTTTTTCTACTTAAAATTGAAACCAAAACTTAAACGTGCCTAAAACCAAACTTTAAAAACTAACAACACCAGCATAATTTCCAGACTCAAAGTTGGACTCAGTGTGAGTAACAAGTTTTAGTTTAAATGGGAGTAACAAGTTTAAATAAATTAGTCTAGACCGATTCAAACAATGAACTAAATTACTAGGCATTTGGAGGATATCAGTACGGACAGTGGTGGATCCAGAGGGGGGTTAGGGGGCGCCCCCCCTAGCGTAGTCTATAGTAGCGTAATTTACTTAAATAACCCAAGTTTGTGTTAATTAAACTTGCTCTTAAGACAAGTTTATCGGATCAACCTATTTTGCGCCCCCCTAATTTTTTTTTATCGGATCAACGTGTTTTGCTCCCCCCCCCCTAAAAAAATCCTGGATCCGCCCCTGAGTACAGACGAAGTGAATGATGTTGAGGGTCAGAACTAGTCAATGAATTTGAACTTAACGTGATCGGGACTGTTTACTCCTGGTTTATTCATAGTCAAATAAATTCACAGTCTTATTTGCCTGAATCTCTTCCCAAAAATGACGACTCGTGAATCGTAATTCTTTTATCTAGGCTTTTGTTTAGGCAGATAAAATAAATAAGCGAATACTGTAGGGCTTATATGGCTAGTCGGGTCGTTAACGCTCCAGACTTGAAATCCTGAGGTCAGGGGTTTGAGTCCTGCTATCGCTGGTTTTTTGGTTTTGGAACGGGGGTCAATGGTGTGACTGCAAGCACAACCAGAGTCGACCCAGCTTTAAATGGGTATCTGGAGAAATCTGAAGGAAAAACGCAGGAGCGTCGGATGATTTGCCCCCAAGCATTGTACTCCCGGTCGAAGGCATCGAATCGCGATATCGTTACTTGCGCAACGCAGACCATTGGTCAGCATGTGAAAAAAAGTTTAAACTTATGCGGCTTACCCAATGAGGGACTATGAAACGGAGGTCAGCATCGCTGGTTTGAACTTGAGTCCTTTCTTTACCTTCTTTTTACCTTTTACTCACTTTAGGGTCCTTTCTTTTTGCAGGTATTGATGATAAGTGAGAAAAGACTATTTTTTTATATATATTTAGCTATTTAAATAAAAGCCACGAGCTTGCTATTCTCAACTATAATCTGTGTATTGCCATCTGATGTAAATGTTATCCTTTGTTTTGGCAAATAGATTAGAAAAAACAAAGGATGAAAAAAAAAACATCACCATAATGTAAAGCCTCCTGTTTCCTCCAGATACGAATTCTCTTTAGTAGTAATTGCAGTAATAATAATTTATTATCCAAGAAAACAGAGACAAAATCAATATAGATAATTTCGGAGACCACACTGCCTTTCCATGACGATGAATAAAAGTTCAAATAGGGATAAAATTCTTTTAATAGACAGTGATGATGATAACAGTGACAGAAATTCACAAAAATACCAGATATTTCGGTCACATATTCAGTGACTACTGATGACGGTTTACTACTGATGACGGTCACGGCATATGTGGCCGAAATATTTGGTATTTTTGTGAATTTCTATCACTCTTATCATCATCACTGTCTAATAAAAGGTTTTTTTCCTATTTGAACTTTTATTTAATGACATAATCAATCGATAGCACACCAAAAGCGTCACTTGCGAGGGTGTGCTACTAACAAAAAATAAAAAAAAATAGAAGAGAAAAAAGTATACAAATAAAAAAAACAAACAAGTATACTCTATAGGAAGGTACATGTCCACTAAAATGCTAACTTTTAAATTTTCTTTCAGTACGCAGGACATCATCACCAAAGGACTCAGTCTCACGGCCAACAACGATATGGAGTTCCTCAAGCTCACCCAGCTCAACCAGGCCAAGTTCAACAAAGGGGCGAACCAGTCCAGGTTAAATCTGCTACCCCCAAGAATATCCCCGGTGTAGCCACAGATCTCGGAGCATCTACACTTGTTGACTTAGTTGTCAAAGCTGGCCTTGCTGATGCTCTTTCTGGACCCGGTATGACCTGTTATGATATTTCATCAGAAAAGGGGTAGAGGTACTTTAAAGCTTACCGGAACAGATAACCGAAATCTTTTATCCAGGTTAGACTGGTAACAACTGCTGATTATGATGATGTATGTGTTATGCTAAAACCATTGCGTTAATCCAGTAACTAAAGCATACCAATATGACGACGCATTAATTTATCTGTATGGATGGGAAAACAAGGGTTTCCACTTCAACCTGTCTTATCAACCTTCTTCTGAGGAGATTCACCTGGGGAGCCAACAGTGGATAATGTGGGCCTAATGTTTTTTTTGTTCTTTTTTTTAAGAAGAGGGTTTAATTATGGCCTATGAGTATCCTTAACGACAAAAAGGCGGGAGTATTTCAATCAGAAATATAATCCTCTTTCTCAGATATTTATGTATAATTGGTGATGTCCAGGTTAAACGGACATCACTTTAACCTGTGAATCTAGACTTGAACTAGTTTCTAGTTCCTAGCTTGAATAGCTGAGCTGTATTTTGTAGTTTAGGTTTATATTTTAGCTTGATTTTAAATTTCAAATATTTATTCTGATCAAGCTAAAGATTGATCAATCTTTAGCATGATCAGCATAAAAATCCGATTCTTTTGATGTATTTATTGGTATCAAAATTCCGTTTGTAAAGTTTCGGCTACTATTGAGACGAGTCACTCTTAGTCGTGTCAAAGTCTTTGGAATTGTCTAGTGAGGTGAACTTTACAAGTCATCATTTTTTTTGTGTTTTTCTTCTTCTTCTATTTTAGATAGAGTGTGCGGCAAAGTGCATTTTTATGACTATTTTTCTTCTTTTTTTTCTCTAAAGGTTACAAAAACTCCTTCGAAATAGTGCTCAAACTACAATTCTTTAATGCTAGGGAGTTGTTGAGAGGGGTGAGGGGGGGGGGGGAGGTAAAGAAAACTTATTTTCATCTAGACATTAAAGTAATAAATAATTCCTAACTTTTTCTGGTTTCAGATTTTCATTTGCCTAGAAATCATACCAAATTATTTCTTGTAATATGTTTGGATTTTTAAGTCTTTAACAAAATAAGTTTTATAGAGTACATTAAATCTTGAAATAGATATTTTTAAAGACATAAGTGCATTTATCCCCCAACAAACTATTTCAATTCAATAAATATATTGCCCAAGCGCTTGTGTAGAGCTAAACAAATTCAACGCTAAAACAAAGAATTTACAATAAAAAAAGTATTATAAGAAAGACCGAAAAAATTGAAGGAAAACTTTAAATTTGTTTTAAAAGATATAAATTTCATCTCAAAAAATAAGTAGAGTAATTTTCAGGATCTGTAGAAGCGTAAGCAGTCTTGGGCTGACGATGGGCTGTATCTCCAGAGTTTAAGTTTGCAATAAATCAGATAAGCTTATAATATATATGATAGTATTGTTATAATAAGTTTATTTAATAGAATAAAGACAAATCGATACCAAGACTTCCTATTATTTTTAAATTCTTATTCATTGTATTTTTTTTACTTTTTCGCTACTTGTTAGTGTAATTAATTTCAAAAATGTTTTTTTTTATCAAGTTTCCGAATTATTCATTGTCTGAATTTTTTTATTTACTTGTACTATAACTTTTTCTGCTCTTCCTTTCTGAAGGCCAGAGGGATTGATGTAATACTTTTCGTTTATTTAACCTTAGTTAATCTCGAAAAAACAAGTCTGGACAATCTTTTTCCAAAAAAATTTTGTATTTTTTGGGGACAAGATTTTGGCTGATGTAAATTAAAAGGAGTAATGCCACAAACTTTTAATTTGAAAGGAGAGTAAAAAAAAAAAATAAATGATTGTTTTCCTTTCTTTTCTGTCATGGGAATTACAGACACACTTCTTGCGTAAAAAACGGTTTTGAATTCTCCAAGAAAGTAACAATTTTGACATTGAAATCTCCATTTTCGAACACATTTTGTAAGTGATAAAAGAGGATATGACTGATATTGGAGTTAGTTTCTAAATATCCTGGGAATCAATTAAGGGCAACAGAATTGTCCAATCAATACCGCTTATTTAGTTTTAGGGACAGATTTAAAATCTAACTTTTAACAGAAATACCAAAAAATATTATTTTAATTACGGCAGGTGATTTCTTTGTTCAATATTTCTTTTAAAAACGTTTAAGGCGATCCTTATAATTTGGCTTATTTAGATATTACTCCAGGATGATTATTCAGAGAGTACTTTAGAATAAACAATAGTAACATGCCGAATATTTGCAGGACCATTCACTGTTTTTGCCCCAACAAACGAAGCTTTTGCTGCCCTACCCAAGCCCACACTCGATGCACTTGGACAAGATACCGCACTGCTCAAAAAAGTCTTGTTGTACCACGTTGTCCAAGGCGAAGTGCCATCTACAGCTCTTGCCAATGACATTACAGCGCCAACTCTTCAAGGTGCTAAAGTTCGTGTTAATATTTACGGAGATGTAAGTATTCTAGTGGGTGTTATATATATAATTTATTGAAGTTGCAGTGGGGGGATCTAACTTGAAACTTCTAAAGAAAGGTGAAAAGTTCGAAGGATGGGCGCAAAAAACCTTGAACGAACAGGTGCACTAGCTTTAGCATATAACATACAAGGGAATATAATACCATTTTTCATATATAAAATCTTTGAATATCTTCTAGAGGGATGGGAGGGGGTCAGGGTTTTCCTGAGGCTCATTTTATTGGGGTGGGGGCGACCTTCATAAATTTTATCGAATCGCCACCTGATTTTTGCCGAATTTTCTGCAGAAATCAAGAATTTTGCTACATTTCAGCTTAATTTTGCAAAATTTATGCCGAAATTTTCACCTTCGGGGAAATTTGACAAAATGCCAAAAAAGTTGGGGGGGGGGGACCTCATGTTAGTTTACAGAAAATCTGTTTGATAGTATTAAATAGTGAATCGAAATATTTTCTGGTCATCATCTTTACTACTTTCGTTAGTTTTTGCTCCTTAGCCAGTTAATACTTTTTATACTACAGACACAGACACTAAAATTACAGACACTGTACTACAGACACTGACACTACAGACTAAAAATACTACAGACACTAAAATTTTTAATAATAAATTTTGATACTACAGACACTAAAAGTAATTTTAAGAGTATTATTTTTAAAATGAACGAAGAGCAATCGGGTAAAACACCTTTTATTTAATAAAGAATGGTAAAACTAAAGGTTCAATCTAGCAATCAACTTTTGAATTCTTTTTTTTTCTTCTTTCTTATCATTTTTTCCTCTTTTGAGACCAAATGGTGCTTCGAAAATAAGCTAGAAAATCGGTTATATATCTCAAAGCTGAGTAGCGATTTAAAAGCGAATACTCTTCAAAGTTAACAGTAAAATCTTTGAGATTTGTCGAATCTTGCTTGTTTTCACCATCAAAATCTTGCTCAAGATCAGAATTTTTGAGATTTTTCAAAATCTTGCTAAAATCCTGCAGATTCCTCGAAATCTTGCTTTAAGATCACAAAATCACAAATCACAAATCACAAAATCATTCCTCAAAATCTTGCTCATCTTGGCCATTTTTCTGGTCATTTGTATTTAGTCAAATTCATTGTATTTAGTCAAATTCAATGCATCCTAAATTCAGTATAAATAGCTAAATAGTAAATTTATTATGTCATAGGTGCCGACGAGGGATTGGATTCCCCCTCCCTTCAGAACCAGCAAACATATATCGAAAGGCTAGAAAATTTAGCAAGTGAGAAAAAAACAACATGGTTTTTCACTAAACAGAAATATTTTTTTTCTAAATATCTACCCAAAACGAATACAGAAAAACAGGAATGAAGTGAATACCCAACTTTTCCCCTCTTTGGAATAGGAAATAAGCATATAGATAATTTTGGAGACCACACTACCTTTCCATGACGATAAATAAAAGTTCAAATAGGGATAAAATCCTATTAATAGACAGTGTTTCACAAACAGTGATAGAAATTCACAAAAAATACCAGATATTTCGGTCACATATGAAGTGACCGTCATCTCGAGGTTTACTACCGATGACGGTCACTGCATATCTGACCGAAATATCTGGTATTTTTTTGTGAATTTCTATCACTGTTTGTGAGACACTGTCTATTAAAAGGATTTTATCCTTATTTGAACTTTTAATTATCGAAATAAGCATAAAGACTCAATATTTAGGAAAACTACAAGAAAAGTATCTGCTATACAAAAATTGATGTATTTAAAACCCCCCCCTACACTGAGTATTTGTTGCACGTGGTTATGCAAACATCCTACCCGATCACATACCCCATCCGGTAGAGTATAACTCCACCCGGTTGTCAATGTTTATTCTTCTTTCTAGGCCATCACTGCTGATGGTGCTCAAGTTATCAAACCAGACGTACGTGCCTCCAATGGAATAATTCATGTTGTAGACAGAGTCCTCTATCCTATCCCAGAAACAGCAATTCCTTCAGTCCTTATCAACGATCCTCAACAGAGATTCACTACTTTGGTAACAGCTGTTAAGGAGGCTGACCTAGTCGAAACACTTCAAGCTGGTAAGTCCTAACTAGGTCAAAAGAAATGAACCCAATAATTTTCTTGTTTGTGGAAAAAACATCATACAAATGGACAATATATTTTTCGTGTGTCTCTTATGGATTGAGTAATCCAGTGGCGAAGCCTCTGCTCCTCCATATGTTGAAGACTTTTAATAATGCAGTGTCAAAAACCCCTATAAGTATATTTAAAACGGCGATTCTGTGCCCCCCTGATAATCCCCCAATAAGAGCCCTTTCTGGGCTGAGACTGACATACTTGCATTTTCGTCTTTTGTTTATTTGCACCTTGATTTACTTATACCTCGTTTTTGCACCTTGAGTTACTAATAATTTTGGTGGAATTTTGAAACACTAATTTTAATTTTAATTTTAAATTTGCTTTTTTATTATCGGTCCATAAAATATCATATGTACAAAATTCTTTAAGTGTTTTTTTTTTCATCAATATTTATTACAACTGATCAAAAACATGCTTAAAAGTAGCAAACCGTTCCATACAACAACCTGGAAACCAGAATAAATTGTCAAAGAGTCGAACCGGTAATGATTTTTCCCGCGGGAGGGCAGAGGATCTCTTATCTAATCATACTACCGATAAATTTTTTTTTCGTTGTTATACTACAGTATTAGTTTTTTTTTACTGTTTCCTTTTTTAAATCTATACTATTAATTTTTCCACTAGTACTATACTTCCTTATAATTTTTACGCATTAAATTATATATTGTTTCCCTTATGTACATTTTGTTCACCTTGTTGGAGGGGCACTTATGACACTAAATGAATTCTCAGGTCTTTTGTTGCAATACTCAACTACTTAAAAAAAAGCCTTAAAATGAAACTTAAAAGAGGTCTAAAATCATTTTGAAAGAAGTTTATTTCAAATTTTGGATGGGAGCTTGTAATAAAAAATATACATAAAATAACAAAAAATCACTAAGAAACTTATTGGGCATTCTTTTTAATACATTCATATTTTCATTTATACTAATGAGCATTCAGAAATGATGTTCTTTCAAGTAGAATTTTCAGAATATGGTAATATTTTTAGAATCATTCTAAAAATGATATAGAAATGCTTTCAATTGAAGGAAGCGTGAACTTTCAAATAAATGCTCCTAAAATAAAATCATGTGCTTAAAATCCTCTGAGAATTCTCTGATTAAGGAGGTTTTGAAATCGCTTACTTTCAAATAATTGTTCTTACTACGACCTGACTAGAATTGCACTTGAACAGACTGGAATATTTTTATAACAGAGTCTTATAAAACGTTCCTAGTATGACGTTCCTAAACTAGACGTTCCTAATATGATACGAATTCTTACCATTTGAAGTTCATTAAATGTTCTCTTATTACGGGGTTTGAGAATAGGTGCACGTTCAAATTATTGTTCCTAATATAGTTCAAGATTTCTTTGTAAAAAAAGGGTTTCAGTAAGGCTTGCCAAAAAAATGCTCAGGAAATTTATTTGGGAGAGGAGAGCCCAGGCAAGCTGAACTTCATGAGTGAATTTTGTGACCGAATGAATAATTTTAACCAAGTGGAACAATTTTTAAGCATCCTAACCTATCAACCTCTTTATTGAAATTGCTCGAAAAAATTTTAAGAATAAGTACTGCAAACGAACAATATTCAAATTTGGCTTTGACTATTATATAAAATGTTATAAATTCATAAAATTATTCAATAATTCTAGATGGACCCTATACTCTATTTGCTCCAACCAACGATGCCTTTAACGCCCTTCCTGCCGGAACTCTTGATGGTCTTTTGAAAGATAAAGCAGCTTTGAGGAACGTACTTCTTGGTCACGTTGTTCCAGGCACCATCTTCGCTAAAGGTGTCCCTGCTGCCGGGGCTGTACCTGCCGTTAGAACTGGCACCCAAATCAACGTCCGAAAGTCTACTGGTAAGATATTCAATTCTCTATTATTATTGTTTAATATTAATTAAGAGGGTAGTAGATCCCTCTAATGTAATTATATACGTTGCAGATAGTCATCTATCCTATCCCAGATACAGTAATTTCATCATTCCTTACTAACGATCCTCAACAAAGATTTACTATTTTGATAAGGAGGCTGATCCAGCTTAAACACTTCAAACTGGGATGTAATTTGGTTCAAAATTGGGCATAGGCCGAGGATTTGATATAAAGCTTCTAGGCCCTAGCACTTTTGCCGTTCCGTTTTTGTGACATTTTCTGGGAAATCTCCGAAAATTCGCCAATAGTGGAAGCACTGAACAGAACCGCAACTGATGAGCCAAAAGTAGTGAAAAAGAGAGGCGATACCGGACTCTCAGCTGTAATTCTTGGGAGACATGAATTCTTGGGCTACGGAATTCCTGTTTTTTTTTTGTTTTTTTTAATCACTTTTCTGTAAATAGGCATCCCGGCGGCGGAGTTTCTGGAGCTTTGACGATAAATCACAGCAGTCTAGTTCTGTTAAGACAAAAATCGCTCAGTGATAATTTATTGCGTTCCCTGGCATTGTGTGCCCCTACACGCGGGCCTAGTGGGCTTATTGATAAATCTGGGCCTGTATAAACTTAGAATTGGGGATATTGAGAAGGAACACATTAAGTGCAGGCAATTCTACTATACTTTGCCCCCTCCCCCATAATGTGCAAATATATAGCCAAAATTACATATTTTCCATGTATTTTGTCATGCGTCACTCTTGTTTAGCCCGTGTATTCGTAAATTAAATCAGCGCTTACACAAAATCAAGGATGGGAGAGGTGTCCCAAAACACATGGGAAACATATAATTCTGGCTATGTATTTGAACAGCAGGGAGAGGGGTGTTTAAAGTATAGTGGAAGTGCCTTCGAAATGTTTAACTATAATTTTATGCTTAGCCTAAAGAAAGAATTCTTTTCTCAACATGTTTCCTTCTCAGTAGCCCCAATTTTAGGTTTAGCCCTAAACTGAACTCGTAAATTGTCTTATTCGGAGGTATAATATGACGTCTAGACAAGACATGGTTAATAACTGAGTCCAAGATTATACAAAAGTGTCTTGTATTTGATATTTTACTTATGTGTGGCTTGAACAGAAAAATAAATAGGGCAGTTATATGAAATACAAATTCAACTATAGAGAAACAGAGAGTTTTGTTACCTCTGAAAATGTTTTGATTCAGAAACCTTTCGTTCTAGCTACTTGCTTGATATTTTTTTTCCAAAGAGCCAATCAGTTTTGAAAAAGGTGGAGTCTCTCTCGAGAAAAAGAGGCGAGAAAAAGGCGGAGTTTATCTCGCCATAGATTGCGTTTCTCTGTCTATCTAGATTTGTTACTCATTATTAGTTTTTTTCGGACCACATTACAGTCAAAATTGTTGATAAAACCAAAATTACGCATGACCGTTTTAAGAAAAACGCAATGACAAACCCTCGCAGGGATCACACTTTTCCGGAAAAAACCTCCCCATTCATATTCCATCTTCCTTAGACACTTTTCCAGCCAGTTCCTACCTTGTCTCCCGTTCACTGCCGTACCTCTCGCTATAAAAAACCTTTGTCCCTTACATTTTGGAAAAACAAATAAAACATCCCACTACTTTCCCGATCCTAATAACTCGGCACAGGCGGTGCCAATGTTTCGTATTTCTTTGTTCGTTTTTTTTCCCTTCGTTCTTAAGACCTAATGTTGTGATTAAGGCCTGAAGCTCTTTTCATCACGGAAGCTCTTTCCTATTTAACAAATTTTCACGTTTATTGAAGGGTTTAATTTTTTTTCATTTAAAGCAATCTATTTTACACCTTGTAATCTGTTTTCAGCTATTTATGAAGTAACAATTAACTAACTTCGAACGAATTTATTTTGCAGATGGTGTCAGTGTGAATGATGCTAATGTTATCCAAGCTGACCTTCCAGCAACAAATGGTGTCATCCATGTCATCAACAAAGTGATATAAACAAAAAGTTGTATTATTATTTCTTTTTCTTTTTTTTTACCATTTTGTACAAATAAAACGCTCGTATTGAATGCCCTTTTACAAATTTAAAGTCACGTGTCACATACTACTACTGCTGACAACTCTTTGCAGGACCGAGCCGCCTTATGCTAATTCAACTGCACGGACTCCTCCTCGTTCAGAATCTATTCGAAACCTTCCTTTTTACAACCTCCCAATAACTTTCAATTTGCCTTAATTTTTTCCTTCCCCCCAACCTCGTCGGGGACAACTTGCTTTTTTTTTGTCTGAGATGGTTGGCTGAGAAATAGAAACTTTATCTTTTCTTCAGAACCTGTTCCAGCCTTCTTAACCCTTTTCTCATTATAGCCTAAGAGGGGTAATGCAACCAAATTTTTCGCACAGTTTACTGTTTGAAATACGTTCAGTCACATCGGTTACCCCAGACAATATGTAAACCGTTTCTCTGGGGAGCATCTAGCTAATCCTCCTCCGTTTTTCAAAGCATCCACGCTTCAGAACCAAGATTGACCACTGTCATTACTAGTTTTCAGTTTTCTAGTTTTTAGCTTTCAGACATGTCTTCTTATTCTTCCAAATTTTTTTTCAACTGAGAAAAAACACCCTGTACCTTTGTTAAACCCATCTTTGTCAAACTGTTCAAGGTAGCACGCATTGAGTAAGGAAGGACCTTTGGCAATAGTAACTGAAGCCTTGGTATGCCATTCCCAACAAGACTGGCCGTAGACACATGTTTTTTTTTCTTTTTTTTAGGCTTTTATATCAAGGTGAATCTTATCAAACCATTATTAGTAAAACATTTGGCAAAGTTTTAGAGCCCTTAATAAGTATAAAACATGTCAAATCTCACCAGAATGCAGTTTTCTGCTATTTTGTGCAAGCAAAAACAAGCAAGTTTGGCCTTACAAAACAGCCTAAGGTGCTATTGAGTGAAAATTCTACGATCAATTTGGAGCTTCAGAATCTGCTTATGCAACTTTTTATCTTCAAAAGTCCAGAATGGTTACTAAATACACATTCAGTCCATTAAGTATGGATAATTATTCATAGAATAAAAACTAAATAATTCTCTTCAATTATTTAAAAAACTTTAATTAAAATTAAAACTGAAAACGACGAGTTAATATCCAATATATAGACTGATGTCAAACACCCAAACTGAACAGAGGTCAGTGAGCTCGAGAATCTGAGCACTGAGCACTATGGAGGACCAAAAAAAAAACAACAACAAAAATATGAGTAGATACATGTAAGACTGAACTAAAAATTCAAAGCAGAGTAAGTAGCAACATTAATGCTTAATGCGAGCTGGAATTATTCCAAATCCAAGGGGTAGCCCAGGTGGCTTTGATTTACCATAAGGTGGGAGGAGAAGAAATTTACTTTTCAAATTCTAGGAGGGGTAATTCTTTTTCAATGGAAATACCAAAATATGTATTTTTACAGGAAAGGGGGAACCGAAAATTCAAGGTATAGCATATACCCACTCATTTATGTCAATGTGTTGCCCCTTCATCAACCCCCCTCTCTTCACGGTAAAGCTTTATAGTACTTAATTGAAATCATTTATGAATACAACGTTTGAATGCGTTTATGCAACGTAACGTCAACGTTATGAATGCAACGAAATGCAACGTTTATGAAATCATTTATGAATGCAACGTTTATGTAACGTTTGAATGCGTTTATGCAACGTAACGTCAACGTTATGAGTGCAACGAAAATGCAACGTTTATGAAATCATTTATGAATGCAACGCTTCTTAAAATATTTTAGCTGGAAATTTGATCGTTTATGATTCTTCCTACCATAGAAAGATATGTGGTCAAATCTACTATAATCTGAAAATTGGCTCTATTCAACTGAAGCACTCCTCATTGAAAGTTTGAAAGCATAAAAGGATTGTTTGAGAAAGTCGACGTTCCTGTCATCTTAAAACATCTATTTGCCGTTATAATAGTGAGCGGGCAAATATAAAATAGTTTATGCTCGTTCTTTTTTTAGGGGGATAAATGGTCTGTAATGACTGTTCATTTTTTGTGGACTGCATTTATATTTAAGAATAAATATTATAAGATTCACCAGTAAGGTCTCTGAGACAGAGAAGTCATGCTGATATTCTTTCTTTTTGCAGAAGTTTAACCCCTTTTCTGAAATTATATGAATTTTACTAATAGCTATGGACGAGAAGGGTTAAAATTACTAAATTTTGCAAATGTACAATTAGTATAATTTTATTTTCAAGTTGTGTATACTGTTGTCAAACTGCAACAAAAGCTGTTTTATCCAAATCTCTCCTATTCCTACATCAGCACTTGTTTTTTCCATTCATATTTAATATATATGTATTACTGTTTATTAGTATATTAATATAAGTGCTATTTTTCGTGTATGAATGTTTCAAGATAACCATTTCAGGAAAAGTATAATCATTCAAAAATTTATCAAGATAGGGGGACTGCAATCAAGATTGTACGCAGGATTTTGTTTCGGAGGGGGTTTTACTAAAAAATAAAATCGGGGGGAGGGGGTGATTTACAAAAAAAACGTCAAAAACACATACAAAATTTATTTATATCCATTTTTGTTACACTTTTACAAGTCAGACAAACATTTCGGGGGGGGGGGAGGGTTCAAACCCCCTAACTCCCCTCTGGGTATGGCCTTGACTGCAATATCAAAAGTAAATTCTAGGGTATTCGTCCTCATAGTTTTCAAGGTCAGTTCATTGAACAAACCATTTCATATAGATATCTCCAATAAACGCCAGCAGGGGAGTAAGTTTTGCCAGCTGGCACGTGAATGTAAACTCTTATATTACATGGATGAAAGTTTCTGCAATATTATGGAGCTTCCGCCCCGTAGTACCCGAGCTACGGACTTAAACCCTAAATTTTTCTGAGAATAAATGAAGTCTAAAACTGATAAGTCCCCTCCCACTGCTCTCCCTTCCAAAAAAACAAAATCATTTCTATTTCTAAATACCTGGAAGCTAACAGGTCTTTGAAGCTTAAAGGGAGAGACTCTACTCCATACAAACATCTATTGAGTCTCCACTATAATAGTTTCTGCACAAACTTATACCATTGTATGTAATTTGATCGAACCCCAAATAAAATAACTAAGTTAAACGAAGATTAAGATAATTGTTTATATTGAACCTTTTGGGGGAGAGGGTTTCTCTACAGGGGGAGGGGTGGATTTCTTATGAATTTTTTTGGGAGTGGAAAGTTTGTGGGGAAATTTTCCAGGAGGAAACTATACAAGAGGGAATTCCCCTAAGTTCATATACGGAATTCTTTTTATTTGTCTTGCTCTCTCTGGCTGCTCAATTTTAAGTACCCCCGTGTAACTAAACCCCCGTGCAACTAAACCCCTGTGTAACTGAACCCCCGTGCAACTGAACCACCGTGCAACTTAATCACTGTGTAATCGAATTACCGTTCAACCGCATCCCCATTCAATTGAGCCACTGTGGATCTGAACTATCGTGCATTTAAAACAACTTGTGCCTAAACCCTCGTCAAACTGAATAATCGTGCGACTAAACCGCTGAACTCAGATTTTCAGTTCTCTAAAAATATTAGGCAATATCATTGGGTAAAACACAATTTAGACTTTTTACATGTTCAACCTTGTTGAAATTGTTTGTTTCTTAAATTTGTGATATAAACGTCTGTCAAAAGTATTCACGAACATTATTCACGATTTTTGCAAAAGAAAAAGAAGATCCGATGTCACAAACCATTAAAGCTGATTTACTTCTCTGTTTTTCAGATGAATCAGACCTTTTGGACGTTACGTAATAAACATATGTGTTGAAAATATTTGACCTTCGTAAATCTAGATAACGAATTTTGATCAGATTTCCTTGAGGGACTGGTTGCACTCCAGCCTAATTTTCAATAATCCTTCAACTTGCCCTGAAAGTTTTAACTTCATATCCTCAGGCTTATACCCTTAGCTGTTCTCGACACATTGCAGATACAACGTCTTATAAAAAGTAAGTTCAATGGGTTTATTAACAAATGAAAATAATAAATCACACATAATCAAAATACGAAACCGGATGCACATTGTACCCCTAGAAAGGAGAGAAAGGCTGATTGTCCTGTGATTACCTTTGATTCTTCGAAATTGAACTTTCAATTTCCAATCGAATGAGCCTCCTTCAAAGTTTTTACGATCATCCCTTCTATAAAAACCTTAAATTTTAAAAATTGATAACTTGCAATAACATACAGATTGCTGATACAGGTGTATCAGCAATTTTTTTGGAACAGCTTAGCGTATCAAGATGAAACTTCTGTGGCATCTACCTGCTACTAATGCTATTAATACTGCTGCTACTTCTGTTGCTACAACTACTAATTCAACACTATTATTACTACTACTGCTCCTACTACGACCTCTACTACTATTAAGCTCGCACTATTAAGGCTACGCATATCAAGTTGAAAATTTGACAGAATGGGGTATTTGAGGGGGAACTTGAACTAAATCACAAGACACTATTTGCAAGCAGATTTTCAAAATGGCGTATCTCAAAAAGGGATTTGTGTATTAAGTTGGAAATTTCAGAGCGTGCTTAAAGGGAAAGTCAATTCACCAAAGTGAAATATGTGCAGGCTCAGACCTGGATTTACCACTAGGTCCCTAGGCCTGGACCTAGGGGCGCATAATGCCAGAGGGAGCAATAAATTATCACTGAGTAATTTTTTCCTGACAAAAACTAGGCTGATGTAATTTATCGTCGTCAGGTGCACTCTGCCGCCACGCTGCCTATTCACAGAAAAGTGACTTTAAAACAACACAGGAATTTCATGGTCACTTATAAACTGTCAGATTTTTCCCAAGAATGGTAGCTGAGAGTTCAGTATTACCCCTCTCTTTCATCACTTTTCGCTCATCAGTTGTGTTCTGTTAATTGCTTCCATGAGCTCCGAATTTTTGGGAATAGCCCCGAAAATCTTGCAAAAACGGAGCGGCAAAAACGCTTGGTTCTTAAGCGTCAAAGCTTTAATTCCGGCCCTGTGCACGCTACTGCTAATGCTATTACTATTTTAATTAAATTTACTATTACTGCTACTACAACAACTACTACTACTACTAGTTCGACTGCTACTTCTATTGCAACCACTTATAAGCTAAAAGTATTAAGATGAAAATTAAGCAACTACATGAACATATAAGTTATCAAAAGGATATATCGGCAATGGGATAGCAACAGTTAATTGTATTAAGTTGAAACTTCTAGGACTTGATGAGAGGAATTTTCAACTGACCAAAAGGCAATATGTTAATACTACTGCTGCTACTGGCACTAGTGCAATTACTATTAATATTACTACTAATACTATTACTGGGACAACCATTACAGCTGTACCAAACGGTAATGAACGGTGTGAAGGTGGAATTTTCAGGGAATATTGAGCGTGGAAGGTGAACTGAATCACATCACGCCAACTGTATAAAGGTTGCCAAAGGGCGCATCAGCAATATCCTAGGGACAGTTTGGTGTGTTGAAGAAAATAAAAGGTGCTATGTGCATACTGCTACTAATTCTATTACTGCTAATGCGCAAGCTAAGGGTATTAAGGTGAAGCTGTCAAGGAATATTTCGGCGGCTATTGAACTGATTCAAATTGACTATGATTGTTCACATTCTCTAAAGGGTTACAAAGCAATATCTCAAGAACGGCTTCCATTAATAAGTTAGACGTTTCAGGATAAGTTGTGGGTGGGGGACTTCGAACTAGCCAGAAGGCTCCATGTATATGGTACTAATATTACTAGTTAGGTTAGGTTAGGTTAGGTTAGCCTACGTACGCGCGCGTACGTAGGCTAACCTAACCTAACCTAACTTAACCTACTTACACACACACACAAACTTACACACACACAAAAAAAAAAACAAAAACACAAAAACTTAAACACACACAAAAACTTAAACACACACACACACAAAAACTTACACACACACAAACACAAAAAAAAAAAAATAAAAACAAACACAATCAAAAAAACTAACATACACACACACAAAAAATTAAAAAAACAAAAAAAAAAACACACACACAAAAACTTACACACACACGAAAAAACTTAAACACACAAAAAAAACTTAAACACACACATAAACTTACACACACACACACACATAAAAACTTACACACACACACAAAAACTTACACAAAAACAAAAACTAACACACAAACAAAAACATACACGCACAAAAAATCATACACAGACAAAAAAACTTACATAAAGACAAAAACTTACACACACACAAAAACTAACAAAAACACAAAAATTTACACAAAAAATAACACAAACACAAAAAAAACTTACACACACACAAAATCTTACACACACAAAAAAAAAAACTTACACACGCACAAAAACTTCACACATCAAAAACTTACACACACACAAAAACTTACACACACACACAAAAACTTACACACACACAAAAATTTACAAACACACACAAAAACTTACACACACACAAAAAAAACTTACACACACACAAAAACTTACACACACACACACACAAAAACTCACACAAAAACTTACACACACAAAAAAACTTACACACACACAAAAACTTACACAAACAAAAACAAACACACACACAAAAAATTACACAAAAACAAAAACTTACAAACACACACAAAAAAACTTACACACACACAAAAAAACTTACACAAACAAAAAAACTTACACACAAAAAAAAACTTACACACACAAAAAAAACTTACACACACACAAAAAATTACAATCAAACAAAAACTTACACACACACACAAAATTACACACACACACAAAAACTTAAACACACACAAAACTTACACACACACAAAAACTTACACACACACACAAAAACTTACACACAAAAACTTACACACACAGAAAACTTACACACACACACAAAAACTTACACAAACACACAAAAACTTACACACACAAAAAAACTTACACACACACAAAAAAAATTACAGACACACAAAAACTTACAAACACACAAAAACTTACAAACACACGAAAAAACTTACACAAACAACAAAACTTACACACACATAAACTTACACCCACACACACAAACACACATAAAATCTTAAACACACACACAAAAACTTACACACTCATAAAAACTTAAACACACAAAAAAACTCACACTCACAAAAAAACTTACACACACACAAAAACTTACAAACACAAAAAATCTTACACACACAAAAACTTATACACACACACAAAAACTTACACACACACAAAAACTTAAACACACACAAAAACATACACACACACAAAAACTTACACAAACACAAAAACTTACACAAAAACATACACACACACAAAAAAAAAATACACACACAAAAAAAATTACACACACACACAAAAAAACTTACACCCACACAGAAACTTACACACACATAAAAACTTAAACACACACAAAAACTTACACACACACAAAAACTTACACACACACAAAAAAACTTACACACACACACAAAAACTTACACACGCGCAAAACTTACACACACACAAAAACTTACACACACACAAAAAACTTACACACACAAAAACTTACACACACACAGAAACTTACAAACACATAAAAACTTACACACACACACAAAAAATAAAACACAATAAATAACTTACAAAAAAACAAAAACTTAAACATACAAACACAAAATTACACACACACACAAAAACTTACACCCACACAAAACCTCAAAAACACATAAAAACTTACACACACACAAAAACTTACAAACACACACAAACTTACACAATTTGATGTATCTGATAAAGGATGTTGATAAAAAAAAATTACTCACGCTGACACTTAGATTCTGTCAATTTTATCCTATGTATTCGAGAAAAGGATGTTGATATAGAAATTAGTCACTCTGATACTTAGATTTTGTCAATTTTATCCGGCATATCCGACAAAGGATGTTGATAATGAATTTATTCATTCCGAAATTTAGATTTTGTCAATTTTATTTGATGTATCTGACAAGGGATGTTGATAAAAAAAAATTTATTCACACTGAAACTTAGATTTTGTCAATTTTATCCTATGTTTTCGATAAAAGGATGTTGATAATGAATTTATTCATTCTGAAATTTAGATTTTGTCAATTTTATTTGATGTATCTGACAAAGGATGTTGATAACGAATTTATTCAGTCTGAGACTTAACGAAAAATGGATTTAAGTTTCACCTATGAGCCAACGAATTCTATTTTCCATAATTTTCTTACAAAAAATTAGAGTTTACAGTCAAAAACCCTTATTAGCTCAGATTTTACGGAATTAGTTCTATTTTTCGATCCAAAAAAAGGACTTTTCTTACAAAAAACTATAGTTTACGGTTAAAACCCCTAATTAGCTCAGATTTTACGGAAATAGTTTTATTTTTCGATCCATAAATGGACTTAAGTTTCACATTTGAAGCAGAGAATCGTATTTTCCATAATTTTCTTACAAAAAACTAGAGTTTACGGTCAAAAACCCTTATTAGCTCAGATTTTACAGTAATAGTTTTATTTTTCAATCCAAAAATGGACTTAAGATTTACAATTTAGTCACAGAATTGTATTTTCCATAATTTTCTTACAAAAAAACTAGAGTTTACGGTAAAAAACCCTTATTAGCTCAGATTTTACAGAAATAGTTTAATTTTTCGATCCAAAAATGGAATTAAGTTTCACATTTGAATCAGAGAATTGTATTTTCCATAATTTTCTTACAAAAAACTATAGTTTACGGTCGAAAACACTTATTAGCTCAGATTTTAAAAAAATAGATTTATTTTTCGATCCAAAAATGGAATTAAGTTTCACATTTGAAAGAGAGAGGTGTATTTTCCATAATTTTCTTACAAAAAACTATAGTTTACGGTCAAAAACCTTAATTAGCTCAGATTTTACGGAAATAGTTTTATTTTTCGATCCATAAATGGACTTAAGTTTCACATTTCAAGCAGAGAATTGTATTTTCCATAATTTTCTTACAAAAAACTAGAGTTTATGGTCAAAAACCCTCATTAGCTCAGATTTTACGGAAATAGTTTTAATTTCGATCCATAGATGGACTAAAGTTTCACATTTGAACCAGAGAATTGTATTTTCCATAATTTTCTTACAACAAACTAGAGTTTACGGTCAAAAATCCTTATTAGCTCAGAATTTACGGAAATAGTTTTATTTTTCGATCCAAAAATGGACTTAAGATTCACATTTGAACCAGGGAATTGTATTTTCCATAATTTTCTTACAAAAAACTAGAGTTTACGGTCAAAAACTCTTATTAACTCAGATTTTATAGAAATTGTTTATTTTTCGATCCAAAAATGGACTTAAGTTTCACATTTGAAAGCTACGATCGTAATGAATGATACTTGTTATCAGAAAAATGTCAATTGCCAAAAAAAAAAAAAAATGGGGGACGGGGCCCAAAACGTGGGTGGGGCGGGCACACCCGTCGAGTTTGGGGATAGGAGACCTGGGGGGGGTTGATGTCTCTGCTGGTTAGGCTCGTTGGTGCTTATGATCCTTGATGGTTCGTACTCACATACACCTTACTACTTGATTTGCAACGATTTCTATGGTTTGTTCTGAATTTCTTTATTAAAATTCTTTTCTTGCCATCTACATCTCTCTTAGTATCAAATGTTTTGTATAATATAACGTTGGATCCTATTTTAAACTGACAATACTGTTCAAACACAACTTATGTATTATACAGAATACATCAAAGAAGTAAAGCTAGGTCAACTCACAACGTCATTCTATCATCATTAACCATTTTCATTGATTGATGTTGTCTCAAATTTATAACAAATTGCCTGAGTTAACAACCCTGAGGGGTTACCTTAACTGATAATTAGTTTAACCCTTTTTTTCCAGCTTAGTAGGATCAAATTCGCAAATCCTGTATACCGATATAGTCATATCAAAATATTGTGGGCTAAAGGTAATTGTCCACAAAAAATCAGAAGCTACTCTGGATAGCAGAGACTTCAAAGAGATGGAACTGTGGATAACAAACGTGTGATAGACAGCTTTCCCTATAAAATCATTTCTAAATACGCACTTTGACAATCTCTAGTTTTCGATTTAAAAAAGTAAAGCGTACTACTATCTCTACTCTAAACAAAAAACCTGATTCTACACAACAAACCAAACTTTACCCTTAATTACAGACGTAACCCACAAATCCAGTCAAAACACTTAACACCAAACAAAGTTAGTACTACCAGGTAACACGCCCCCAACCAGGATATGCCCTCACAACCTACCACTAACCCCAAAAAAACCCTACACTCACCAAAAACCTGTCTGGTTGGCCGTGGTAAGTCAATGTACCGGTTAGACTACTTTTCTGTGAAATTAAATGTAAGTTTTGATACGTCCCATAATCTACCCAAATAGCATAGGAAGGAAAATAATCTACCCAAATAGCACAGGAAGGAACATAATCTACCCAAATAGCATAGGAAGAAACATAATCTACCCAAATATCACAGGAAGGAACATAATCTACCCAAAGTATAACATAGGACTATACTTGCCTCAAGGGCATAACTTACAACCCTTGCCCTAAGGGTTGGGGGGAGGGGTTGTCATCATCAAAGACAAAAATTTCAGGACTTTTAAACTACGTTGAACAAAATGGCTATCTCAAAATTTTTATTGGATGGGTTTGGGAAAACTATGGGCATGGGAGGGGGTTCATTGCCCTTTACTCACTTTTGGCTATTAAAAAGGGCACTAGCCCCTTCCATTTTAATCGAATGAGCCCTGTTCAAAGTTTCTACAACAGCTCCTTCTATACGAAGGGCTCTGGTCTAGAACCAAAAAATAAATAAATAAACAAATAAAAATAATACATTGTACCAACATTGTTCTTTGCTTAGGCAGCGCTGCCATGATGTAGAGAGAAATGATAAACAATTAAAACATGTTGTTTGTATATGAATTGTCAAAAGGGCATAACTATTGCAAGAGCACCAGCAGAAAATTTTCCAGGGGGGGGGAGACGCCAAAATATCAGTGGTGGTTGGGTGACAGTTTATGTAGTTTAGGGCACCAAACTACGACTTTACCCCGAAGAAGACGACTTTACAATCTATTTAAAATTCTGAGAAGCTAATTGATTTCAAAGTATCAAAAACTATATTTTAGGCTTCCTTGTTGCAAAAGAAGTAATGCCAAACGGTGGCAGTATTGGATTCGCTTTATTTGTAATGAAATTAGGCTACATTTGGTGATCTGTAATTGTGTTTCAGCTATAATGAAGGGGGTGATTCATTGTTTAGGTGGGGTAGGGTAGATTCCTACAAAAGTATATTTTAATGGACAAACTGCTTTCTCTTCCTGTGGCTTCAGGTAAATATTGAAAGAGGTAGAGGGGAGTTAGAATTAATTAAAATGTTTCCCTATACAGCTAAAATGTTACATTCCCATATCTAAAAGCACATAGGCGGAAAAGGCAAGGCAGGTCATCATCAGCCCCGCCAGGAAATTCCTTTGTGGTGGCAAATACTGCTAGGAACTTAGTTTTAGCAATTTTAAATGGTAATGTTTTTCTTTTTCTATTTATATGAAGTATTTCAATGTATTTTGACAAATGTGTGTAATAAATTTATTGATAATAAAATACTATTGTAGAGCTTGTGATGGCTTCAGCTGTGAAGAAGATCAAAAGTTTGAGTGCATATACTTTTTTTTAGTGCAAATAGTTTTAGTGCAAAAGTTTTAGTGCAAATAGTTTTAGTGCATATATTTTTAGGGCATATAAAAATTGCCCATTGTTTTATTTTCTATTGGGAAGTCTACATATATATTTAGGGCGGGAGGGGAGGACTAATTTTCTGCTGGGAGAATTTTTCATGGAGAGGGAAGTTTCCAGGGGTTAACTTTTCAGGGGAAATTTACACTGAGTGAATTTGCCAGAATTGCTATACGAAATTTCATTAAATATCTTGCTTTCTCTTTACCGAATCAATTTTACGTGTGGATATGTTAAGGGTAATTGTTCGGGGTAAATTTTCGTCAGAATTGAATTGTCCAGAGGATATTTCTACGAAGAGGGGGATTTTTCCGTGGAGGTGGAGGCAGGTATCCTGGCGTTATTTAAAAAACGATAAGAAATTTAAAAAAAAACGTGTTTATTCAACTGGAAGTAAGGAACAACATTAAAACTTAAAACGAACCGAAATTATTACGTATATGAGAGGGGTTTCTACCTCCTGACCACCTCGCTCTTTACGCTAAAGTTTAAATTTTGTAAAGTTTAAGTTTTCAAATTTTGTCCTAATTCTTTCGAAAACGACTCCTAAAACACAAGGGTCGTTTAATTAGAAAAATAAGTTACTTTTTTTCAAAAGTGCCGAAAAACTGTAGCGTGAAGAGAGAAGTGTTGAAGAAGCGGCAACCCCCTCATATACGTAATAATTTCTGTTGGTTTTAAGTTTTAATGTTGCTCCTCATTTTCAGTTGAAAAAACTTGTTTGTTTTCTTTATTTCATGAAGCTTAGAGACTAAGATTTTTCTAAAGGCAATGAAAAAAGTATGTCAATTAAAGTAAAAGTATATAAAAATGAATAAAGCAAATAATTATAAAAATACACAAAACAATAGCCTAATTACAAAAACTAAAATATAAACACCGAGCATTCAGTTCTGTTGAGCAATGCCGAAGCCGAAGTTTCGACAGTTTTGAACTTGATCATCAAACACAAAAATATTTATTGCCTTTAGACTAAGTGTTTATAAAAAGAAACGCATTATCAAAGTAGTTTGTTCAAAGGTTGGCGGCATATTTTTACCGGAATTGCCCCTTATTAAGTTGTTTTCCTTGTGGTTTCTATAATTATACGAAGTTTCTTGTATACTAATAACTGCACTAATTACAAATAAACAAATACACATTTAGGATCACCATTAATAGCTGATTCTTTGTTGAATCTTGTCAATAGTTAGGCTTTTATACTTTCGTTATTGACAAGGATCGTTCCATTCATTACTAGGAATTTTTTTTTTTTTTTGTTACTCAAACTAAATTATATAGAAAAAATGTTTGTGGAAACTGGAAACGGGTCACTTAGTCACAAATTGGAACTTATATTTTCCTTATTAATGGTCAAAATCTATTGGCAGGCAGCCAACAATGGGGCAACACACATTTTTTCCTTTGTTTTTTTTAAGTTTCTTTATAAATACTTTATAGTCCCAAATTTCTAGGGGGGGGGGCATGACTCCTCCTGCCCACCCCCCTTGCCAGTGCCCATGAAGTATGGAATGACTTCGTATAATAATTTGGAATTTACAGGAAACGATAAGGAAGATGATCAATTGACCAAAAAGGCAATATTTGCACGCTACTACTACTACTACTACTACTGATTGTACCACTACCATAGCTGCTACTACTACTACTAGCATTACTACTATCACTAAAACTACTACATCTGTAGCGAGCACTACCAAGTCTGAGGTTATTGAAAAAAATATCTGAGGGAGCGCTGATGGGAAAGTTGAACTAAACCAAAGCTTAATGCATCAAGAGAAAACTTCAGGGGCATCATAAGTGGGGTGTTCAATAGACCAAAAGGCAAAATGTTCCTGGTACTGCTGCTAATAATACTGCTGCTACTCTGTTACTACTGCCAATAATGCACCACTACTGTTCCCACTATTACCACTGCCAATATGATACTAGTACAATTACGGCTACACGTATGAAGGTGAAAATTTGACACAATATTGAGGGGGAATTTGAACTAAATCACAAGCTACTATGTGCTTCCAGATTGTCAAAAGGGCATATCTCAAGAATTGATGTGGGTATTAAGTTGGAACTTTCAGAAAACACTTAAAGGGGAAGATCAATTGACAAAAAGGTAATATATGCATGTCATTACTAAACCTACCAGCACTACTACTTTTACTAATACTAGTACTACCACTAAACTAATCCAACTACTACTTCAACTATAAAAACATGTAAGGCTTAGAGTATTAAGATGAAATGGGCGTCAAAAGAGAATCAAAAGTGCATATCAGTAATATTTTTGGAACGGCTTAACATATCAAGGTGAAACTTCCGGTGCACCATGAGAGGACCAAAAGGCAAGATGTACTTGTTTATATCGCTATTAATACTGCTACTACTACTACTACTAGTACAACACTAACGCTGCAACTACTTCTCCTACTACCACTGCAACTACTGTGATACTAGTATTATTAAGGCCAAGTCAATGACGGTAAAATTTGGGAGAATATTGATTGCAAATTCGAACTAACAAAAGACACTATGTACATTTAGATTATCAAAAGGGTGTAACTAAAGAATTCATTTGTTTATTAAGTTGGAACTCTCAGAAAATACTTAAAGGGGAAGATCAATTGACCAAAAATCAATATGTACACATTGCTACTAATACTACTACCACTGCTACGTTTACTAGTTCTACTGCTACTAGTGCTATTGCTCCAATTACTAGTTCTATTACAACTACTACTTCTGTTGCAACTGTTTGTAGATTTTCAGAGAATTTATAAGGGAGAAGGTAAACTGAATCACACTGAACGTACCATCACACTGAACGTAAACTGAACGTACCATCCGTACGCAGGCTGTAAAAAGGGTATATAAGCAATATCGTAGGAATAGTTTATCTGTGAAATTAAAACTTACAAGGCTTGTTGTGGGGGATGCTGAACTAACCAAAAGAACAATATTTGCATCAAAAACTCCTACAACTTCTGCCACTGCTACTATTATTATTACTGCTACAACTGCTACTGCTACCAAAGCTAAGACAACTACTGTTAATTCAACTGCTACTAATGCTAATTCTATAACTACTGGTGCCAATACTACTGCTACTAAAGCTAAGGGTTAAGGCGGAAATTTTGGGCAATATTGAAACAGCATTGAACAAAATAAAAACACATTATGCCCACAAAGAATGTCAAGAGAAAGTATCAGTAATACTTCGGGAATGGACAATGGTATGAATTTGAAACTTTCATCGTGTGTTGAAGTTGATGCTGAAAAAAAAACAAAGTTGCTATGTGCATACTCGTAATAACACCAAAATGCGTGTTTGTTTGTCTGTTTTTTTGTTGTTTTTTTAGGGGTGATCATATTAAAATAATGGTCCTTGAAGATCGGGAGAGGGTTCATTCGGTCGGACAATAAAAGTTCTAGTGCCCTTTTTAAGCGACCAAAAAGATTGGAGGACAACTGGCCCCGCTCCCACGCCTATATATTTCCCAAAGCTATCTAATTTAAAATTTTGAGCATCCGTGGGGAGAAGCCTGTAAGTTATGAAACTATCCCATTGCTTACGTATAGTATTTGTTATTGGGAAGTTATTTGTTATACAGACATTTTTTTAGGGGGGGGGGGGGGTATTTTGTGCTTGGGACGGATTTTTATAGGGAGAATAATCCTTAGGCAGGGAAATTTCCGGAGGGGAGTGAATTATTTTGCATTTGGAGAGGCTCCGGAGGAAATCTCCGGGGGTATTTCCGGTGTGATAGAGAAACCGATTGGAGATTAGAGTCTTTTTCAAATGAAAGTATGCTAAAGTTAACTTTTCATGCTGAATCGTCCGTAACAAGTTTTACGGGGAGTCCGCGATGGTGGATATGTCCGGAGGGAACGTGACTGGGGTGGGGGGGATGAACTTTAAATTGGATGAAATTTCCACGGAGGAGTTTCCAGTGAGGGGGGGGGGAATTTTCATGGACGATTATCCATATTTACCTGCATTATTTGAGAAACGACCAGAAATTAAGTAAAAAAAAAAAAAATCTGAAAGTAAGGAGCAACATTAAAGCTCAAAAAGAACAGAAATTATTCCACATATAGTGCGTTTCTTCCTCCTCAAAACCTTGCTCTTTACGCTGAAGTTTGATTGTTTGTCCCATTTTTTTTTTTTTTTTTAATGGCTGCTGAAACAAAGGAGCCGTTTAACTAGAACAGGAAGCTTTTTTAAAGTGATAAAAGCTTTAGCGCAAAGAGCAAGGTGACAACCCTTCATATATGGAATTATATCTGTTCGTTTTGAGTTTTAATGTTGCTCCTTACTTTCAGTTAAAAAAAAATTGTTTTTTTATCTCTTTTTTTATAGGGCAATGGTTACAAGTTATGCCCTAGGGGCATATAAGGTTTTTATTAAAAGCTTTGTCGTAGAAAGTTGAAAAAGGGTGCATTCGATTGGAAATTCAAAGGGCTAGTGTCTTTTTTAAATGTCAAAAGTGATTGGAGGACAACAAACCCCCCTCTCACGCCCACCTTTTCCCCAAATATATTCAATCAAAATTTTTAATAACCATTTTGTTCAACGTAGTTGAAAGTTTTGGAAATTAGCTCTTTAAGGATGACAACCCCCCCCCCCCACAGCCCGCAGAGCAAGGGTTGTAAGTTATGCCCTGAGGGCATATAAGGCTTTTATAGATAGCGTTGTCGTAGAAACTTCAAAAATGGCTTATTCGATTGGAAATTGAAAGGGATAGTGTTCTTTTTAGTAATGGAAAGCAATTGGAGGGCAACTAATCCCCCTCTCACGTCCACAATTTCCCCAAAGACATACAATCAAAATTTTGAGATAGCAATTTTTGTCTACGTAGTTGAAAGTTTTGGAAATTATGTGTTCGTGGATGACAACCCCCCCCCCCCAGTCCTCAGGGCAAGAGTTTTAAGTTATGCCCTGGGGCATATGAGGTTTTTATAGAAAGAGTTGTTGTAGAAACTTCAAAAAGAGCTCATTCGATTTGAAATTGAAACGGGTAAAACCCTTTTTAATAGTCGAAAGTGATTGAAGAGCAACTAACCCCCCTCTCACGCCCACCATTTTCCCAAACACATCAAATCGAAATTTTTAGATATTCATTCTGTTCAACGTAGTTGAAAGTTCTGGAAATTAGGTCTTTGAGGATGACAACCCCCCCCCCCAACCCTCAGGGCATAGGTTGTAAGTTATGCCCAGGGGGCATATAAGGTTTTTATAGAAAGTTTTGTCGTAGAAACTTGAAAAGGGCTCATTTGATTGGAGATTGAAAGGGCTAGTGCCCTTTTTAATTGTCGAAAGTGATTGAAGGGCAACTAATCCCTCTCTCACACCCACCATTTCCCCAAACACATCCAATCGAAATTTTAAGATAGCCATTTTGTTTAATGTAGTTGAAGTACAGGGAAGTAGGTCTTTGAGGATGACAACCCCCTCAAAGCCCTCAGGGCAAAGGTTGTAATTTATGCCCTGGGGACATATAAGGTGCTTATAGAAAATATTGTCGTAGAAACTCAAAAAGGGCTCATTTGATTGGAAATTTAAACGGCTAGTGCCCTTTTTAATTGTCGAAAGCGAATGGAAGGCTTGACATTCTTATAATATAGATCGATCTGTGTACAATGTAATATTATTATTTTTTTTTTTTTTAGACCAGGGCACTTCGTTTCGAAGTAGTTGTCGTAGGAACTTCGAAAAGGGCTCATTCGATAGAAAATACAAAGGACTAATGCCCTTTTTAATAGTCGAAAGTGATTGGAGGGCAACTAGTCCCCCTCCCACGCCCACCCTCCCATTTGCCCATTTTGTTTAAAAACTAAATGCTGCCTTAAGATTAAATCAAAATGCACTGTGCTAATGCTAATTCCCAATAAGGCATCTCAGCAGTATCCCAAGAACGACTGAGGGTATTACATTCAAGCTTCTGGGGCTATTTCTGCTCTTAAAATTTAACCAAATCAAAATAGCTTAAGTGTATCCAAGCTATCAAAGAAAGTAAACAGATTTTTGATTTGCGAATGGTATTAAGTCTTCTATTTCAGGTCAACTAGAGGAGGTATGAAACTAAATTAAACACTACTATTTGTGTCCATATTTTGAAAAGGGTTAATGCTGTTAAAAATTGCTGAAAAGTTTTCTCCAGCATACAAATAGCAGGCCAAACTATAAAGTCTTAAAAAAAATAAAATATTTAAACTATTATTTTCTTTTTCTCTGAAAAGACTATGTCAATATAAAGCGAACAGAAATTGGTTATAAAAAACTTTTTCCACAAAATAAATCTTTCAAAGAAAAGTAAAGAACTCCATTAAACCAAAAATGAGCGAAAATAAAATCAAATAATCTACCATGTGTGAAACCACCACAAATCAGCATCGATAAATAAATGAAACCCAAAACGAACAGAAATTACAATAAATAACCGAGTCAACAACAAACTAAACTATAACGCTATTCCCCGTGCTTTACTTTATATTTCTACCAATTTTGTGCTTTTTTCCAGAATTGCACGATTCTTATGATTAACAGCCCCACTAAAATAAACAAATGCGTTATTCAAAACATATAATGTTTTCATCAAAATGTTTTGTTGATTGAAATAAGATGACAAAATATGTGATGATGTGCTCAAAATATACTATTTTTTTAAATAAGATGGAAATAAGCAAATGCAATATTCAAAATACATAATATTTTCATCAAAAATTTTGGTGATTGAAATGAGATGAGAAAATATCCGATGGTGTTGCTCAAGATGTATTGTTTCTTGAAGTGTGATTGAAATAAGCAAATGCATTATTGTATTCAAAATACATAATATTTTTACCAAAATATCTTGTTTCTTGTAAAAAGATAAGAAAATATGCGATGGTGCTGTTCAAAATGTATTGTCTCTTGAAACAAGATTGAAATAAGCAAATGGGTTATTCAAAATACCAAATTTTTTCTTCAAAATTTTTTGGTGGCTGAAACAAGATTTGGAAATATGCCATGGCGTTGCTCTAAATGCGTTGCTTCTTGAAATAAGATGGAAATAAGCAAATACATCATTCAAAAATATCAAATATTTTCATCGAAATGTCTTGATGCTTGAGAAAAGATGATGAAATATTCGATGGTTTTGTAGAAAATTTACGGCTACTTGAAATAAGATGAAAATAAGCAAATGCCTTATTCAAGATATCATATATTTTCTTCAAGAAGTTTTACTGCTTGAAATGAGATGAGGAAATATGAAATGCTGCTTCTCAAAATGTATTGTTTCTTGAAAAAAGATGAAAATAAGCAAAATACATTACTGAAACATACCGAATATTTTCATCAAAATGTTTTGCTACTTGAAATAAGATGAGGAAATATGCGATGGTGTTACTCAAAATGTCATATTTTTTAAAAATAAGATGGAAATAAGCAAATGCATTATTCAAATGTTAAATATTGAAACCCTTCCACATTCTCTTGATAAAGAAAAAAAAATAACTAGTATTTGATAATATTAGGTGAGTTTCAGTAATATCAGAAAATATATCATTCAGTCACACCTCTAATGCTTCCATCTGTTCATTAACAGTCATAGATGGCGATATTTTCACCACCCAAATGCTACCGTCTATTCCTCTATAGTTACAGATTAGACTAACTTCTTTTAAGTTGGTCGAATCAGTTAAAATCACTTATGCTGCTTGCTTATTTCCAATATATGTTTCCTTATAATGTGTTTTTCTGATTTCTAGTCTCATTTCAAGAAATAGTACATTTTGAACAGCACCATCGCATATTTCCTCATCTTTTTCAAGCAACAAAAATGTTTTATGAAAATATTATGTATTTTTAATAATTCATTTGCTTATTTCTATCTTATTTCAATAAGTAATACAATATTATTAACACCATTAAATATTTCTTCCTTTTCAACCAGCAAAATATTTTGATGAAAATATTTGATATTTTTGAATAATGCATTTGCTTATTTTAATCGTATTTCAAAAACAATATATTTCAAGCAAGACTATCACATATTTCCTCGTCTTATCTCAATCAGCAAAACATTTTGATGAAAATATTATGTATTTTTAATAATGCATTTGCTTGTATCCTTCTTATTTCAAGAAATAATACAGTTTGAACAACACCATCAAATATTTTCCTCGTCTTATTTCAAGCAGCAAAATATTTTGAAGAAAATATATGATATTTTGAATAATTTATGTGCTTATTTACATCTTATCTCAAGAAATAAATCATTTTGAATAAAACTATCGCATATTTCCTTATTTTAATCTCAAGCAGGAAAACATTTTAAAAGTTCAAAATTGGGATAAAATCCTTTTTAATAGACAGTGTATACAAATTCACAAAAAATACCAGATATTCGGTCACATATACAGTGACCGTCATCAGTAGTAAAACTAAACTAAAACAATTTAAAACAAAAGTTTTTATACGAAATCAAATAAAACTACATATTGTTTAATTCTCTAATTCTTTTCAAAGCAAAGGCGGAAGCTAGCCTCTTTGACCTTCTTGGATTCGGTTCATTACCGTTCAATTATATAACATTTGGACAGAGGTCAACTACATTGGGTGAATTGAACTTTACTCTGTCAGATTTTAATAAATTATCATAGATTGAGTTCAGCCCAAATTTACTTGTATCCCGATTCAAAGCAATATTCTTGAATAAGATTTTCTTTATTTCAAGAGTTTCACGAAAATTTTGCTTTAAACCCCGATCCATAGAAATCAAAGAGACATTCTCGAACAAAATAAAATGGTCTGGAAAATTGAAAATATGTTCTGAGAGGGGGGTTAGTTGCCCTCCAATTACTTTCGACTCTTAAAAAGGGCACTAGCCAGTTCAATTTCCAATCGAATAAGCCATTTTTGAAGTTTCTACGACAACGCTTTCTTTAAAAACCTTATTTGCACTCAGGGCATAGCTTACAACCCTTGCTCTGAGGGCTGTGGGGTTGTCATCCTTAAAGAGCTAATTTCCAAAACTTTCAACTACGTTGAACAAAATGGTTATTAAAAATTTTGATTGAATATATTTGGGGAAAAGGTGGGCGTGAGAGGGGGGTTTGTTGTCCTCCAATCACTTTTGACATTTAAAAAAGACACTAGCCCTTTGAATTTCCAATCGAATGCACCCTTTTTCAACTTTCTACGACAAAGCTTTTAATAAAAACCTTATATGCCCCTAGGGCATAACTTGTAACCATTGCCCTATAAAAAAAGAGATAAAATACAATTTTTTTGAAACTGAAAGTAAGGAGCAACATTAAAACTCAAAACGAACAGATATAATTCCATATATGAAGGGTTGTCACCTTGCTCTTTGCGCTAAAGCTGTTAGCACTTTAAAAAAGCTTCCTGTTCTAGTTAAACGGCTCCTTTGTTTCAGCAGCCATTAAAAAAAAAAAAAAAAATGGGACAAACAATCAAACTTCAGCGTAAAGAGCAAGGTTTTGAGGAGGAAGAAACGCACTATATGTGGAATAATTTCTGTTCTTTTTGAGTTTTAATGTTGCTCCTTACTTTCAGATTTTTTTTTTAACTTAATTTCTGGTCGTTTCTCAAATAATGCAGGTAAATATGGATAATCGTCCATGAAAATTCCCCCCCTCACTGGAAACTCCTCCGTGGAAATTTCATCCAATTTAAAGTTCATCCCCCCCACCCCAGTCACGTTCCCTCCGGACATATCCACCATCGTGGACTCCCCCTAAAACTTGTTACGGACGATTCAGCATGAAAAGTTAACTTTAGCATACTTTCATTTGAAAAAGACTCTAATCTCCAATCGGTTTCTCTATCACACCGGAAATACCCCCGGAGATTTCCTCCGGAGCCTCTCCAAATGCAAAATAATTCACTCCCCTCCGGAAATTTCCCTGCCTAAGGATTATTCTCCCTATAAAAATCCGCCCCACGCACAAAATACCCCCCCCCCCCTAAAAAAATGTCTGTATACATCCCAATAACAAATACTATATGTAAGCAATGGGATAGTTTCATAACTTACAGGCTTCTCCCCACGGATGCTCAAAATTTTAAATTAGATAGCTTTGGGAAATATATAGGCGTGGGAGCGGGGCCAGTTGTCATCCAATCTTTTTGGTCGCTTAAAAAGGGCACTAGAACTTTTATTGTCCGACCGAATGAACCCTCTCCCGATCTTCAAGGACCATTATTTTAATATGATCACCCCTAAAAAAAAACAAAAAAACAGACAAACAAACACGCATTTTGGTATTATTACGAGTATGCACATAGCAACTTTGTTTTTTTTTTTCAGCATCAACTTCAACACACGATGAAAGTTTCAACTTCATACCATTGTCCATTCCCGAAGTATTACTGATACTTTCTCTTGATATTCTTTGTGGGCATAATGTGTTTTTATTTTGTTCAATGCTGTTTCAATATTGCCCAAAATTTCCGCCTTAACCCTTAGCTTTAGTAGCAGTAGTATTGGCACCAGTAGTTATAGAATTAGCATTAGTAGCAGTTGAATTAACAGTAGTTGTCTTAGCTTTGGTAGCAGTAGCAGTTGTAGCAGTAATAATAATAGTAGCAGTGGCAGAAGTTGTAGGAGTTTTTGATGCAAATATTGTTCTTTTGGTTAGTTCAGCATCCCCCACAACAAGCCTTGTAAGTTTTAATTTCACAGATAAACTATTCCTACGATATTGCTTATATACCCTTTTGACAGCCTGCGTACGGATGGTACGTTCAGTTTACGTTCAGTGTGATTCAGTGTGATGGTACGTTCAGTGTGATTCAGTTTACCTTCTCCCTTATAAATTCTCTGAAAATCTACAAACAGTTGCAACAGAAGTAGTAGTTGTAATAGAACTAGTAATTGGAGCAATAGCACTAGTAGCAGTAGAACTAGTAAACGTAGCAGTGGTAGTAGTATTAGTAGCAATGTGTACATATTGATTTTTGGTCAATTGATATTCCCCTTTAAGTATTTTCTGGGAGTTCCAACTTAATAAACAAATGAATTCTTTAGTTACGCCCTTTTGATAATCTAAATGTACATAGTGTCTTTTGTTAGTTCAAATTTGTAATCAATATTCTCTCTAATTTTACCGTCATAGACTTAGCCTTGATAGTACTAGTATCACAGTAGTTGCAGTGGTAGTAGGAGAAGTAGTTGCAGTGCTAGTGTTGTATTAGTAATAGTAGTAGCACCAGTATTAATAGCGATATAAACAAGTACATCTTGCCTTTTGGTCCTCTCATGGTGCACCGGAAGTTTCACCTTGATATGTTAAGCCGTTCCAAAAATATTACTGATATGCACTTTTGATTCTCTTTTGACGCCCATTTCATCTTAATACTCTAAGCCTTACATGTTTTTATAGTTGAAGTAGTAGTTGGATTAGTTTAGTGGTAGTACTAGTATTAGTAAAAGTAGTAGTGCTAGTAGGTTTAGTAATGACATGCATATATTACCTTTTTTTCAATTGATCTTCCCCTTTAAGTGTTTTCTGAAAGTTCCAACTTAATACCCACATCAATTCATGAGATATGCCCTTTTGACAATCTGGAAGCACATAGTAGCTTGTGATTTAGTTCAAATTCCCCCTCAATATTGTGTCAAATTTTCACCTTCATACGTGTAGCCGTAATTGTACTAGTATCATATTGGCAGTGGTAATAGTGGGAACAGTAGTGGTGCATTATTGGCAGTAGTAACAGAGTAGCAGCAGTATTATTAGCAGCAGTACCAGGAACATTTTGCCTTTTGGTCTATTGAACACCCCACTTATGATGCCCCTGAAGTTTTCTCTTGATGCATTAAGCTTTGGTTTAGTTCAACTTTCCCATCAGCGCTCCCTCAGATATTTTTTTCAATAACCTCAGACTTAGTAGTGCTCGCTACAGATGTAGTAGTTTTAGTGATAGTAGTAATACTAGTAGTAGTAGTAGCAGCTATGGTAGTGGTACAATCAGTAGTAGTAGTAGTAGTAGTAGCGTGCAAATATTGCCTTTTTGGTCAATTGATCATCTTCCTTATCGTTTCCTGTAAATTCCAAATTATTATACGAAGTCATTCCATACTTCATGGGCACTGGCAAGGGGGGTGGGCAGGAGGAGTCATGCCCCCCCCCCCCCCTAGAAATTTGGGACCTTAAAGTATTTATAAAAAAACTTAAAAAAAAAATGAAAAAATGTGTGTTGCCCCATTGTTGGCTGCCTGCCAATAGATTTTGACCATTAATAAGGAAAATATAAGTTCCAATTTGTGACTAAGTGACCCGTTTCCAGTTTCCACAAACATTTTTTCTATATAATTTAGTTTGAGTAACAAAAAAAAAAAAAAAAAATTTATAGTAATGAATGGAACGATCCTTGTCAATAACGAAAGTATAAAAGCCTAACTATTGACAAGATTCAACAAAGAATCAGATATTAATGGTGATCCTAAATGTGTATTTGTTTATTTGTAATTAGTGCAGTTATTAGTACACAAGAAACTTCGTATAATTATAGAAAACACAAGGAAAACAACTTAATAAGGGGCAATTCCGGTAAAAATATGCCGTCAACCTTTGAACAAACTACTTTGATAATGCGTTTCTTTTTATAAACACTTAGTCTAAAGGCAATAAATATTTTTGTGTTTGATAATCAAGTTCAAAACTGTCGAAACTTCGGCTTCGGCATTGCTCAACAGAACTGAACTCTCGGTGTTTATATTTTAGTTTTTGTAATTAGGCTATTGTTTTGTGTATTTTTATAATTATTTGCTTTATTCATTTTTATATACTTTTACTTTAATTGACATACTTTTTTCATTGCCCTTAGAAAAATGTTAGTCTCTAAGCTTCATGAAATAAAGAAAACAAACAAGTTTTTTCAACTGAAAATGAGGAGCAACATTAAAACTTAAAACCAACAGAAATTATTACGTATATGAGGGGGTTGCCGCTTCTTCAACACTTCTCTCTTCACGCTACAGTTTTTCGGCACTTTTGAAAAAAAGTAACTTATTTTTCTAATTAAACGACCCTTGTGTTTTAGGAGTCGTTTTCGAAAGAATTAGGACAAAATTTGAAAACTTAAACTTTACAAAATTTAAACTTTAGCGTAAAGAGCGAGGTGGTCAGGAGGTAGAAACCCCTCTCATATACGTAATAATTTCGGTTCGTTTTAAGTTTTAATGTTGTTCCTTACTTCCAGTTGAATAAACACGTTTTTTTTTTGTTTAATTTCTTATCGTTTTTTAAATAACGCCAGGATACCTGCCTCCACCTCCACGGAAAAATCCCCCTCTTCGTAGAAATATCCTCTGGACAATTCAATTCTGACGAAAATTTACCCCGAACAATTACCCTTAACATATCCACACGTAAAATTGATTCGGTAAAGAGAAAGCAAGATATTTAAAGAAATTTCGTATAGCAATTCTGGCAAATTCACTCAGTGTAAATTTCCCCTGAAAAGTTAACCCCTGGACACTTCCCTCTCCATGAAAAATTCTCCCAGCAGAAAATTAGTCCTCCCCTCCCGCCCTAAATATATATGTAGACTTCCCAATAGAAAATAAAACAATGGGCAATTTTTATAACTTAAAAATCAAACCCAAGCCTCACTAAGATATAATTTGAGGTACCGGTCGCTTAAATCCCTGGTCGATGACTTATAAAATGTGTAAATCAATAATTGCACGCTGATTAGTACCGTCCTGCGTTTAAATTTGCAATTTCAATTTTGGATAAAATGTGACTATACTTAGAAAATTGGCGATGAAAAGTAATGTTGTTAATATGTTAATATTACTACTAAAGAATTTTGGTTGGATGAAAAGGAGTATTATTGTTTGTAAAACTCTTTGTGAAACTCTGTGAAACTTTTGATCTTCTACACAACTGAAGCCATCACAACCTCTACAATAGGATTTTCTTATCGATAAATATATTACATACATTTGTTAAAATATATTAAAGTACTTCATATAAATAGAAAAATATTACCATTTAAAATTGCTGAAAACTAAGTTCCTAGCAGTATTTGCCACCACAAAGGAATTTCCTGGCGTGGCTGATGATGACCTGCCTTGCCTTTCCCGCCTATGTGCTTTTAGATATGGGAATGTAACATTTTAGCTGTATAGGGAAACATTTTAATTAATTCTAACTCCCCTCTACCTCTTTCAATATTTACCTGAAGCCACAGGAAAGCCACTCCTCAACAGATCCTCCTCTTAAATCTAGAAGAAGAGAAAGCAGTTTGTCCATTAAAATATACTTTTGTAGGAATCTACCCTACCCCACCTAAACAATGAATCACCCCCTTCATTATAGCTGAAACACAATTACAGATCACCAAATGTAGCCTAATTTCATTACAAATAAAGCGAATCCAATACTGCCACCGTTTGGCATTACTTCTTTTGCACCCCGGAAGCCTAAAATATAGTTGTTGATACTTTTAAATCAATTAGCTTCTCAGAATTTTAAATTGATTGCAAATTTGTCCTCTTCGGGGTAAAGTCGTAGTTTGGTGCCCTAAACTACATAAACTGTCACCCAACCACCACTGCTCTTTTGGCGTCTGCCCCCCCCCCCCCTGGAAAATTTTCTGCTGGTGCTCTTGCCATAGTTATGCCCTTTTGACAATTCATATACAAACAACATGTTTTAATTGTTTATCATTTCTCTCTATATCATGGCAGTGCTGCCTAAGCAAAGAACAATGTTGGTACAATGTATTATTTTTATTTGTTTATTTATTTATTTTTTGGTTCTAGACCAGAGCCCTTCGTATAGAAGGAGCTGTTGTAAAAACTTTGAACAGGGCTCATTCGATTAAAATGGAAGGGGCTAGTGCCCTTTTTAATAGCCAAAAGTGAGTAAAGGGCAATGAACCCCCTCCCATGCCCATAGTTTTCCCAAACCCATCCAATAAAAATTTTGAGATAGCCATTTTGTTCAACGTAGTTTAAAAGTCCTGAAATTTTTGTCTTTGATGATGACAACCCCTCCCCCCAACCCTTAGGGCAAGGGTTGTAAGTTATGCCCTTGAGGCAAGTATAGTCCTATGTTATACTTTGGGTAGATTATGTTCCTTCCTGTGCTATTTGGGTAGATTATGTTTCTTCCTATGCTATTTGGGTAGATTATGTTCCTTCCTGTGCTATTTGGGTAGATTATTTTCCTTCCTATGCTATTTGGGTAGATTATGGGACGTATCAAAACTTACATTTAATTTCACAGAAAAGTAGTCTAACCGGTACATTGACTTACCACGGCCAACCAGACAGGTTTGGTGGGTCTAGTCTGGATTGGTGAGTATTGTCAGATTTGATGGGTATAGTCAGGTTTGTTTGGTGTAGTCTGGTTTGTTATACATAGGTTGGTTCGATGGGTATAGTATTTTTTGGTGGGTATAGTCTTGTTTGACGGGTATAGTCAGATTTGTTGGGTATAGTCTTGTTTGGTTTTTCAAAGAGAGTGAGTATTACGCTTTACTTTTTTAAATCGAAAACTAAAGATTGTCAAATTGCGTATTTAGGAATGGTTTTGTAGGGAAAGCTGTCTATCACCCATGTGTTATCCACAGTTCCATTTCTTTGAAGTCTGTGCTATCAAGAGCGGTTTCTGATTTTTTGTGGACAATTGCCTTTAGCCAACAATAGTTTGATATGAATGTGTCGGTAGATAGGATTTAGGAATTTGATCCTATTAAGCTGAAAAAAAAGGGTTAAACTAATTATCAGTTAAGGTAACCCCTCGGGGTTGTTAACTCAGGCAATTTGTTATAAATTTGAGACAACATCAATCAATGAAAATGGTTAATGATGATAGAATGACGTTGTGAGTTGACCTAGCTTTACTTCTTCGATGTGTTCTGTATAATACACAAGTTGTGTTTGAACAGTGTTGTCAATTTAAAATAGGGTCTAACGTTATAGTATACTAAAAAGTTGATACTAAGAGAGATGTAGATGGCAAGAAAATAATTTTAATAAAGAAATTCAGAACAAACCTTAGAAATCCTTGCAAATCAAGTTGTAAGGTGTATATGAGTACGAACCATCAAGGATCATAAGCACCAATGAGCCTAACCAGCAGAGACATCAACCCCCCAAAGGTCTCCTATCCCCAAACTCGAAGGGTGTCCCCTCCCCTCCAACTTTTTGGCCCCCTCCCCCCATTTTTTTTTTTGGCAATTGACATTTTTCTGATAAAAAATATCATTAAATACGATGGTGGCTTTCGAATGTGAAAATTCATTACATTTTTGGATCGAAAAATAAACAATTTCTATAAAATCTGAGTTAATAAGAGTTTTTGACCGTAAACTCTAGTTTTTTGTAAGAAAATTATGTAAAATACAATTCCCTGGTTCAAATGTGAATCTTAAGTCCATTTTTGGATCGAAAAATAAAACTATTTCCGTAAATTCTGAGCTAATAAGGATTTTTGACCGTAAACTCTAGTTTGTTGTAAGAAAATTATGGAAAATACAATTCTCTGGTTCAAATGTGAAACTTTAGTCCATCTATGGATCGAAAATAAAACAAGTTTCGTAAAATCTGAGCTAATGAGGGTTTTTGACCGTAAACTATAGTTTTTTGTAAAAAAATTATGGAAAATACAATTATCTGCTTCAAATGTGAAACTTAATTTCATTTATAGATCGAAAAATAAAACTATTTACGTAAAATCTGAGCTAATTAAGGGTTTTTTTACCGTAAACTATAGCTTTTTGTAAGAAAATTATGGAAAATACACTTCTCTGGTTCAAATGTGAAACTTAAGTCCATTTTTGGATCGAAAAAAAAAACTATTTCTGTAAAATCTTAGCCAATAGGGGTTTTTGACCGTAAACTCTAGTTTTTTCTAAGAAAAATATGGAAAATACAATTCTCTGGTTCAAATGTGAAACTTAAGTCCATTTTTGGATCGAAAAATAAAACTATTTCCGTAAAATCTGAGTTAATAAGGTTTCTTTTACCGTAAACTCTAGTTTTTTTGTAAGAAAATTAAGGAAAATAAAATTCTCTGATTCAAATGTGAATCTTAAGTCCATTTTTGGATCGAAAAATAAAACTATTTCCGTAAAATATGAGCTAATAAGAGTTTTTTACCGTAAACTCTAGTTTTTTGTAAGAAAATTATGGAAAATACAATTCTCTGCTTCAAATGTGAAACTTAAGTCCATTTATGGATCGAAAAATAAAACTATTTCCGTAAAATCTGAGCTAATTAGGGGTTTTAACCGTAAACTATAGTTTTTTGTAAGAAAAGTCCTTTTTTTGGATCGAAAAATAGAACTAATTCCGTAAAATCTGAGCTAATAAGGGTTTTTGACTGTAAACTCTAGTTTTTTGTAAGAAAATTATGGAAAATACAATTCGTTGGCTCAAATGTGAAACTTAATTCCATTTATGGGTCGAAAAATAAAACTATTTCCGTAAAAACTGAGCTAATTAGGGTTTTTGCCCGTAAACTCTAGTTTTTTAAGAAAATTATAGAAAATACAATTCTCTGGTTCAAATGTGAAACTTAAGTCCTTTTTTGGATCGAAAAATAAAACTATTTCTGTAAAATCTGAGTTAATAAGAGTTTTTGACCGTAAACTCTAGTTTTTTGTAAGAAAATTATGGAAAATAGAATTCGTTGGCTCATAGGTGAAACTTAAATCCATTTTTCGTTAAGTCTCAGACTGAATAAATTCGTTATCAACATCCTTTGTCAGATACATCAAATAAAATTGACAAAATCTAAATTTCAGAATGAATAAATTCATTATCAACATCCTTTTATCGAAAACATAGGATAAAATTGACAAAATCTAAGTGTCAGTGTGGATAAAATTTTTTTTATCAACATCCCTTGTCAGATATATCAAATAAAATTGACAAAATCTAAATTTCAAAATGAATAAATTCAATATCAACGTCCTTTGTCAGATATGTCGGATAAAATTGACAAAATCTAAGTATCAGAGTGACTAAATTCTATATCAACATCCTTTTCTCGAATACATGTTTGTGTGTGTGTGTGTGTGTTTGTTTGTGTGTGTGTAAGTTTTTGTGTGTGTGTGTAAGTTTTTGTGTGTGTTTTATTTTATGTGTGTGTGTAAGTTTTTGTGTGTGTGTGTAAGTTTTTGTGCGTGTGTAAGTTTCTGTGTGTGTGTTAGTTTTTGTTTGTGTAATTTTTTTGTTTTTGAGTAAGTTTTTGTTTGTTTTTAAGTTTTTGTGTGTGTGCAAGATTTTTTTTGTCTGTGTAAGTTTTTTTGTTTATTTTTAATTTTTTTTTTGTTTGTAAGTTTTTGTTTGTGTGTAAGTTTTTATGTGTGTGTAATTTTTTATTTGTGTGTAAGTTTTTTTTGTGTTTGTGTAAGTTTTTGTGTGTGTGTAAGTTTTTTTTGTGTGTGTGTAAGTTTTTGTGTAAATTTTTGTGTGAGTGCAAGTTTTTGTGTGTTTGTAAGTTTTTGTGTTTGTGTAAGTTTTTGTGTGTGTGTAAGTTTTTGTGTGTGTGTGTTAGTTTTTTTGTGTGTGTAAGTTTTTATGTCTGTGTAAGTTTTTATGTGAGAGTAAGTTTTTGTGTGTGTGTAATTTTTTATGTGTGTGTATGTTTTTGTGTGTGTGTGTAAGTTTTTGTGTGTGTTTGTGTTTGTAGGTGTAAGTTTTTTTGTGTGTGTAAGTTTTTTTTTGTGTGTGTGTAAGTTTTTGTGTGTGTGTAATTTTTTTGTGTGTGTAAGTTTTTTTGTGTGTGTAAGTTTTTGTGTGTGTGTGTATTTTTTTGTGTGTGTGTGTACGTTTTTATGTGTGAGTAAGTTTGTGTGTCTGTGTAAGTTTTTGTGTGTGTTTAAGTTTTTTTGTGTGTGTATGTTTTTATGAGTGTGTAAGTTTTTGTGTGTGTCTGTAAGATTTTATGTGTGTTTGTGTGTGTAGGTGTAAGTTTATGTGTGTGTGTAAGTTTTTTTTGTGTGTGTAAGTTTTTTCGTGTGTTTTTATGTTTTTGTGTGTTTTTTTTTTTTTGTTTGTGTTTGTAAGTTTTTTTGTGTGTGTTTTTGTTTGTTTTTGTTTGTTTTAGTTGTTGTGTGTGTTTTATTTTGTTTTTGTGTGTATTTTTGTGTGTGTGTGTAAGTTTGTGTGTGTGTGTGTCTTTTTGTGTGTGTGTGTAAGTTTTTGTGTGTGTGTAAGTTTTTGTGTGTGTGTGTAATTTTTTGTGTGTGTGTAAGTTTTTATTTGATTTTAATTTTTTGTGTGTGTGTAAGTTTTTTTTTTGTGTGTGTAAGATTTTTTTTGTGTGTAAGTTTTTGTGTGTGTAATTTTTTTTTGTGTGTGTGTAAGTTTGTTTGTTTTTGTTAATTTATGTGTGTGTGTAAGTTGCTGTGTTTGTGTAATTTTTTTTTTTTGTGTCATTTTCTGTTTTTGTGTAAGTTTTTGTGAGTGTGTAATTTTTTGTGTAAGTTTGTGTGTGTGTGTGTGTGTTATTTTTTTTTGTGTATGTTTAAGTTTTTGTGTGTGTAAGTTTTTGTGTGTGTGTAAGTTTGTATGTGTGTGTAAGTTTTTTTGTGTGTTTAAGTTTTTGTGTGTGTGAAAGTTTTTTTGTGAGTTTTTGTGTGTGTGTAAGTTTTTGTGTGTGTGTAAGTTTTTTTTGTGTTTGTGTTACTTTGTGTGTGTGTTAGTTTTTTTTTTTGTTTGTAAATTTTTGTGTGTGTGTTAGTTTTTGCGTGAGTGTGTCAGTTTTTGTGTGTGTGTAAGTTTTTGATTTTTTAAGTTTTTTTGTTTTTTTTAGTTTTTTTTGTGTGTGTGTACTATTTTGTGTGTGTGTAATTTTTTGTTTGTTTTTTTTATTTTTTATGTTAATTTTTGTGTGTGTGTATTTCGTTTTGTGTGTGTAAGTTATAGATTTTGTTTATGGTGTAGTTTGTGTGTAAGTTTTTGTGTCTGTGTAAGTTTTTGTGTCCGTGTAAGTTTTTGTGTGTGTGTAAGTTCTTATGTGTGTGTAAGTTTTGTGTGTATGTGTAAGATTTTATGTGTGTGGGTGTGTGGAAATTTTTGTGTGTGTGTAAGTTTTTGTGTGTGTAAGTTTTTGTGTGTGTGTAAGTTTTTGTGTGTGTGTAAGTTTTTGTGTGTGTGAAAGTTTTTGTGTGAGTTTTTGTGTGTGTGTGTGTAAGTTTTTGTGTGTGTGTAAGTTTTTTTTTGTGTTTGTGTAACTTTTTGTGTGTGTAAGTTTTTGTGTATGTTTCTAATTTTTTGTGTGTGTGTAAGTTTTTGTGTGTGTGTGTAAGTTTTTGTGTGTGTGTGTAAGTTTTTGATGTGTGAAGTTTTTGTGTGTGCGTAAGTTTTTTTTGTGTGTGTGTAAGTTTTTGTGTGTGTGTAATTTTTTTTTGTGTTTGTTTAATTTTTTGTTTAATTTTTTGTGTGTATGTTAGTTTTTGTGTGTGTGTAAGTTTTTGTGTGTGTGTGTAAGTTTTTGTGTGTGTGTTAGTTTTTGTGTGTGTGTAAGTTTTTGTGTAAGTGTAAGTTTTTGTGTGTGTGTAAGTTCTTATGTGTGTGTAAGTTTTTGTGTGTGTGTGTAAGATTTTATGTGTGTGTGTGTGTGTAAGTTTATGTGTGTATGTAAGTTTTGTGTGTGTGTGTAAGTTGTTTCGTGTGTGTGTTTGTTTTTGTGTGTGTGTAAGTTTTTGTGTGTGTGTAAGTGTTTTGTGTGTGTGTGTGTGTTATCTTGTGTGTGTTTGTAAGTTGTTGTATGTGTATATTTTTTTGTTTGTCTGTTTAAGTTTTTGTGTGTGTGTAAGTTTTTTTTTGTTTGTAATTTTTTGTGTGTGTGTGTAATTTTGTTTGTGTGTGTATGTTTTTTTGTGTGTGTAAGTTTTTTTGTGTGTGTTTAAATTTTTGTGTGTGTGGAATTTTTTTTGTTTTTTTAATTTTTTGCGTGTGTGTAAGTTTTTTTTTTGTGCGTGTAATCTTTTATTTGTTTGTAAGTTTTTGTGTGTGTAAGTTTTTTTTTTGTGTGTGTAAGTTTGTGTGTGTTTGTAAATTTTTTTGTGTGTGTAATTTTTTTTTTGTGTGTTAGTTTGTTTGTGTGTGTTAGTTTTTGTGTGTGTGTTAGTTTTTGTGTGTGTGAAAGTTTTTGTGTGAGTTTTTGTGTGTGTGTGTGTAAGTTTTTGTGTGTGTGTAAGTTTTTGTGTCTGTGTAAGTTTTTGTGTCAGTGTAAGTTTTTTTGTGTGTGTAAGTTATTATGTGTGTGTAAGTTTTTTTGTGTGTGTTTAATATTTTATGTGTGTGTGTGTGTAAAGTTTTGTGTGTGTGTAAGTTTTTGTGTTTTGGTAAGTTTTTGTGTGTTTGTTAGTTTTTGTGTATGTCTAAGTTTATGTTTGTGTATAAGTTTTTTTGTGTGTGTGTATGATTTTGTGTGTGTGTAAGTTTTTTTTTTGTTTGTGTAAGTTTTTGTGTGTGTTTGTAAATTTTTGTGTTTGTGGCAGTTTTTGCGTGTGTGTATGTTTTTGTGTGTGTTTGTGTGTTATTTTTTTTGTGTGTTTTAGTTTTTGTGTGTGTGTGTGTAACTTTTTTTGCGTGTTTTAGTTTCAGTGTGTGTGTGTAATTTTTTGTGTGTGTAAGTTTTTTGTTTTTGTGTAATTTTTTTTTTTTGTTTTATTTTTTTTTTTGTGTAAAGTTTTGTTTGTTTGTGTAAGTTTTTTTTTGTGCGTTTAAGTTTTTGTGTGTTGGTATTTTTTTGTTTGTTTGTCATTTTTTATGTTTTTGTTAGTTTTTTTGTGTATGTAAGTTTTTTTTGTGTGTTTTTAAGTTTTTTTGTGTGGGTAAGTTTTTTTTTTTTTTGTGTTTGTTTTTGTGTAAGTTTTTGTTTGTGTGTTAGTTTTTGTGTGTTTATTAGTTTTTGTATGTGTGAAAGTTTGCGTGTGTTTGTGTAAGTTTTTGTTTGTGTGTGTTTTATTTTTTTTGTGTGTGTAATTTTTTTGTGTGTGTGTGTAAGTTTTTTTGTGTGTAAATATTTGTGTGTGTATAAGTTTTTTTGTGTGTGTGTACGTTTTTGTGTGTGTGTAAGTTTTTTTTTTGTTTGTGTAAGTTTTTGTGTGTGTTTGTATATTTGTTTTTTTTAGTAATTTTTTGTGCTAGTTTTATTATGTGTTTTGTTTTTTGTTTTTGCGTGTTTTTTATTATTTGTGTGTGTGTGTGTAAGTTTTTATGAGTTTGTAAGTTTTTGTGTGTGTGTAAGTTTTTGTGTGTGTATGTTTTTTTTGTGTGGTTAAGTTTTTTTGTGTTTTTATGTTTTTGTGTGTGTGTAAGTTTGTGTGTGTGTAAGTTTTTTTGTGTGTGTGTAATTTTTTGTGTGTGTGTAAGTTTTTGTTTTTATTTTAGTTTTTATGTGTCTTTTAGATTCTTTTTGTGTGTAGGTTTTTTTGTGTGTGTGTAATTTTTAGTGTGTGGTTTAGTTTTTTTTTTGTGTGTGTAAGTTTTTTTGTAAATTTTTTTGTGTTTGTAAGTTTTTGTGTTTTTGTTTTTTTTTGTGTTTTTTTATTTTTGTTTTTTTGTTTTATTTTTTTTTTGTGTGTGTTAGTTTTTGTGTGTGTGTGTAAGTTTTTGTGTGTGTGTAATTTTTTGTGTGTGTGTAAGTTTTTTTGTGAGTGTAAGTTTTTGTGTGTTTGTATGTTTTTATGTGTGTGTAAGTTTTTGTGTGTGTGTGTAAGATTTTATGTGTGTTTGTGTGTGTAGGTGTAAGTTTTTGTGTGTGTGTAAGTTTTTTTTGTTTGTGTAAATTTTTTCTTTTGTTGGTACGTTTTTGTGTGTGTGTAAGTTTTTTTGTGTGTGTGTATGTTTTTTTTTGTGTGTGTAATTTTTTGTGTGTGTGTAATTTTTTGTGTGTGTGTGTGTAATTTTTTGTGTGTGTGTAATCTTTTTCTCTTGTGTAAGTTTTTGTGTGTGTGTGTAAGTTTTTATGTGTGTTTAAGTTTTTATTCGTGTGTAAGTTTTTGTGTGTGTGTGTAAGTTTTTGTGTGTGTGGAATTTTTTTTGTTATTTTATTTTTTTGCGTTTGTGTACTTTTTTTTTGTTTGTGTGTAATATTTTATTTGTGTGTAAGTTTTTGTGTGTGTAATTTTTTTGTTTGTGTTTTTAAGTTTTTTGTGTGTGTGTATGTTTGTTTGTGGGTTTAAGTTTTTGTGTGTTTGTTAGTTTTAGTGTTTGGGTTAGTTTTTGTGTGTGTGAATTTTGGTTTGCTTGTGTTTTTTCTTGTGTTTGTGTGATTTTTTGTTTATGTTTTTGTGTGTGTGTGTGTATGTTTTTGTGTGTGTGTAAGTTTTTTTGTGTATGTTTTAGTTTGTTTGTGTGTGAGTTTTTGTGTACGTGTATTAGTTTTTGTGTTTGTAAGTTTTTGTGTGTGTGTTTGTTTTTGTGTGTGTGAATTTTTGTGTGTACGTTTTTGTGTGTGTGTGATTTTTTTTGTGTGGTTAAGTTTTTGATGTGTGAAGTCTTTGTGTGTGTGTAAGTTTTTTGTTTGTGTGTTTAATTTTTTGTGTGTTTGTTATTTATTTTTGTGTGTGTTTAAGTTTTTGTGTAAATTTTTTTTTGTGTGTAAGTTTTTGTGTTTGTATATTTTTTTTTTTTTTTGTAATTTTTTTTGTTTGTGTTATTTTTTGTTTGTGTGTAATTTTTTGTTTCCGTGTAAGTTTGTTTGTGTGTGTAAGTTCTTTTGCGTGTGTAAGTTTTTTGTGTGTGTGTAATATTTTATGTGTGTGGGTGTGTGGAAATTTTTGTGTATGTGTGTAAGTTTTTTGTGTGTGTAAGTTTTTGTGTGTGTGTAAGTTTTTGTGTGTGTGTAAGTTTTTGTGTTTGTGAAAGTTTTTGTGTGAGTTTTTGTGTGTGTGTGTGTGTAAGTTTTTGTGTGTGTGTAAGTTTTTTTTGTGTATGTGTAAGTTTTTGTGTGTGTAAGTTTTTGTGTATGTTTCTAAATTTTTGTGTGTGTGTAAGTTTTTGTGTGTGTGTGTAAGTTTTTGTGTGTGTGTAAGTTTTTGATGTGTGAAGTTTTTGTGTCTGTGTAAGTTTTTTTTGTGTGTGTGTAAGTTTTTGTGTGCGTGTAAGTTTTTTTGTGTGTGTGTAAGTTTTTGTGTAATTTTGTGGGTGTGAGAAAGTTTTTTTGTGTGCGTTTGTAAGTTTTTTTGTGCGAGTGTAAGTTTTTGTCTTTGTCTAAGTTTTTGTGTCTGTGTAAGTTTTTGTGTCAGTGTTAGTTTTTGTGTGTGTGTCTGTTCTTTTGTGTGTGTTTGTTTTTGTGTGTGTGTGTAAGATTTTATGTGTGTGTGTGTGTGTGTATGTTTTTGTTTGTGTGTTAGTTTTTGTGTGTGTGTGTATTTTTTTTCGTTCGTTCTCTTTTTTGTTTTTGTTTTTTTTTTTGTTTTTTCGTTTAATTTTTTGTGTATGTGTGTGTAATTTTTTTTGTGTGTGTATTTTTTTTTTTTTTTTAGTTTTTATTTGTGTGTGTGTGTATTTTTTTGTGTGTGAGTAAGGTTTTGTGTGTGTGTGTAAGTTTTTGTGTGTGTGTGAGTGTAAGTTTTTGTGTGTGTGTAAGTTTTTTTGTGTGTGTAAGTTTTTGTGTGTGTGTGTAATTTTTTGTGTGTGTGGAAGTTTTTATTTGATTGTAAGTTTTTGTGTGTGTGTAAGTTTTTTTGTGTGTGTGTAAGATTTTATGTGTGTGTAAGTTTTTGTGTGTGTAAGTTTTTTTTGTGTGTGTGTAAGTTTTTGTGTGTTTGTAAATTTTTATGTGTGTGTAAGTTTTTTTGTGTGTGTAATTTTTTGTGTGTTTTTAATTTTTTTTGTGTGTTTTATTTTGTGTGTTTGTGTAAGTTTTTGTTTGAGTTTTTGTGTGTGTGTGTGTGTAAGTTTTTGTGTGTGTTTAAGTTTTTTTTGTGTATGTGTAAGTTTTTGTGTGTGTAATATTTTTTGTATTTTTCTAATTTTTTGTGTGTGTTTAATTTTTTTCGTGAGTGTGTAAATTTTTGTGTGTGGGTAAGTTTTTGATGTTTGTAGTTTTTTTGTGTGTGTAAGTTTTTTGTTTTTGTTTTTTAGTTTTTTTGTTTTTTTTAGTTTTTTGTTTGTTTTTGTTTTTTTGCTTTTTATTTTTTTTTTTTTCTTTATTTTTTGTGTGTGTGTATGTTTTTTGTGTGTGTGTGTAAGTTTTTTTGTGTGTGTAAGTTTTTGTGTCTGTGTAAGTTTTTGTGTCAGTGTAAGTTTTTGTGTTTGTGTAAGTTATTATGTGTGTGTAAGTTTTTGTGTGTGTGTGTAATATTTTAGTTGTGTGTGTGTTTGTAAGTTTATGTAGGTGTGTAAGTTTTGTGTGTGTGTTTAAGTTTTTTGGTGTGTGTGTAATTTTTTGTGTGTGTGTAAGTTTGTTTGTGTGCGTAAGTTTTTGTGTCTGTGTTAGTTTTTGTGTGTGTGTGTAATTTTTTGTGTGTGTGTGTGTAAGTTTTTGTGTGTGTGTAATTTTTTGTGTTTGTGTAAGTTTTTTTTTGTGTGTAATTTTTTTTTTTTTTTTTATTTTTTTTTTGTGTTTGTAATTTTTTGTTTGTTTAAGTTTTTTTTGTGTGTGTGTTTAATTTTTTGTGTGTATGTTTGTGTGTGTGTAAGTTTTTTTTTGTGTGTAAGTTTTTGTGTGTGTGTATTTTTATGTGTGTGTGTAAGTGTTTGTGTGTGTGTGTAAGTTTTTATGCGAGTGTAAGTTTCTGTGTGTGTGTAAGTTTTTTTGTGTGTAATTTTTTTGTGTGTGTTTAATTTTTTTTGTGTGTGTAAGTTTTTGTGTGTGTGCAAGTTTTTGTGTGTGTGTGTATGTTTTTTTGTGTGTGTGTAAGTTTTTGTGTGTGTGTAAGTTTTTGTGTGTGTGTAAGTTTTTATGTGTGTGTAAGTTTTTGTTTGTGTGTAAGTTTTTTTTGTGTGTGTGTAAGTTTTTGTGTGTGTGTAAGTTTTTTTTGTTTGTGTGTAAGTTTTTGTGTAAATTTTTTGTGTGTGTAAGTTTTTGTGTGTGTGTAAGTTTTTTTTTGTTTTTAACTTTTTCTGTTTGTGTAAGTTTTTGTGTGTGTGTAAGTTTTTTTGTGTGTGTGTAATTTTTTGTGTGTGTGTAAGTTTTTGTGTGTGTGCAAGTTTTTGTGTGAGTGTAAGTTTTTGTGTGTGTAAGTTTTTATGTGTGTGTAAGTTTTTGTGTGTGTGTGTAAGATTTTATGTGTGTGTGTGTGTGTAGGTGTAAGTTTATGTGTGTGTGTAAGTTTTTTTTGTGTGTGTAAGTTTTTTCGTGTGTGTGTAAGTTTTTTTGTGTGTGTGTAATTTTTTTTGTGTGTGTTTAAGTTTATTTGTGTGTGTAATTTTTTGTGTGTGTTTGTAAGTTTGTTTGGGTTTGTGTTATTTTGTGTGTGTTTTTAGGTTTGTGTGTGTGTGTAATTTTTTGTGTGTGTGTGTAATTTTTTGTGTGTGTGTAAGTTTTTGTGTGTGTGTAAGTTTTTGTGTGTGTGTGTAAATTTTTGTGTGTGTGTAAGTTTTTATTTGATTTTAAGTTTTTGTGTGTGTGTAATTTTTTTTTTTGTGTGTGTAAGATTTTCTTTGTGTTTAAGTTTTTGTGTGTGTAAGTTTTTTGTGTGTGTGTGTAAGTTTTTGTGTGTGTGTATATTTTTGTTTGTGTGTAATTTTTTGTGTGTGTGTAAGTTTTTGTGTGTGTGTAAGTTTTTTTGTGTGTGTAAATTTTTGTGTGTGTGTAAGTTTTTGTGTGAGTTTTTGTGTGTGTGTGTGTGTAAGTTTTTGTGTGTGTGTAAGTTTTTTTGTGTATGTGTAAGTTTTTGTGTGTGTAAGTTTTTGTGTATGTTTCTAAATTTTTGTGTGTGTGTAAGTTTTTGTGTGTGTGTGTAAGTTTTTGTGTGTGTGTAAGTTTTTGATGTGTGAAGTTTTTGTGTGTGTGTAAGTTTTTTTTTTGTGTGTGTAAGTTTTTGTGTGTGTGTATTTTTTTTTTTTGTGTGTGTAAGTTTTTGTGTAAATTTTTGTGTGTGTGTAAATTTTTGTGTTTGTGTAAGTTTTTGTGTGTGTGTAAGTTTTTGTGTGTGTTCAAGTTTTTGTGTGTGTGTTAGTTTTTGTTTCTGTGTAAGTTTTTGTGTCCGTGTAAGTTTTTTTGTGTGTGTAAGTTCTTATGCGTGTGTAAGTTTTTTTGTGTGTGTGTAAGATTTTATGTGTGTGTGTGTGTAAATTTTTGTGTGTGTGTAATTTTTTGTGTGTGTTTAAATTTTTGTGTGTGTGTAATTTTTTGTGTGTGTGTAAATTTTTGTGTGTGTGTAAGTTTTTTTGTGTGTGTGTAAGTTTTTTTTTTGTGTGTAAGTTTTTTTTTTGTTTGTGTAATTTTTTTTGTGTGTGTAAATGAGTGTTTGTGTTTAATTTTTTTTGTGTGTGTATTTTTTTGTGTGTGTGTAAGTTTTTGTGTGTTTGAAAGTTTGTGTGTGTGTGTGTGTGTAAGTTTTTATGCGTGTGTAAGTTTCAGTGTTTTTGTGTAAGTTTTTTGTGTGTGTAAGTTTTTGTTTGTGTGTAAGTTTTTGTTTGCGTTAAAGGTTTTGTGTGTGTGTAAGTTTGTGTGTGTTTGTGTAATTTTTTTTTTGTGTGTGTAAATTTTTGTGTGTGTGTAAGTTTTTGTGTGTGTGTAAGTTTTTATGTGTGTGTCAGTTTTTGTGTGTGTGTTATTTTTTTGTGTTTGTGTGTAAGTTTGTTTGTTTGTGTAAGTTTTTTTTGTGTGTGTGTGTATGTTTTTGTGTAAATTTTTGTGTGTGTGTAATTTTTTTTTTGTGTTTTAGTTTTTGTGTGTGTGTAAGTTTGTGTGTGTGTTTTTGTGTTTTTGTGTGTGTGTAATTTTTTGTGTGTCTGTTTTAGTATTTGTGTGTGTGTAAGTTTTTTTGTGTGTGTAAATTTTTGTGTGCGTGTAAGTTTTTCTGTGTTTTTAAGTTTTTATGTGTGTGTAAGTTTTTGTGTGTGTCTGTAAGATTTTATTTGTGTTTGTGTGTGTAGGTGTAAGTTTATGTGTGTGTGTAAGTTTTTTTTTGTGTGTGTGTATTTTTTTGTGTGTGTGTAATTTTTTTTTGTGTTTTATATTTTATTTGTTTGTTTTTTTTTTTGTGTGTGTGTATTTTTTTGTGTGTGTGTGTAAGTTTTTGTGTGTGTGTAGGGATTTGTGTGTGTGTAAGTTTTTGTGTGTGTGTGTAAGTTTTTGTGTGTGTGTAAGTTTTTTTGTGTGTGTAAGTTTTTGTTTGTGTGTGTAAATTTTTGTGTGTGTGTAAGTTTTTATTTGATTGTAAGTTTTTGTGTATGTGTAAGTTTTTTTTTGTGTGTCTAAGATTTTATTTGTGTGTAAGTTTTTGTGTGTGTAATTTTTTTTGTGTTTGTGTAATTTTTTGTGTGTGTGTAAGTTTTTGTGTGTGTGTAAGTTTTTGTGTGTGTGTGTAAGTTTTTGTGTGTGTGTAAGTTTTTGTGTGTATGTGTAAGTTTTTGTGTGTGTGTAAGTTTTTTTGTGTGTGTTTTGTGTGTGTGTGTGTAAGTTTTTTTGTGTGTGTGTAAGTTTTTTTTGTGTATGTGTAAGTTTTTGTGTGTGTGTTTTTTTGTGTGCGTGTAAGATTGTGTTTTTGTGTGTGTGTGTTTTAATTTGTTTGTGTGTGTAAGTTTTTGTGTTAGTTTTTGTGTGTGTGTGTGTAATTTTGTTTGTGGTTTTTAGTTTTTTTGTGTATGTGTTTCTTTTTGTGTGTGTAATTTTTTTTTTGTGTTTATAATTTTTTGTGTGTGTTTAAGTTTTTTTGTGTGTGTGTAAGTTTTTGTGTGTGTGTAAGTTTTTGATGTGTGAAGTTTTTGTGTGTGTGTAAGTTTTTTTGTGTGTGTGTAATTTTTTGTGTATGTTTATGTTTTTTTTGTGTGTGTGTTATTTTTTGTGTAAATTTTTTTGTGTGTGTAAATTTTTGTGTGTGTAATCTTTTTTGTGTGTGTTAAGTTTTTGTGTGTGTGTAAGTTTTTGTGTCTGTGTAAGTTTTTGTGTCCGTGTAAGTTTTTGTGTGTGTGTAATTTCTTATGTGTGTGTAAGTTTTGTGTGTGTGTGTAATATTTTATGTGTGTGTGTGTGTTTGAATTTTTGTGTGTGTGTAAGTTTTTGTGTGTGTGTAAGTTTTTGTGTGTGTGTAAGTTTTTGTGTTTGTGTAAGTTTTTGTGTTTTTGAAATATTTTGTGTGAGTTTTTGTGTTTGTGTGTGTGTAAGTTTTTTTGTATGTGTAAGTTTTTTTGTGTATGTGTAACTTTTTGTGTGTGTGTAAGTTTTTGTGTATGTTTCTAAATTTTTGTGTGTGTGTAAGTTTTTGTGTGTGTGTGTAAGTTTTTTTGTGTGTGTAAGTTTTTTATGTGTTAATTTTTTTTTTCTGTGTTTGTTTTTTTTTTGTGTGTGTTATTTTTTGTGTGTTTGTTAGTTTTTTTTGTGTTTGTGTTAGTTTTTGTGTAAATTTTTTTGTGTGTTTAAGTTTTTGTGTGTGTGTAAGTTTTTGTGTGTGTGTGTAAGTTTTTGTGTGTGTGTAAGTTTTTGTGTATGTGTAAGTTTTTGAGTCAGTTTAAGTTTTTTTGTGTGTGTAATTTATTATTTGTGTGTAAGTTTTTGTGTGTGTGTGTAAGATTTTATTTGTGTGTGTGTTTGTTAGTTTATGTTTGTGTGTATTTTTTTTGTGTGTGTGTAATTTTTTTCGTGTGTGTTTTATTTTTTTTTTGTGTTTCATTTTTTTTTTGTGTTTATTTTTGTGTGTGTGTGTGCGTAAGTTTTTTTGTGTGTGTTATTTTTTGTGTGTGTAAGTTTTTTGTGTGTGTGTTTTTTTTTTTGTTTGTGTGTTATTTTTTGTGTTTTTTTAAGTTTTTGTTTTTTTGTTTAATTTTTTGTGTGTGTGTAATTTTTTGTGTGTGTGTAAGTTTTTGTGTGTGTGTGTAAATTTTTGTGTGTGTGTAAGTTTTTATTTGTTTGTAATTTTTTGTGTGTGTGTAATTTTTTTTGTGTGTAATATTTTTTTTGTTTGTAAGTTTTTTTGTGTGTGTAATTTTTTTTTGTGTGTGTTTAAGTTTTTGTGGGTGTGTAAATTTTTTTGTGTGTGTAATTTTTTGTGTGTGTATATGTTTTTGTGTGTGTGTAAGTTTTAGTGTGTGTGTAAGTTTTTGTGTGTGTGTAATTTTTTGTGTGAGTTTTTGTGTGTGTGTGTGTAAGTTTTTGTGTGTGTGTAAGTTTTTTTGTGTATGTGTAAGTTTTTGTGTGTGTTATTTTTTTTGTATTTGTCTAAATTTTTGTGTGTGTTTATTATTTTTTTTGATTGTGTTTTTTTTTGTGTGTGTGTATTTTTTTGATGTTTGAATATTTTTTGTCTTCTTTAGTTTTTTTGTGTGTGTGTAATTTTTTTTTTTTGTTTTATTTTTTGTGTGTTTGTTTTATTTTTTTATTTATTATTTTTTTTTGTTTAAGTTTTTGTTTGTTTGTAATTTTTTTGTGTGTTTGTGTTAGTTTTTTTGTGTGTGTAAGTTTTTGTGTCTTTTTAAGTTTTTTTGTACGTGTAAGTTTTTTTGTGTGTGTAAGTTCTTATTTGTGTGTATGTTTTTGTGTGTGTGTTTAAGATTTTATGTGTGTGTGTGTGTGTAAGTTTGTGTAGGTGTGTAAGTTTTTTGTGTGTGTGTAATTTTTTTCGTGTGTGTGTTAGTTTTTGTGTGTGTGTAAGTTTTTGTGTGTGTGTGTAAGTTTTTTTGTGTGTGTAAGTTTTTTTGTGTTTGTAAGTTTTTTTGTATGCGTGTAAGTTTGTGTGTGTGTGTGTGTAAGTTTTTGTGTGTGTGTAAGTTTTTGTGTGTGTGTAAGTTTTTTTGTGTGTGTGAATTTTTGTGTGTAGTGTTATTTTTTTTGTGTGTTTGTTATTTTTTTTGTTGGTGTAAGTTTTTTGTGTGTGTGTGTAAGTTTTTGTGTATATTTTTGTTTGTTTGTAAGTTTTTTCGTGTTTGTAAGTTTTTGTGTTTGTGTAAGTTTTTGTGTGTTTGATAGTTTTTGTGTGTGTGTGTGTAAGTTGTTATGAGTGTGTAAGTTTCAGTGTGTTTGTGTAAGTTTTTTTTTGTGTAAGTTTTTTGTGTGTGTGTAATTTTTTGTGTTTGTTTATGATTTGTTTGTGTGTAAGTTTTTGCGTGTGTGTGTAAGTTTTTTTGTGTGTGTGTAAGTTTTTGTGTGTGTGTAAGTATTTGTGTGTGTGTGTATGTTTTTATGTGTATATAAGTTTTTGTGTGGGTGTAAGTTTTTTTTGTGTGTGTGTAAGTTTTTGTGTGTGTGTATGTGTAGGTTTTTTTTTGTGTGTGTAAGTTTTTTTGTAAATTTTTTTGTTTGTGTAATTTTATGTGTGTGTGTAAATTTTTGTATTTTTTTAAGTTTTTGTGTTTGTTTAAGTTTTTGTGTGTGTGTGTAAGTTTTTTTGTGTGTGTGTGATTTTTTGTGTGTGATTAAGTTTTTATGTGTGTGTAAGTTTTTGTGTGTGTGTTAGTTTTTGTGTGTGTGTATGTTTTTATGAGTGTGTTAGTTTTTGTGTGTGTGTGTAATATTTTTTGTGTGTTTGTTTGTGTATGTGTAAGTTTATGTTTGTGTGTAAGTTTTTTTTGTGTGTGTCATTTTTTTATTGTGTGTGTAAGTTTTTGTGTGTGTTTAATTTTTTTTGTGTGTGTGTAAGTTTTTTTGTGTGTGTTAGTTTTTTTTGTGTGTGTGTGTAAGTTTTTGTGTGTGTGTAAGTTTTTGTGTGTGTGTAAGTTTGTGTTTGTGTTTAAGTTTTTGTGTGTGTGTGTAAGTTTTTGTGTGTGTATAAGTTATTTTGTGTGTGTAAGTTTTTGTGTGTGTGTTTAAATTTTTGTGTGTGTTTTTTTTTTTTTGTGTTTTTGAGTTTGTATGTGTTTGTTAGTTTCTTTTGTTGTTATTTTTTTTTGTGTTGTTTTTTGTTTTTTTGTGTGTTCAATTTTTTGTGTGTGTGTAAGTTTTTGTGTGTGTGTAAGTTTTTGTGTGTGTGTAATTTTTTATGTGTGTGTAAGTTTTTGTGTGAGTTTTTGTTTTTGTGTAAGTTTTTGTGTGTGTGTAAGTTTTTTTGTGTGTGTAAGTTTTTGTGTGTGTGTGTGTAAGTTTTTTTGCGTGTGTAAGTTTCTGTGTGTGTGTAAGTTTTTGTGTGTGTAAGTTTTTTGTGTGTGTGTAAGTTTTTGTGTGTGTGTAAGTTTTGTGTGTGTGTAAGTTTGTGCGTGTGTGTGTAAGTTTTTTTGTGTGTGTGTAAGTTTTTGTGTGTGTTTAAGTTTTTGTGTGTTTGTCAGTTTTTATGTGTTTGTTTTTTTTTTTTTGGGTGTTAGTTTTTTTTGTGTGTGTGTTAGTTTGGGTATGTGTATGGGTATGTTTTTTTTTGTGTGTGTATATTTGGGTGTGAATTTGTGTGTTTTATTAAGTTATTTTGTTTTTTTTTTTTTTTTTTTGTTTTTTTTTTTTTGTGTGTGTGTAATTTTTTGTGTGTGTGTGTATTTTTTTGTGTGTGTGTTTATTTTTGTTTGTGCGTTTAATTTTTTTTGTGTGTGTAAGTTTTTGTGTCCGTGTTATTTTTTGTGTGTGTTTATGTTTTTTTGTGTGTGTTAGTTTTTGTGTGTGTGTGTAATATTTTTTGTTTGTTTGTTTTTTTATGTGTTAGTTTGTGTTTTTGTGTAAGTTTTTTTTGTGTGTGTAAGTTTTTTCGTGTGTGTTTGATTTTTTGTGTGTGTGTAAGTTTTTTTGTGTGTGTGTAAGTATTTTTGTGTGTAAGTTTTTTTGTGTGTGTGTAATTTTTTGTGTGTTTGTGTAAGTTTTTGTGTGTGTGTAATTATTTTTGTGTGTGTAAGTTTGTTTGTGTGTGTAAGTTTTTGTGTGTGTGTTTTTTTTTTTGTGTGTGTGTAAGTTTTTGTGTGCGTGTAAGTTTTTGTGTGTGTGTGTAAATTTTTGTGTGTGTAATTTTTTTTTTTGTGTGTGTAAGATTTTTTTTGTGTGTAAGTTTTTGTGTGTGTAAGTTTTTTTGTGTGTGTGTAAGTTTTTTTGTGTGTGTAAATTTTTGTGTGTGTGTTAGTTTTTGTGTGTGTTTTAGTTTGTGTGTGTGTGTTATTTTTTGTGTGTGTTTTTTTTTTTGTGTGTGTGTTAGTTTTTGTGTGTGTTTTTGTTTGTGTGTGTGTTTTAGTTTTTGTGTGTGTGTAAGTTTTTTGTGTATGTGTAAGTTTTTGTGTGTGTAAGTTTTTGTGTATGTTTCTAAATTTTTGTGTGTGTTTAAGTTTTTGTGTGTGTGTGTAAGTTTTTGTGTGTGTGTAAGTTTTTGTTTTGTGAAGTTTTTTTGTGTGTGTAAGTTTTTTTGTGTGTGTGTAATTTTTTGTGCTTTTTATAGTTTTTTTTGTGTGTGTGTATGTTTTTGTGTAATTTTGTGTTTGTGCGTAATTTTTTTTTTGTGTTTAAGTTTTTGTGTGTGTGTAATTTTATGTGTTTTTGTAAGATTTTGTGTCTGTGTAAGTTTTTGCGTCCGTTTAAGTTTTTGTGTGTGTGTAAGTTATTATTTGTGTGTAATTTTTTTTTTGTTTGTTTAAGATTTTTTGTTTGTGTGTGTTTGATTTTTTGTGTGTGTTTTAGTTTTTGTGTGTGTTTAAGTTTGTGTGTTTGTGTAAGTTTGTGTGTGTGTGTAAGTTTTTGTGTGTGTGAAAGTTTTTGTGTGTGTGTGTGTGTGTGTAAGTTTTTGTGTGTGTGTAAGTTTTTTTTGTGTATGTGTAAGTTTTTGTGGTTGTAAGTTTTTGTGTATGTTTCTAAATTTTTGTGTGTGTGTAAGTTTTTGTGTGTGTGTGTAAGTTTTTGTGTGTGCGTAAGTTTTTGATGTGTGAAGTTTTTGTGTCTGTGTAAGTTTTTTTTGTGTGTGTGTAAGTTTTTTTTGTGTGTGTAAGTTTTTTTTGTGTGTGTGTAAGTTTTTGTGTGTGTGTGTAAGTTTTTGTGTGTGTGTAAGTTTTTTTGTCTGTGTAATTTTTTGTGTCCGTTTAAGTTTTTGTGTGTGTGTAAGTTCTTATGTGTGTGTAAGTTTTTGTGTGTGTGTGTAAGATTTTATGTTTGTGTGTGTGTGTAAGTTTAGTGTGTGTGTGTAAGTTTTTTAGTGTGTGTGTAGGTTTTTGTGTGTGTGTAATTTTTTTTGTGTGTGTAAGTTTTTGTGTGTGTGTGTAAGTTTTTTTTTGTGTGTAATTTTTGTGTGTGTGTAAGTTTTTGTGTGTGTGTGTAAGTTTTTTTTTGTGTGTGTTATTTTTTTTGTGTGTGTTTGTTTTTGTGTGTGTGTATGTTTGTTTGTTTATGTAAATTTTTGTGTGTGTGTCGTTTTTTTTGTGTGTGTGTAATTTATTTTGTGTTTGTATTTTTTTTTTGTGTGTTTGTAATTTTTTTTGTGTGTGTTTAAATTTTTTTGTGTGTGTAAGTTTTTTTGTGGGTGTTATTTTTTGTTGTTGTGGTTGTTTATTTTTTTGGTTATTTTTGTGTTTGTGTTTTAGATTTTTTGTGTGTGTGTATGTTTTTGTGTGTGTGTAAGTTTTTGTGTGTGTGTAAGTGTGTTTTTGTGTAATTTTTTTGTGTGTGTTTAATTTTTTGTGTGTGTGTAATTTTTGTGTGTGTGTAAGTTTTTGTGTGTGTGTGTCATTTTTTTTGTGTGTGTGTAAGTTTTTTTGTGTGTGTAAGTTTTTGTGTGTGTGTAAGTTTTTATGTGTGTGTAAGTTTTTGTGTGGGTGTAAGTTTTTTGTGTGTGTGTGTAAGTTTGTGTGTGTGGGTAAGTTTTTTTTGTGTGTGTGTAAGTTTTGGTGTGTGTGTAAATTTTTGTGTGTGTGTAAGTTTTTGTGTGTGTCTTATTTTGTTTGTTTGTTTAAGTTTTTTTGTGGGTGTTTTTTTTTGTGTTTTTTTTAGTTTTTGTGTGTGTTTGTAAGTTTTTGTGTGTGTGTGTAAGTTTTTGTGTGTTTGTGTAATTTTGTGTGTGTGTGTAATTTTGTGTGTTTTTATAATTTTTTGTGTTTTTGTAATTGTTTGTGTGTGTGTTAGTTTTTGTGTGTGTTTAAGTTTTTGTGTATGTTTAATTTTTTTTGTGTGTGTAAGTTTTTTTGTGTTTGTGTTTGTTTTTATGTGTGTTAAAGTTTTTGTGTGTGTGTGTAATCTTTTGTGTGTGTGTAAGTATTTTTTTTTTTTGTGTTAGTTTTTGTGTGTGTGTAAATTTGTTTTTTCTTGTAATTTGTTTTGTGTGTATATGTTTTTGTGTGTGTGTAAGTTTTTGTGTGTGTTTGTGTGTTTTTGTGTGTGTGTGTAAGTTTTTGTGTGTGTGTAAGTTTTTGTGTGTGTGTAAGTTTTTGTGTGTGTGTGTAAGTTTTTGTGTGTGTGTAAGTTTTTGTGTGTGTGTAAGTTTTTGATGTGTGTAAGTTTTTGTGTTTGTGTAAGTTTTTGTGTGTGTGTGTAAGTTTTGTGTGTGTGTGTGTGTGTGTATGTTTTTGTGTGTATATTTAAGTTTATGTGTGTGTGTAAGTTTTTGTGTGTGTAAGTTTTTTTGTGTGTAAGTTTTTGTGTGTGTGTGTGTAAGTTTTTGTGTGTGTGTAAGTTTTTGTGTGTGTGTGTGTGTGTAAGTTTGTGTGTGTGTGTTTGTAAGTTTTTGTGTGTGTGCCCATTTTGAAGTTGGAAAATATTAAATGTGAATTTCTTATGTTTTAAGTGTGATTCATGACATTCTAAGAGATGTAAAAAAAAGGTGAAAAAAGGTTAAAAAAAGTTTAAAAAAAATCAAACTCTTTCTTGAGTTCACCTCTTGGATACACAATACAGAAATTTAATTCAGGAAATTATGAAAAAACAAATTAGACGGGGTTACGTGCGCGCACGTAACCCCGTCTAAATTTTTTTTTTGAATTCAAGAAAGAGTTTGCTTTTTTTTAACTTGTTTTTTTAACTTTTTTTCAACTTTCTCAGACAAAAACTTACACACACACAAAAACTTACACACACACACACACACAAAAAAACTTACACACACACAAAAACTTACAGACACAAAAACTTACACACACACACAAAATCTTACATACACACAAAAAAAACTCACACACACACAAAAACTTACACACACACAAAAAAACTTACACTACACAAAAATTTACACACACAAAAAAACTTACACACACACAAAAACTTACACACACACAAAAACTTACGCACACACCACAAAAACTACACACACACACAAAAACTACACACACACAAAAACTTACACACACACGAAAAAACTTACACACACACACAAAAACTTACAAACAAACAAAAACTTACAAACACCCACAAAACTAAAATCTTACACACACACACAAAACTTACACACAAAAAAGAACTAACCCAAACAAAAAAACTGAAACGGAAGCAAAAACTTACACAGACAAAAACACTTACACACACACAAAAACTTAAACACACACAAAAACTAACACACACACAAAAACTTACACACACACAAAAATTTACACAAAAACTTAGACACACACACAAAAGACTACACACACACAAAAAATTACACACACACAAAAACTTACACACACACACAAAACTTACCCACACACACAAAAACTTACACACACACAAAAACTTACACACACAAAAAAACTTACGCACACACACAAAAAATTACACACACACAAAAACTTACACACACACAAAAACTTACACATACACTAAAAAACTTACACACACACACACACACACAAAACTTACACACATACAAAAACTTACACACACACACACACATAAAATCTAACACACACACACAAAAACTAACACACACATAAGAACTTACACGCACAAAAAAACTTAAACGCACACAAAAACTTACACAGACACAAAAACTAACACACACACAAAAAATTACACACACACAAAAACTAACACACACAAAAAAAATAACACACAAACAAAAATTTAAACAAAAACTAACAAAAAAACAAAAAAAACTTAAACACACACAAAAACTTACACACACAAAAAAAAAACTTACACACACACAAAGACTTCACACATCAAAAACTTACACACACACAAAAACTTACACACACACACAAAAACTTACACACACACAAAAATTTAGAAACATACACAAAAACTTACACACACAAAAACTTACACATACACAAACAAAACTTACACACACACAAAAACTTACACACACACACAAAACTCACACACAAACTTACACACACACAGAAACTTACACACACAAATAAACTTACACACACAAAAACTTACACACACACAAAAACTTACACACACACAAAAAATTACACACACACACAAACTTACACACAAACAAAAAAACTTACACACACAAAAACTTACACACAAATAAAATCTTAGACACACAAAAAAAAACTTACACATACACAAAAACTTACAATCAAATAAAAACTTACACACACACAAAAAATTACACACACACTCAAAAACTTAAAAACACAAAAAAAATAACACACACAAAAAAACTTACACACACACAAAAAAACTAAAATAAACACACAAAATTACACACACACAAAAACTTACACACACACACAAAAAATTACACACACACACAAAAACTTACACACCCAAAAAAAATTACACACACACAAAAAAACTTACACACACACAAAAACTTACACACACACGAAAAAACTTACACCCACAAAAAAAACTTACACACACACATAAACTTAATTTCTAATCGAATGAGCTCTTTTTGTAGTTTCTACGACAACGCGTTCTATAAAAACCTTACAACCCTTGCCCTGAGGGCTCTGAGGGGGTTTTCATCCTCAAAGACCTAATTTACAGAACTTAAAACTACGTTGTATAGAATGACTATCTCAAAAGTTTGATTGAATGTATGTTTGGGGAAAAGCTGGGCGTGAGAGGGGGGTTAGCTGCCCTCCAATCACTTTCGACTATTAAAAAGGTCGCTAGCCCTTTGAACGTCCAATCGATTGAGCCTTTTTTGAAATTTCTACGACAACACCTTATATACAAACCTTATATGCCCCCAGGGCATAAATTAAAACCGTTGCCCTGAAGGCTGTAGGGGAGTGTCCTCCTCAAAAACATAATTTCTATCTGGAAATCAACTACGCTGAACAAAATGGCTATCTCAAAATTTTGATTTGATGTGTTTTGGGGAATGATGGGCCTGGAAGGGATGTTAGTTACCTTACAATCACTTTCGACTATTAAAAAGGGCAAAGGCCACTCCAATTTCTTATTAAATGATTCCTTTTCGAAGTTTCTGCTACGATTTTTTCAATACGAAGTGCCCTGCTCTAAAGGGAAAAAAAAAATCATAAATAATAGATTGTGCCAACATCGTTCTTATATGCCCTCAGGGCATAGCTTAAAACCCTTGCCCCTAGGGTTATGGGGGAGTGTCTTCCTCAACAACATATTTTCTATCTGGAAATCAACTACGCTGAACAAAATGGTTATGTCAAAATTTTGTTTGGCTGTGTTTGGGGGAATGATGGGCGTGGGGGGGGGGCTAGTTGCCCTCAAATCACTTTCGACTATTAAAAAAAGCACTAAAAAAAGCACTGCTACTGCTACTACTGCTACTAAAGATAAGACTACTACTATTAATTATACTGCTACTACTACTGCTGCTACTAAAGCAATATCTTAGGAATAGTTTTGTGTGTGAAATTAAAACTTACCAAACATGCTGTGGAAGATGTTGAAGTAACCAAAAGACAATATTTGTATCATGATACTACTGTTTCTACACCTACAACTACTACTACTGCTGCTACTATTACCACTGCTACAGCTACTACTGTTACTAAAGATAAGATTACTACTATTAATTATGCTACTACTTCCACTGCTACTGCTAAAGCAATATCTTAGGAACAGTTTCGTGTGTGAAATTAAAACTTAAAAGACCTTTTGTGGGGGATGTTGAAGTAACCAAAAGACAAAATTTGCATCATGATACTGCTGTTTCTACTCCTACAACTACTACTACTGCTGCTATTATTACTACTGCTACTGCTACTACTGCTACTAAAGATAAGACTACTACTATTAATTATGCTGCTACTTCTACTACTGCTACTAAAGCAATATCTTAGGAACAGTTTCGTGTGTGAAATTAAAACTTACAAGACTTTTTGTGGGGGATGTTGAAGTAACCAAAAGACAATATTTGCATCATGATACTACTGTTTCCACTCCTACAACTACTACTACTGCTGCTATTATTACTACTGCTACTGCTACTGCTGCTACTAAAGATAAGAATAATACTATTAATTATACTGCTACTTCTACTACTGCTACTAAAGCAATATCTTAGGAACAGTTTCGTGTGTGAAATTAAAACTTACAAGACTTTTTGTGGGGGATGTTGAAGTAACCAAAAGACAATATTTGAATCATGATACTGCTGTTTCTACTCCTACAACTACTACTACTGCTGCTATTATTACTACTGCTACTACTACTACTAAAGATAAGACTAAAACAATTAATTATACTGCTACTTCTACTACTGCTACTAAAGCAATATCTTAAGAACAGTTTCGTGTGTGGAATTAAAACTTACAAGCCTTTTTGTGGGGGATGTTGAAGTAACCAACAGACAAAATTTGCATCATGATACTACTGTTTCTACTCCTACAACTACTGCTACTATTATTACTACTGCTACTAAAGCTAAGACTACTACTATTAATTATACTGCTACTACTACTACTGCTACTAAAGCAATATCTTAGGAAGAGTTTCGTGTGTGAAATTAAAACTTATCAGACTTCTTGCGGGGGATGTTGAAGTAACCAAAAGACAATATTTATATCATGATACTACTCTTTCTACTCCTACAACTACTACTACTGCTGCTATTATTAATACTGCTACTGCTACTACTGCTGCTAAAGATATGACTACTACTATTAATTATGCTGCTACTTCTACTACTGCTACTAAAGCAATATCTTAGGAACAGTTTCGTGTGTGAAATTAAAACTTACAAGACTTTTTGTGGGGGATGTTGAAGTAACCAAAAGACAATATTTGCATCATGATACTACTGTTTCCACTCCTACAACTACTACTACTGATACTTTTATTACTACTGCTACTAAAGGTAAGACTACTACTATTAATTATACTGCTACTAATGCTGCTGCTACTAAAGCAATATCTTAGGAACAGTTTCGTTTGTGAAATTAAAACTTATCAGACTTCTTGCGGGGGATGTTGAAGTAACCAAAAGACAGTATTTGCATCATGACACTACTGCTTCTACTCCTAAAACTGCTTCTACAGCTACTATTATTATTGCTGCTACTAAAACTAAAACTACTACTATTAATTCTACTCCTACTGCTTCTACTATAACTACTGGAGCTACCACTACTACTAATAAACTTAAAGGTATTAAGGCGAAAATTTTGGGCAACATTGTAACTGTATTGAAATAAATCGAAACACACTTTGCCCATATAGGTTGTCAAGAGGACGTATCAGCAATGCTTCAGGACCGGTTGATGGTATTAAGTTAAAAATTTCATCGCGTATTGAATGTAATGTTGAAAAAAAGGTGCTATATGCATACAGCTACTAATGCTACTACAACTTTGGGATGAGATGGGTTTTATTTTCAACTAATAATTACATCATACTTAACTGGCACTTACCACAATTTTTAAATAACATTATCAACCAAACGTCGAAAATGGTAAGAACGTGTGACGCTTTATTAAGCCACTATTGTGGCTTGAGCAGCGTCACAAATCTACTACACAAGCTAAGGCTATTAAGGTGAAGCTTTCAAGGAATATTTAGGCGGATGTTGAGCTAAATGAAAAAAAAACTATGGACAAAAGTCTTTTAATGTTTTCACTTTTATAACTTTAATAAATCAAATATTGTTAACATTTTAAGGAATAAATATGATTATATGTATATTAAACTAACAATACAAATTCAACTGTATTTTTTTTTTCGGTAAAGTGCAAGTTATATTCAGGCCTTGGGAAGGCATAGTGGTTTTGAGCCCTATTCATGTTAATTTCTGCTCGTTTTGAGTTTGACTCGGCTATTTATTGTAATTTCTGGTTGTTTTGGGTTTTATTTATTTATCGATGCTTATTTGGGGTAGTTTTACGCTTGGTAGATTATTTGATTTCATTTTTGCTCATTTTGGGTTTGATGGAGTTCTTTGCTTTCTTTGAAAAACTTACTTTGTGGAAATTTTGTTTTTAACTATTAAACCTAGAAAGAGGGATTGAACCACACTTTTCGTAGAGCCTACTGTTTGAAACACGGGCGGGTACCCTGAACAATCCGTTGGCCATTTCTCTGGAAAACATCTGGCAAATCTTCACCAGCTTGTCGGAGCGCCAACAGGATTGCCAAATTGCGCACTTTTCGTGTGAAATGCACTCCCTTTTTTTCATTGCACTCTTTCACACCACGGACCGGATTTGCATTCTTTTTGCCCATTATTTGCTGTCTGCATTCTTTTATGAAATGATGATAGAAAAAGTAGTAAGCGAAATAAAAGAAAGGTACTTGACTTGACTACAGTGAATTCAGCCATACTTCACAACTAGTTACTTACACCTCTTATATTCAGGGGCATCCTGAGGCTCATTTTATTTGGGGTGATCTTCGTAAATTTTACCGAATCGCTACCTGATTTATGCTGAATTTTCTGCAGAAATAAAGAAGTTTGCTAAATTTCAGCCGATTTGGCAAAATTTCGGCTGAAATTTTCACCTTCGGCAAAATTTTTACCGAATCCCAAAAAGTTGGGGGGGGGGAAGTAGGGAATCAGGTACCAGCACAAATGTTACACAGTTCATTCAAGAATTATCGATTCTAAGGGGACAAGATCACGTTTCTCTTTCAAGGTCAATCAGGGGGTGTTTCTAAGTGTATTGACTCCGGGACGAAGTTTGTACATGCGCACTGAATACTAACGGGGTAATGTATTGATACGAAAACGGAAACAGGATCACGTGTCTCTTTCTAGGCCAATCAGGGGATGTTTCTAAATCTATTGATCCGCTAACGGGACACGATCACGTGTCTCTTTCTAGACCAGTCAGGGGGGTGTTTCTAAGTGTATTGACTCCAAGACGAAAGGGAACTAGATTTCTGGGAAATTGATTTGCATAATCGACGGAGAATTATCGATTGATCTACGAAGGGGGATTAAGAAACAATATGGCTTCTCTGATCTTTAGGTCTGAAAGATAAATTCAAATGAGATCAAGAAATATTGAACATATTTTACGCGGGAAATGGTTTTCTGGGAATTTCGAATGTGACAGAGCAGGGATGCCGAAACAAAGGAAAACACAGAAATTACTTTTAGGGGATTATTTGGGCGAAACAGTTTGAGACATTTTAGGAGATTTTTTGGTCGAAACAGTTTGAGACATTTTAGAAGATGATTTTGGGTGAAACTCTGTGGTCGTTATGATACACATGTTCCATTTGAACAGTGTTGTAAGGTCCCCTACCCCAACCCCAAAGGGCCCCCTCCCCCCGGGCCCCCAAAGGGCCTCCCTATCCCCGGGCCCCCAAAGGGAAACCTCCCCCAGGCCCCCCAAATGGACCCCCCTCCCCTCCGGGCCCTCCAAAGGGCCCCCTTTCCCCATTTTTTAATACTTTTTTTGTGCACTTGAGACACAGAAGGGCCCCCACATTTAAAAAGGCTTTATTATATCTTTTCAGAACAAGTTCCTTTCTTAATATCCCTCTTAAACCCATTTTACAAGTTGAAAGTACTCATCCTTTCCACCAATAACTTTACTTTACAGCTTTTTGAACACCCCAACACCAAGCAATACTTTTCAAAGGCTTAATTATATTATTTCAGAACAAGTTCTTTTCTTAATGTCCCTCCTAAACCAATTTAAAAGTTGAAGTACCTATCCTTTTCACACATAACTTTACTTTATGGATTTTTGAATACCCAACACCAAACATTACTTTTCAAAGGCTTTATTATATTTTTCAGAACAAGTTCTTTTCTTAATATCCCTCTTAAACCCATTTTACAAGTTGAAGTACTCATCCTTTTCACATATAACTTTACCTTACGGCTTTTTGCATACCCCAACACCAAGCAATACTTTTCAAAAGGCTTTATTATATCATTTCAGAGCAAGTTCTTTTCTTAATATCCCTCTTAAACCCATTTTACAAGTTGAAGTACTCAACCTTTTCACCCACAACTTTACTTTACAGCTTTTTGAACTCCCCAACACCAAGCAATACTTTTCAAAGGCTTTATTATATCTTTTCAGAACTATTAAATTCTCTTTATATTTCAAAGCTCATTTTAGATTTTTTTTTCATTGAAATGTAATAGTTGGAATATTTCAGTAGTGTTTTGCCGTGATTTACCTTGTCACTGTTACATTCTCTTGATGCTTAAAAGTTCATTTTGCATTTTTTGCGTTGATATGTAAGAGTTGAAATATTTCAGTAGTGTTTTGTCATGGTTTAGCTTGTCACTGTTACATTCTCTTGTTATTTCAAAGTTCATTTTGGCTTTCATTTATTAAAATGTAAGAGTTGGCATATTTCAGAACATTTTTCTTGGGGTATACCTTGTCACTTTTACATCCTCTATATGTTTCAAAGTTCATTTGGGATTTTTTTTTCCCTTGAAACGTAAGAGTTGGAATATTTCAGTAGTGGTTTGTCGTGGTTTACCTTGTCACGGTTACATTCTCTTGATGTTTCAAATTAAATTTGGATTTAATTCACTGAAATGTAAGATTTGGAATATTTCAGTAGTGTTTTGTCGTGATTTACCTTGTCAGTGTTACATTCTCATGATGTTTCAAAGTTCATTTTGGATTTTTTTTTTCGTTGAAATGCAAGAGCTGGGATATTTCAGTAGTGTATTGTCGTGGTTTACCTTGTCACTGTTACATTCTCTTCATGTTTCAAAGTTCATTTTGGATTTTATTCGTTGAAATGTAAGAGTTGGAATATTTCAGTAGTGTTTTGTCGTGGTTTACTTTGTCACTGTTACGTTCTCTTGATGTTTCAAAGTTCATTTTGGATTTCATTCGTTGAAATGTAAGAGTTGGAATATTTCAGTAGTGTTTTCTCGTGGTTTATCTTGTCACTCTTGCATTCTCATGATGTTTCAAAGTTTATTTTGGATTTAATTCGTTGAAATGTAAGAGTCGGAATATTTCAGTAGCGTTTTGTCGTGATTTACCATGATACTTTTACATTCTCTTGATGTTTGAAAGTTCATTTTTGATTTCATTCGTTGAAATGCAAGAGTTGGAATATTTCAGTAGTGTTTTGTCGTGGTTTACCTTGTCACTGTTACATTCTCTTGATGTTTCAAAGTTCATTTTGGACTTTTTTTCGTTGAAATGTAAGATTTGGAATATTTCAGTACTGTTTTTGTCGTGATTTACCTTGTCACTGTTACATTCTCTTAATGTTTCAAAGTTAATTTTGGACTTTTTTTCGTTGAAATGAAAGAGTTGGAATATTTCAGTAGTGATTTGCCGTGGTTTACCTTGTCACTGTTACATTCTCTTAATGTTTCAAAGTTAATTTTGGACTTTTTTTAGTTGAAATGTAAGAGTTGGAAGATTTCAGTAGTATTTTGTCGTGGTTTACCTTGTCACTGTTAAATTCTATTGTTGTTTCAAAGTTTATTTTGGATTTTTTTGTTGAATTGCGAGAGTTGGTTTATTTCAGTAGTGTTTTGTCGTGGTTTACCTTGTCACTGTTATATCCTCTTGATTTTTCAAACTTCATTTTGGATTTCTTTCGTTGCAATGTAAGAGGTAGCATATTTCAGTAGTGTTTTGTGCGGGTTTCTTCAAATGTCAAATGAATGAAAAAAAAGAAATAAATGAAAAAAAAAGTAAAAATGAACTTTGAAACATCAAGAGAATGTAATAGTGAGAAGGTAAACCACGACAAAACACTACTGAAATATTCCAACTCTTACATTTCAACGAAGTAAATCCAAAATGAACTTTGAAAATCAAAAGAATGTAACAGTGACAAAGTAAACCACGACAAACCACTACTGAAATATTCGAACTCTTGCATTTCAACGAAAAAAAAAATCCAAAATGAACTTTGAAACATCAAGAGAATGTAACAGTGACAAGGTAAACCAAGACAAAACACTACTGAAATATTCCAACTCTTACATTGAAACAAAAAAAAACAAAATGAACTTTGAAACATCATGAGAATGTAACAGTGACAATTCCAACTCTTAAATTTCAGCGAAAAAAAAAATCCAAATGAACTTTGAAACATCAAAAGAATTTAACAGTGTCATGGTAAATCACGGCAAAACACTACAGAAATATTCCAACTCTTACATTTCAACGAAAAAAAATCCAAAAAGCACTTTGAAACATCAAGAGAATGTAATAGTGAGAATGTAAAACACGATAAAAAACTACTGAAATATTCCAACTTTTACTTTCAACGAAAAAAAAACCCAAAATGAACTTTGAAACATCACGAGAATGTAACAGTGACAATTCCAACTCTTACATTTCAGCGAAAAAAAAAATCCAAATGAACATTGAAATATCAAGAGAATGTAACAGTGTCATGGTAAATCACGACAAAACACTACTGAAATATTCCAACTCTTACATTTCAACGAAAAAAAAATCCAAAAAGAACGTTGAAACATCATGAGAATGTAACAGTGACAATTCCAACTCTTACATTTCAGCGAAAAAAAAAATCCAAATGAACTTTGAAACATCAACAGAATGTAACAGTGTCATGGTAAATCACGACAAAACACTACTGAAATATTCCAACTCTTACATTTCAACGAAAAAAAAATCCAAAAAGAACTTTGAAACATCAAGAGAATGTAACAATGACAAGGTAAATCACGACAAAACACTACTGAAATATTCCAACTCATACATTGTAAAGAAAAAAAAATGAACTTTGAACCATCAAGAGAATGTAACAGTGTCATGGTAAATCACATTAAAACACTACTGAAATATTCCAACTCTTGCATTTCAACGAAAAAAAATCCAAAATGAACTTTGAAACATCAAGAGAATGTAACAGTGACAATCCCAACTCTTACATTTCAGCTAAAAAAAAAGATCCAAACTGAACTTTGAAACATCAAGAGAATGTAACAGTGACGAGGTAAACCACGACAAAACACTACTGAAATGTTCCAACTCTTACATGTCAACGAATAAAAAAATCCAAAATGAACTTTGAAACATCAAGAGAATGTATCAGTGACAATTCCAACTCTTACATTTCAGCAAAAAAAAAAAAACTTTGAAAAATTAAGAGAATGTAACAGTGACAATGTAAATCACGACAAAACACTACTGAAATATTCCAACTCTTACATTGCAAAAAAAAAAAACCAAAATGAACTTTGAAACATCATGAGAATGTAACAGTGACAATTCCAACTCTTACCTTTCAGCGAAAAAAAAAATCCAAATGAACTTTGAAATATCAAGAGAATGTAACAGTGTCATGGTAAATCACGACAAAACACTACTGAAATATTCCAACTCTTACATTTCAACGAAAAAAAAAAGATCCAAAAAGAACTTTGAAACATCATGGAGAATGTAACAGTGACAATTCCAACTCTTACATTTCAACGAATGAAATCCAAAAATCATGAAATGTAACAGTGACAATCCCAACTCTTACATTTCAGCGAAAAAAAAAGAACCAAAATGAACTTTGAAACATCAAGAGAATGTAACAGTGACAAGGTAAATCACGACAAAACACTACTAAATATTCCAACTCTTGCATGTCAACGAATAAAAAAATCCAAAATGAACTTTGGAACATCAAGAGAATGTAACAGTGACAATTCCAACTCGTACATTTCAGCAAAAAAAAAAAAAAACTTTGAAAAATCAATAGAATGTAACAATGACAAGGTAAATCACGAAAAAACACTACTGAAATATTCCAACTCTTAAATTTCAACGAAAAAAAAAAACAAAATGAACTTTGAAACATCATGAGAATGTAACAGTGACAATTCCAACTCTTACCTTTCAGCGAAAAAAAAATCCAAATGAACTTTGAAATATCAAGAGAATGTAACAGTGTCATGGTAAATCACGACAAAACACTACTGAAATATTCCAACTCTTACATTTAAACGAAAAAAAAAAGATCCAAAAAGAACTTTGAAACATCATGGAGAATGTAACAGTGACAATTCCAACTCTTACATTTCAACGAATGAAATCCAAAATGAACTTTGAAAAATCAAGAGAATGTAACAGTGACAAGGTAAATCACGACAAAACACTACTGTGATATTCCAACTCTTACATTTCAACGAATGAAATCCAAAATTAACTTTGAAACATCAAGAGAATGTAACAGTGACAAGGTAAATCACGACAAAACACTACTGAAATATTTCAACTCTTATATTTCAACGGAAAAAAAAAATCCAAAAAGAATTTTGAAACATCAAGAGATGTAATAGTGAGAAGGTAAACCACGACAAAACACTACTGAAATATTCCAACTCTTATATTTCAACGAATGAAATCCAAAATGAACTTTGAAACATCAAGAGAATGTAACAGTGACAAGGAAATCACGACAAAACAACACTAAAATATTCCAATTCTTACACTACAACGAAAAAAAAAATGAACTTTGAAACATCCTGAGAATGTAACAGTGACAATTCTAACTCTTACATTTCAACGCAAAAAAAATAATCCAAAATGAACCTTGAAACATCAAGAGAATGTAACAGTGACAAGGTAAACCACGACAAAGCACTACTGAAATATTCCAACTCTTACATTTCAACGAAAAAAAGATCCAAAATGAACTTCGAAACATCACGAGAATGTAACAGTGAGAAGGTAAATCACGACAAAACACTACTGAAAGATACCAACTCTTACATTTCAACGAATGAAATCCAAAATGAACTTTGAAGCATCAAGAAACAGCAAAAAAAATCCAAAATGAACTTCGAAACATCAAGAGAATGTAACAGTGACAAGGTAAATCACGACAAAAGACTACTGAAATATTCCAACTCTTCCATTTCAAAGAAAAAAAAATTCAAAAAGAACTTTGAAACATATAGAGAATGTAATAGTGAGAAGGTAAATCACGACAAAACCCTACTGAAATATTCCAACTCTTTCATTTCAACGAATGAAATCCAAAATAAACTTTGAAACATCAAGAGAATGTAACAGTGACAAGGTAAATCACGACAAAAAAATACTGAAATATTCCGATCTTGCATTTCAACGAAAAAAAACAAATACAAAATGAACTTTGAAACATCAAGAGAATGTAATAGTGACAATTCCAACTCTTACATTTCAGCGAAAAAAAATCCAAAATTAACTTTGAAACATCAAGAGAATGTAACAGTAACAAGGTACATCACGACAAAACACTATTGAAATATTCCAACTCTTACATTCCAACGAAAAAAAAAATGAACTTTGAAACATCATGAGAATGTAACAGTGACAAGTCCTACTCTTACATTTCAGCGAAAAAAAAAATCAAAATGAACTTTGAAACATCAAGAGAATGTAACAGTGACAAGGTAAATCACGACAAAACACTACTGAAATATTCCAACTCTTGCATTTCAACGAAAAAAATCCAAATGAACTTTGAAACATCAAGAGAATGTAACAGTGACAATTCCAACTCTTACATTTCAACGAAAAAAAAAATCCAAACTGAACTTTGAAACATCAAGAGAATGTAACAGTGACAATTCCAACTCTTACATTTCAGCGAAAAAAAAAAATCCAAAATAAACTTTGAAACATCAAGAGAATGTAACAATGACAAGATAAACCACGACAAAACACTACTGAAACATTCCATCTCTTACATTTCAACGAATAAAATCCAAAATGAACTTTGAAACATCAAGAGAATGTAATTGTGAGAAGGTAAACCACGACAAAAAACTACTGAAATATTCCAACTCTTACATTTCAACGAAGGACCAACACCAAGCAATACTTTTCAAAAGGCGTTTCAGAACAATTTCTTTTCTTAATGTCCTTCCTAAACCCATTTTACAAGTTGAAGTACCCATCCTTTTCACCCACAATTTTACTATACTGCCTTTTTGAATGCTCCAACACCAAGCAATACTTTTCAAAGGGCATTTCACAACAAGTTCTTTTCTTTATGTTCTTCCTAAACCCATTTTATAGTATTTTTCTTAACTTTTTTACGTATCTTAAAATGACATGAAATATGCTTACAGCTCTACCAATCGTACTATGTGCTTGTTCATAGACACGACGCGGCTTTCCCACTGGTACTCTATGGCAGGTTATCGACACTACCTAGTTTATTGCATGCATTAAATCAGTATTTTGTACGCAGTGGAAGGATAAACACACAATTCATATCTGTAAAAAAGTGAAGATGAATTATTCGACGAAAGTATGTGCACATGATAAAATCATCGTCGTGTTGAATGCTGACAAGGAGAAATACCTGAACTATGAAACGAGTGCAAGTGGCAACACTATTGGAAATGTATGCATGCGTTGTCATGACAGCGAGAAGCTAGATTTCTTTGGAGTACCCAAGAATTTCAATCGTGTAAACGGTGGATATGCGAGAGTAACATTACCAGAGAAATTAGTGCTCAAAGAGAATGCAAACTTAAAAATAATTGTTGATGATCGGGGACAACTCCTTGCTACTGTTGCTGCTAACACATTACCTGTTGATACATCCTATCATCATCTTACCGGTATTAGCATCTTAAAGAGAGCAAGAAGAAGACAAGCATACTCCTGCAATAATGTTATTAATCATATCTTGTCAATGTTTCAAAACTGCTATCTATGTAAAAATAATGTGACAATTGACAGTGAAATCGCAGGCAGAATAAAAAGGACAATAGCAGACAATATCATCAATGAATATAAAGATGAATTGACGGAAAGTGAAGTGCAAGTGTACTAATAATGTATAATAATGTATTTAACGAATTTTTATATTAATATTCTACATGTCGTTATTTCATTAAAAATATCTTATGCATTATTTTGTTAAGTGTTCATTATTTTTAGGGTATTCTAGAACGTCAAACGTTCAGAATACCTATCAAAAAGGTCAGAGATGTAAGAAAAAGAATTTTTAGAGATAAAGATACTACTAGCAGGCTCAATTTTTCATAGAAGATAGAAAAGTTCAAGATCTCTTCTGAATTTCACCAAAGAGCACAATTCATTTCTAATTTCACCAGAGAAAATAAAAAGCTTCCACTTCAGTTTTAAGTTCACCAAGACATAAGAAATTTAAAGTTCAGTTCTAAATTTTTCCATAGAAGATAGGAAAAGTTATACTATGATTGTGATTATTTTCTATGAATATAAAAAGTTTCACTTCTATTTTAAATTTTCTTAAATTCAATTCCGACCTTTCTCAAAGAGATGAAAAAATTTTAAGTTCTGTTTCAAATATTTTCCCGGAAGAAGAAAAGGTCCAAGACATAAAAATTTAAAGTTCTCTTCTAAATTTTTCCGTAGAAGATAGGAAAAGTTATACTATGATTGTGATTATTTTCCATGAAGATAAAAAGTTTCACTTTAATTCTAAATTTTCTTAAATTCAGTTCCGACTTTTCTCAAAGAGATGAAAAAATTTAAAGTTCTGTTCCAAATATTTTCCCGGAAGAAGAAAAGTTCAATTTCGATTCTGAATTTTCTCAATGAAAATGAAATAAGTTATTGATCAATTCTATTTCCCCAAAATAATATAAAAAGTTTCCACTTCAGTTCAGATTTTACTCAAAGAGATGAAAAAATTTAAAATACTGTTCCAAATCTTTCATAGAAGATAGAAAAGTTCAAGTTCTCTTCTGAATTTTACCAACGAACACAATTCAATTCTAATTTGACCGGAGAAAATAAAAAGCTTCTACTTCAGTTTTAAGTTCACCAAGACATAAAAAATTTAAAGTTCAGTTCTAAATTTTTCCATAAAAGATAGGAAAAGTTATACTATGATTGTGATTATTTTCTATGAAGAGAAAAAGTTTCACTTTAATTCTAAATTTTCTTAAATTCAATTTCGACCTTTCTCAAAGAGATGAACAAATTTAAAGTTCTATTCCAAATATTATCCCGGAAGAAGAAAAGTTCAACTTCGATTCTGAATTTTCTCAATGAGAATGAAATAAGTTACTGATCAATTCTATTTTCCCAAAATAATATAAAAAGTTCCCACTTCAGTTCAGATTTTTCTCAAACAGATAAAAAAATTTAAAATACTGTTCCAAATTTTTCGTAGAAGATAGAAAAGTTCAAGTTCTCTTCTGAATTTTACCAAAGAACACAATTCAATTCTCCACTTCAGTTTTAAGTTCTCCAAGACATAAGAAATTTAAAGTTCAGTTCTAAATTTTTCCATAGAAGACAAGAAAAGTTATACTATGATTGTGATTATTTTCTATGAGGATAAAAAGTTTCACTTTAATTCTAAATTTTCTTTAATTCAGTTCCGACCTTTCTCAAAGAGATGAAAAAATTTAAAGTTCTGTTCCAAATATTTTCCCGGAAGAAGAAAAGTCCAACTTCGATTCTGAATTTTCTCAATGAAAATGAAATAAGTTATTGACAAATTCTATTTTCCCAAAATAATATAAAATTTTCCACTTCAATTCAGATTTTTCTCAAAGAGATGAAAAATTTAAAATACTGTTCCAAATTTTTCATAGAAGATAGAAAAGTTCAAGTTCTCTTCTGAATTTTACCAACGAACATAATTCAATTCTAATTTCTCAAGAGAAAATAAAAAGCCTCCGCTTCAGTTTTAAGTTCACCAAGACATGAAAAATTTAAAGTTTACTTCTAAATTTTTCTGTAGAATATAGGAAAAGTTATACTATGATTGTGATTATTTTCCATGAAGATAAAAAGTTTCACTTTAATTCTAAATTTTCTTAAATTCAGTTCAGATTTTTCTCAAAGAGATGAAAAAATTTTAAATTTTGTTCCAAATTTGTCATAGAAGATAGAAAAGTTCAAGTTCTCTTCTGAATTTTACCAAAGAACACAATTCAATTCTAATTTCTCCAGAGAAAATAAAAAGCTTCCACCGATTATTTTCCATGAAGATAAAAAGTTTCACTTTAATTCTAAATTTTCTTAAATTCAGTTCAGACTTTTCTCAAAGAGATGAAAAAAATTTAAAGTTATGTTCCAAATATTTTCCCGGAAGAAGAAAAGTTCAACTTCGATTCTGAATTTTCTCAATGAAAATGAAATACGTTATTGATCAATTATATTCCCCCAAAATAATATAAAAAGTTTCCAGTTCAGTTCAGATTTTTCTCAAAGAGATGAAAAAATTTAAAATACTGTTCCAAATTTTTCTTAGAAGATAGAAAAAAATTTAAAGTTCTGTTCCAAATATTTTCCCGGAAGAAGAAAAGTTCAACTTCGATTCTGAATTTTCTCAATGAAAATGAAATAAGTTATTGATCAATTCTATTTCCCCAAAATAATAAAAAAAGTTTCCACTTCAGTTCAGATTTTTCTCAAAGAGATGAAAAAATTTAAAATACTGTTCCAAATTTTTATTAGAAGATAGAAAAGTTCAAGTTATCTTCTGAATTTTAGCAAAGAACATAATTCAATTCTAATTTCTCCAGAGAAAATAAAAAGCTTCCAGTTCAGTTTTAACTTCACAAAGACATAAAAAATTTAAAGTTCACTTCCAAATTTTTCATAGAAGATAGAAAAGTTCAAGTTCTCTTCTGAATTTTACCAAAGAACACAATTCAATTCTAATTTCACCAGAGAAAATAAAAAGCTTCCACATATTATTTTCCATGAAGATAAAAAGTTTCACTTTAATTCTAAATTTTCTTAAATTCAGATCCGACTTTTCTCAAAGAGATGAAAAAATTTAAAGTTCTGTTCCAAATATTTTCCCGGAAGAAGAAAAGTTCAACTTTGATTCTGAATTTTCTCAATGAAAATGAAATAAGTTATTGATCAATTCTATTTCCCCAAAATAATATAAAAAGTTTCCACTTCAGTTCAGATTTGTTCTCAAAGAGATGAAAAAATTAGAAATACTGTTCCAAATTTTTCTTAGAAGATAGAAAAGTTCAAGTTCTCTTCTGAATTTTAGCAAAAATTTAGAAGTGAACTTTAAATTTTTTATGTCTTGGGACTTTTCTTCTTCCGGGAAAATATTTGGAACAGAACTTAAAATTTTTTCATCTCTTTGAGAAAAGTCGGAACTGAATTTAAGAAAATTTAGAATTAAAGTGAAACTTTTTATGTTCATAGAAAATAATCACAATCATAGTATAACTTTTCCTATCTTCTATGGAAAAATTTAGAACTGAACTTAAAACTGAAGTGGAAGCTTTTTATTTTCTCTGGAGAAATTAGAATTGAATTATGTTTTTTGCTAAAATTCAGAAGAGAACTGGAACTTTTCTATCTTCTAAGAAAAATTTGGAACAGTATTTTAATTTTTTTCATCTCTTTGAGAACAAATCTGAACTGAAGTGGAAACTTTTTACATTATTTTAGTGAAATAGAATTGATCAATAACTTATTTCATTTTCATTGAGAAAATTCAGAATCGAAGTTGAACTTTTCTTCTTCCGGGAAAATTTTTGGAACAGAACTTTAAATTTTTTCATCTCTTTGAGAAAAGTCGGAACTGAATTTAAGAAAATTTAGAATTAAAGTGCAACTTTTTATCTTCATAGAAAATAATCTGTGGAAGCTTTTTATTTTCTCTGGAGAAATTAGAATTGAATTGTGTTCTTTGGTAAAATTCAGAAGAGAACTTGAACTTTTCTATCTTCTATGAAAAATTTGGAAGTGAACTTTAAATTTTTTATGTCTTGGTGAACTTAAAACTGAAGTGGAAGCTTTTGATTTTCTCTGGAGGAATTAGAATTGAATTATGTTCTTTGCTAAAATTCAGAAGAGAACTTGAAATTTTCTATCTTCTAAGAAAAATTTGGAACAGTATTTTAAATTTTTTCATCTCTTTGAGAAAAATCTGAACTGAAGTGGAAACTTTTTATATTATTTTGGGGGAATAGAATTGATCAATAACTTATTTCATTTTCATTGAGAAAATTCGGAATCGAAGTTGAACTTTTCTTCTTCCGGGAAAATATTTGGAACAGAACTTTAAATTTTTTTCTATCTTCTAAGAAAAATTTGGAACAGTATTTTAAATTTTTTCATCTCTTTGAGAAAAATCTGAACTGAACTGGAAACTTTTTATATTATTTTGGGGGAATAGAATTGAAACTTTTTATATTATTTTGGGGGAATAGAATTGATCAATAACTTATTTCATTTTCATTGAGAAAATTCAGAATCGAAGTTGAACTTTTCTTCTTCCGGGAAAATATTTGGAACAGAACTTTAAATTTTTTTCATCTCTTTGAGAAAAGTCGGAATTGAATTTAAGAAAATTTAGAATTAAAGTGAAACTTTTTATCTTCATGGAAAATAATCGGTGGAAGCTTTTTATTTTCTCTGGAGAAATTAGAATTGAATTGTGTTCTTTGGTAAAATCCAGAAGAGAACTTGAACTTTTCTATCTTCTATGAAAAATTTGGAAAACAAGAACTTTAAAATATTTGGAACAGAACTTTAAATTTTTTTCTATCTTGTAAGAAAAATTTGGAACAGTATTTTAAATTTTGTCATCTCTTTGAGAAAAATCTGAACTGAAGTGGAAACTTTTTATATTATTTTGGGGGAATAGAATTGAAACTTTTTATATTATTTTGGGGGAATAGAATTGATCAATAACTTATTTCATTTTCATTGAGAAAATTCAGAATCGAAGTTGAACTTTTCTTCTTCCGGGAAAATATTTGGAACAGAACTTTAAATTTTTTTCATCTCTTTGAGAAAAGTCGAAACTGAATTTAAGAAAATTTAGAATTAAAGTGAAACTTTTTATCTTCATGGAAAATAATCACAATCATAGTATAACTTTTCCTATCTTCTACGGAAAAATTTTGAAGTAAACTTTAAATTTTTCATGTCTTTGTGAACTTAAAACTGAAGTGGAAGCTTTTTATTTTCTCTTGAGAAATTAGAATTGAATTATGTTCATTGATAAAATTCAGAAGAGAACTTGAACTTTTCTATCTTCTATGAAAAATTTGGAACAGTATTTTAAATTTTTCATCTCTTTGAGAAAAATCTGAATTGAAGTTGAAAATTTTATATTATTTTGGGAAAATAGAATTGATCAATAACTTATTTCATTTTCATTGAGAAAATTCAGAATCGAAGTTGGACTTTTTTTCTTCGGGGAAAATATTTGGAACAGAACTTTAAATTTTTTCATCTCTTTGAGAAAGGTCGGAACTGAATTAAAGAAAATTTAGAATTAAAGTGAAACTTTTTATCCTCATAGAAAATAATCACAATCATAGTATAACTTTTCTTGTCTTCTATGGAAAAATTTAGAACTGAACTTTAAATTTTTTATGTCTTGGTGAACTTAAAACAGAAGTGGAGAATTAAATTGTGTTCTTTGGTAAAATTCAGAAGAGAATTTGAACTTTTCTTTCTTCTATGAAAAATTTGGAACAGTATTTAAAATTTTTTCATCTCTTTGAGAAAAATCTGAACTGAAGTGGAAACATTTTTTATTATTTTGGGAAAATAGAATTGATCAATAACTTATTTCATTTTCATTGAGAAAATTCAGAATCGAAGTTGAACTTTTCTTCTTCCGGGAAAATATTTGGAACAGAACTTTAAATTTGTTCATCTCTTTGAGAAAGGTCGAAATTGAATTTAAGAAAATTTAGAATTAAAGTGAAACTTTTTATCTTCATAGAAAATAATCACAATCATAGTATAACTTTTCCTATCTTCTATGGAAAAATTTAGAACTGAACTTAAAATTTTTTATGTCTTGGTGAACTTAAAACTGAAGTGGAAGCTTTTTATTTTTTCTGGAGAAATTAGAATTGAATTGTGTTCGTTGTTAAAATTCAGAAGAGAACTTTAACTTTTCTATCTTCCATCAAAAATTTGGAACAGTATTTTAAATTTTTTCATCTCTTTGGAAAAAATCTGAACTGAAGTGGAAACTTTTTATATTATTTTGGGGAAATAGAATTGATCAATAACTTATTTCATTTTCATTGAGAAAATTCAGAATCTAAGTTGAACTTTTATTCTTCCGGGAAAATATTTGGAACAGTACTTTAAATTTTTTCATCTCTTTGAGAAAGGTCGGAACTGAATTGAAGATAATTTAGAATTAAAGTGAAACTTTTTATCTTCATGGAAAATAATCACAATCATAGTATAACTTTTCCTATCTTCTACGGAAAAATTTAGAAGAGAACTTTAAATTTTTATGTCTTGGACCTTTTCTTCTTCCGGGAAAATATTTGGAACAAAACTTAAAGTTTTTTCATGTCTTTGAGAAAGGTCAAAATTGAATTTAAGAAAATTTAGAATTAAAGTGAAACTTTTTATCTTCATAGAAAATAATCACAATCATAGTATAACTTTTCCTATCTTCTATGGAAAAATTTAGAACTGAACTTTAAATTTTTTATGTCTTGGTGAACTTAAAACTGAAGTGGAAGCTTTTTATTTTCTATGGTGAAATTAGAAATGAATTGTGTTCTTTGGTAAAATTCAGAAGAGATCTTGAACTTTTCTATCTTCTATGAAAAATTGAGCCTGCTAGTAGTATCTTTATTTCTAAAAATTCTTTTTCTTACATCTCTGACCTTTTTAATAGAGTTTCTGAACGTTTGACGTTCTAGCATACCCTAAAAATAATGAACACTTAACAAAATAATGCATAAGATATTTTTAATGAAATAACGACATGTAGAATATTAATATAAAAATACGTTAAATACCTTATTATACATTATTAGTACACTTGCACTTCACTTTCCGTCAATTCATCTTTATATTCATTGATGATATTGTCTGCTAATGTCCTTTTTATTCTGCCTGCGATTTCACTGTCTATTGTCACATTATTTTTACATAGATAGCAGTTTTGACACATTGACAAGATATGATTAATGACATTATTGCAGGAGTATGCTTGTCTTCTTCTTGCTCTCTTTAAAATGCTAATACCGGAAAGATGATGATAGGATATATCAACAGGTAATGTGTTACCAGCAACAGTAGTAAGGGGTTGTCCCCGATCATCGACAATTATTTTTAAGTTTGCATTCTCTTTGAGCACTAATTTCTCTGTTAATGTTACTCTCGCATATCCACCGTTTACACGATTGAAATTCTTGGGTACTCCAAAGAAATCTAACTTCTCGCTGTCATGACAACGCATGCATACATTTGCAATAGTGTTACCACTTGCACTCGTTTCATAGTTCAGGTATTTTTCCTTGTCAGCATTCAACACGACGATGATTTTATCATGTGCACAAACTTTCGTCGAATAATTCATCTTCACTTTTTTACAGATATGAATTGTGTGTTTATCCTTCCACTGCATAAAAAAAAACTGATTTAATGCATGCAATAAACTAGGTAGTGTCGATAACCTGCCATAGAGTACCAGTGAGAAAGCCGCGTCGTGTCTATGAACAAGTATATAGCACGATTGGTAGAGCCGTAAGCATATTTCATGTCATTTTAAGATACGTAAAAAAGTTTAAAAAAAATACTGTAAAATGGGTTTAGGAAGGACATTAAGAAAAGAACTTGTTGTGAAATGCCCTTTGAAAAGTATTGCTTGGTGTTGGAGCATTCAAAAAGGCAGTATAGTAAAGTTGTGGGTGAAAAGGATGGGTACTTCAACTTGTAAAATGGGTTTAGGAAGGACATTAAGAAAAGAAATTGTTCTGAAATGCCTTTTGAAAAGTATTGCTTGGTGTTGGAGCATTCAAAAAGCTGTAAAGTAAAGTTGTGTGTGAAAAGGATGGGTACTTCAACTTGTAAAATGGGTTTAGGAATGACATTAAGAAGAGAACTTGTTCTGAAATGCCTTTGAAAAGTATTGCTTGCTGTTGGAGCATTCAAAAAGCTGTAAATTAAAGTTGTGGGTGAAAAGGATGGGTACTTCAACTTGTAAAATGGGTTTAGGACGGACATTAAGAAAAGAACTTGTTCTGAAATGCCTTTCGAAAATTATTGCTTGGTGTTGGAGCATTCAAAAAGCTGTAAAGTAAAGTTGTGGGTGAAAATGATGGGTACTTCAATTTGTAAAATGGGTTTAGGAGGAACATTAAGAAAAGAACTTGTTCTGAAATGCCTTTTGAAATGTATTGCTTGGTGTTGGAGCATTCAAAAAGCTTTAAAGTAAAGTTGTTGGTGTAAAGGTTGGGTACTTCAACTTGTAAAATGGGCTTAGGAATGACATTAAGAAAAGAAATTGTTCTGAAATATCTTTTGAAAAGTATTGTTTGGTGTTGGATCATTCAAAAAAGCTGTAAAGTAAAGTTGTGGGTGAAAAGGATGGGTACTTCAACTTGTAAAATGGGTTTAGGAGGGACATTAAGAAAAGAAATTGTTCTGAAATGCCCTTTGAAAAGTATTGCTTGGTGTTGAGGTATCCAAAAAGCTGTAAAGTAAAGTTGTGAGTGAGAAGGATGGGTACTTCAAGTTGGAAAATGGGTTTAGGAAGGACATTAAGAAAAGAAGTTGCTCTGAAATGCCCTTTGAAAAATATTGCTTGGTGTTGGAGCATTCAAAAAGCTGTAAATTAAAGTTGTGGGTGAAAAGGATGGATGCTTCAAGTTGTAAAATGGATTCAGGAGGGACATTAAGAAAAGAAAATTGTTCTCAAAAGCCTTTTGAAAAGTATTTCTTGGTGTTGAGGTATCCAAAAAGCTGAAAAGTAAAGTTGTGGGTGAGAAGGATGGGTACTTCAACTTGTAAAATGGGTTTCGGATGGACATAAAGAAAAGAACTTGTTGTGAAATGTCTTTTGAAAGGTATTTCTTGGTGTTGAGGTATCCAAAAAGCTTTAAAGTAAAGTTGAGGGTGAAAAGGATGGGTACTTCAACTTGTAAAATGGGTTTAGGAATGACATTAAGAAAAGAACTTGTTCTGAAATGCCTTTGAAAAGTATTTCTTGGTGTTGAGGTATCCAAAAAGCTGAAAAGTAAAGTTGTGGGTGAGAAGGATGGGTACTTCAACTTGTAAAATGGGTTTAGGATGGACATAATGAAAAGAACTTGTTGTGAAATGTCTTTTGAAAGGTATTTCTTGGTGTTGAGGTATCCAAAAAGCTGTAAAGTAAAGTTGTGGGTGAAAAGGATGGGTACTTCAACTTGTAAAATGGGTATAGGAAGGACATTAAGAAAATGACTTGTTCTGAAAAGATATAATAAAGCCTTAAAAAAGTATTAAAAAATGGGGACTCAGGGGCGTTTGGAGCGCCGGGGGACCTTTGGGGGCCCGGGGGGGCCTTTGGGGGTCCGGGGGGCCCTTTGGGAGCCCGGGGGACCTTTGGGGACCGGAAGCTTCCTTCGGGGTGTGGGTAGGGGGATCGGAGCCCTTTGAGGTTGGGGTAGAGGACCTCACGACACTGTTCAAATGGAACTTGTGTATTATAACGACCACACTCAAAACCTCTTCTAAAACATCTTCTAAAATCATCTTTGAAAATGTCTCTAACTGTTTCGCCGAAATAAATCCCTGAAATGTTTAAAACGCTTTCGCCCAAATAACCCCTAAACGTAATTTATGCATGTTCCTTTTGTTATTGGCATCCCTGTGCTGTCACATTTGAAATTACTGGGGAACCCTTTCATGGATAAATCTCTTCATCTCTAAGATGTTTCTTGAAGAATTGTTTCCATGGCGAATTTTATTAATATCTTTGGAGTTCGAGCAGTAGAATTGTTTCCTGGGCGAAGTTTATTAATGTCTTGGGTCTATTCCTGGAGAATTGTTTCTGGGCGACGTTTTTTAGTATCTGACAGATGATGTCATGGTTGATTGATTTGTCAAGAAAGGGGAATTATTTTGTTGTTTCTAAGGGGAATTATTGATTCAAGAAAGGGGAATTGAGGTCATTGAATCTTGACATTCGCCTCGAGCATGTACTTGGCCAAAACAACAACATCAGCAAATACATCGACCTTGGAAAAAGAGGTCATTGGCCCACTTTGATTAGCCAACTGTTCTCCCTAGGGACTCTATGCCCATATATGGACTCCCGTCACGACTGGCGCCCCCTTTCTACTAATGTGCCCATAGTTTACGTATAACATTTGATGTTGAAAAATATATATACATTTTTTTGGGGGGGGGGGGAGAGCAATTTTGTGCTAGGGGATTTTAAAACTAAAGAATAACACAATAATTATGGTATTGCGGAGTTCAAACATATCTGTAAATTTTGAATGAATAAGAAACGTATTAAGCAGTAAGGAGGAATTGAATTCACGACATAATTTCTTAATTCAAATGAGATTGCTGAAATCCCGCCATATTACTTGAAACTCAAGAATAAAACAGTGATTATGCCAATATTAGATATTTCAGAGGGCATAGGGATGAACAGGGTTTAACAGTAGGTACAAACAGAAATTAAAAGTAGGGTTGATGACACCTCCGATGCCTTCTGAAGACCAGAATATAATTTGTAAATTGGCAATTTGGCCTATTGGCGAAGTGCCACTCGGAACCAAAAAGTGCACTTTGGGTTATTATTCACTTTTGAAAAAAAAGGGTGTTGTCCAATGAAAAAAGTCGGCTGAAAAATTTTCTCGCACCTTTGCGGAAATTCTCCTCCATAATGAATCCCCCTGAAAATCTTCGTTACATTTAAAATATTTACATTGAAATTTCTTGAAATTTCAATAATTTACATTGAAATTTCTAATTTTAAGTATTCGAAAAAACTGTGTGAATTAACAATCGTTGAGAAAATCTTCATTACATTTGAAACATTTACATTGAAATTTCTTGAAATTTCAATAACTTACATTAAAATTTATAACTTTAAGTATTCGGAAAAACTGTGTAAATTAACAATCGTTGAGAAAATCTTCGTTACATTTGAAATATTTACATTGAAATTTCTTGAAATTTCAATAATTTATATTGAAATTTCTAATTTTAAGTATTCGAAAAAAACTGTGTGAATTAACAATCGTTGAGAAAATCTTCCTTACATTTGAAATATTTACATTGAAATTTCTTGAAATTTCAATAATTCACATTGAAATTTCTAATTTTAAGTATTCGAAAAAAACTGTGTGAATTAACAATCGTTGAGAATTGTTTGATTGAGAATATCCAAAATATCCGAAAATTTTTTTAAAGCACTGCGGTAGAAATCTTATATTAATTAAAACTTGCCATAGATACCAATCGTATGGAACAAATTGACACCTAGAGTTACCTTCCCCTTTTTATCTTTGTTTAAAAAAAAATCTAGAAAAATGACACAAGTTGTTTTTGTGTTAATCAGGGTATGAGGGTATACATTTACGGAAGGGGGGATACTGAATATTTTTCTTATGTTTAAAATTTTCTTCACCAAGCAAAGCTTGGTGAAGCTTTGTGAAGCTACATGTTAAAAATGTTTAATTTAGAAAAAAACAGTTTGTCTGTAAAGAGCGTAGTTGACACTTCAAACCAACAAAAACTATTGCTTTACAGTCTATAGTAGAATATGGCACAATACTTTACACGACAAATCGCTATGCAGAAGCTTAAATCACTTTTATTCAACGGCATATTCCTATGTAGCAAGTGCAATCCCTTTTGGATGTGCCTTTCTCATCGCATATCAGAGGTTCTTTATTTTTCCCTAGTATGGCGTGGCTTTCTTGTCGCATTTTCTTTCCATGAACCTTTTTCTTGTAGGCTATATATGTAGTATAAATACACATTCTCTCCTTATTTTGCGAATTTTATAGATTTACTGTCTCTTGGAGAATTCAGCACGCTAGCATCAAATTTTACCATGTAGGCTACAGTCACTTTTAGTAGGTAGTTTATTGCATAAATTGTTCTGCTCAACCCAGTCGCTAGGGGCATTTCCGCAGTAGAATATTTAAGGAATGTTATAATTCATCAAATCTATGGGTACAGCTTTTAACTTGAATGAAGGTACTAAATTACAGTCAAACAATTCGTGGTAACAAAGCAAGGAGCAACCGGGCTCAATAGTAGGAATGACAGTACCAGTCCCGTACGTACATAATTTATTCAAGGATTATTGATCGAGTCTAATGGGGTCAAGGTCGATTTTTTTGTTGTTGTTTGTCTAGGTGTAATGACTCCAGGGCGAAGTTTGCACATGCGCATTAACGGGGGAGAGATGTATTGATCTAGGAAACGAGGGGGAAGTGGATTTCTGAGAAATTGATTGCTTACTCGAAGGGAAAGTAGATTTCTGAGAAATTGATTTATATAATCGGTGGGGAATGTATTGATTGAGTCTAACGGAATTAGAAATGACATCACTTGTTTCCTAGGAATTATGCGGGACTCTAAAGAGATAGAAATTCCATTTTTAAATATGGCTTCTTTGGTCTTTAGTGACAGAGATAAATTGATATTCTATTTTTTTAATATGGCTACTCTGATCTTTAGGCTTAGCGATAAATTGATATTCTATCGAAACCATAATAGTGTAGCTAGGAACACCTTCGAGATGAAGAGATTAACGCGGGAATTTTTTCCTGGGAATTTCAAATGTGACAGCGCAGGGATGCCGAAACAGAGGAACACGCAGAAATTACGTTTAGGGGATTATTTGGGCGAAACCGTTTGAGACATTTTAGGGGATTACTTGTGCGAAACCGTTTGAGACATTTTAGAAGATGATTTTAGAAGAGGATTTAGACGATGATTTGGGGTGAAACTCTGTGGTCGTTATAATACACAAGCTCCATTTGAACATTGTTGTAAGGTCCCCTACCACAACCCCAAAGGCCCCCCCTACCCCCAACACCAAAGGGCCCCATGCCCCCGGGCCCAAAAGGCCCCCCGAACCCCAAAAGGCCCCCGGGCCCCCACAGGTCCCCCGAGCCCCTCCCTTCCTCCCTCCCTTTTTTGATTTTTTTAAAGTTTTTTCGGACTGAATTTTTTAGACTTTGAAATTATTCAACATTTTTCCGGTTTTTTCTTTAACCCATTGGCATAGAGTTTTAGCCTAAGGTCTTAGCTTAGTTTTATCTAGAGTTGAAACTTAGTTTAGTTATAGTTAAGAGTTTAAAGTTATACCTTAGAGTCTTAGCCTAGAGTTTTTGTTAAAGTTCTAGTTTAGTTTAGTTATAGTTAAAAGTTTAGAGTTTTACCCTAGAGTCTTAGCTTAGTGGTTTAGTTAGAGTTGAAGTTTAGTTTAGTTATAGTTAAGAGTTTAGAGTCTTAGCTTTGAGTCTTAGCTTAGAGTTTTCGTTAGAGTTACAGTTTAATTTAGTTTTAGTTAAGAGTTTAGAGTTTTAGCTTAGAGTCATAGCTTAGAGTTTTTGTTAGAGTTTAAGTTAGTTCAGTTGTAGTTAAGAATTTAGAGTTATAGCTTAGAGCCATATCTTAGTGTTTTAGTTAAAGTTGTAGTTTAGTTTAGTTTTGGTTAAGAGTTTAGAGTTTTAGCCTAGAGTCTTAGCTTAGAGTCTTAGCTTAGAGTTTTTCTTGAAGTTCTGGTTTAGTTTAGTTTTAGTTAAGAGTTTAGAGTTTTACCTTAGTCTTAGCTTAGAATTTTTGTTAGAGTTCTAGTTTAGTTTAGTTATAGTTAAGAGTTTGGAGTTTTACCTTAGAGTCTTAGCTTAGAGTTTCAGTTAGAGTTGAAGTTTACTTTAGTTTTAGTTAGGAGATTAGAGTTTTAGCTTAGAGTCTTAGCTCAGAATTTTTTTTCGAGTTCTAGTTTAGTTTAGTTTTAGTTTAGAGTTTAGAGTTTTAGCATAGAGTCTTTGATTTGATTTTCAGTTAGAGTTGATGTTTAGTTTAGTTATAGTTAAGAATTTAGAGTTTTAGCTTAGATTCATAGCTTAGAGTTTTAGTTAAAGTTGAAGTTTATTTAAGTTTTAGTTAAGAGTTTAGGGTTTTATCCTAGAGTCTTAGCTTAGAGTTTTTGTTGAAATTTAGTTTAGTTATAGTTAAGAGTTGAGAGTTTTTAGCTTAGAGTAATAGCTAAGAGTTTTGTCAGAGTTCTAGTTTAGTTTAGTTTTAGTTAAGAGTTTAGAGTTTTACCTTAGAGTTTTAGTTAGAGTTGAAGTTTAGTTTAGTTATAGTTAAGAGTTTAGAGTTTTAGCTCAGAGTCATAGCTTAGAGTTTTTGCTAGAGATCTGGTTTAGTTTAGTTATAGTTAAGAGTTTGGATTTTTAACTTAGAGTCTTATCCTATAGTTTTAGTTAGAGTTGAAGTTTACTTTAGTTTTAGTTAAGAGTTTAGAGTTTTACCTTAGAGTCTTAGCTTAGAGTTTTTGTTAGAGTTCTAGTTTAGTTTAGTTTTAGTTAAGAGTTTAGAGTTTCTAGCTTAGAGTTTTAGCTTAGAGTTTTTGTCGAAGTTCTAGTCTAGTTTGGTTTTAGTTAAGAGTTTTAGCTTAGAGTCTTAAATTGTAATTTTTTTTAGGGTTCTAGTTTAGTTTAGTTTTAGTTAAGAGTTTAGAGTTTTACCTTAGAGTCTTAGCTTAGAGTTTTAGTTACAGCTGATGTTTAGTTTAGTTATTGTTAAGAATTTTGAGTTTTAGCTTAGAGTCATAGCTTAGAGTTTTAGTTAGAGTTGGTTTATTTTAGTTTAGTTTTAGTTAAGAGTTTAGAGTTTTAGCCTAGAGTCTTAGCTTAAAGCTTTAGTTAGAGTTGAAGTTTAGTTTAGTTATAGTTAAGAGTTTAAAGTTTTTAGCTTAGAGTCTTAGCTTAGAGTTTTTGTTAGAGTTCTAGTTTAGTTTAGTTTTAGTTAAGTTTTGATTTTGTTCAAACAACCTCCAAAAATTTCATATTAATACTCTTTATCTGCTTTGGAAAAAAAACCGGTGTCTTTACTTGATTTGAGATGGATAGCCTACCCCTTTCAAGCGGAAACACATGGACTTGATACACAACTCATTCCGATAGAAAGTTGTTTTTTATAATATTTGTAGAGGCAAGGTGAAGCATTCGTTAATAAAGCAGTTTTTATCCCAAAGGCTACTTACTATGGGAATGTATAGTGCCTTTTTTGGCTTCGCTAACCTAATTCAGCAGGTTGAATTTATGCAATATTTAAACAATTCAAAGGGAGAACGTTATATTCTATCATGTTGAAAAAATAGTGAAAAAATGTGTTTTAATATCTCTGACTCGCTTTTGCTGTGTTGGAAAAAGGCAAAAAGAAAGACCTAAAAATGTGGGAAGAAAAGGTTGGATATTTCTATAGCCAGATAAAAATTATTGGCAAAAATGCTAACATCTCTAAATTCTGGCTGCACTCGAGTGCCAGATTATTCCGGCAAAACAGGTGGCAGGTGGACGGGGTACTGACATCATGCTTCTTCTCAACTGTGCCCGCAGTGTCAGGAGGATATGCCTATGCGGCAGCGATGTCACTGACTTGGGGGGTTGGAGCAGTGGGGTTCACTATCCTGTGAGCAGCCATCCACTCCCTCTTTAATTTTCTGCCAGGCTGTAGCGATGTCACTGCGGTAGCGATGTAAACTGGCTTGGAGGGTTGGAGCAGTGGGGCTCACCATCCTGTGAGCAGCCATCCACTCCCTCTTTTATTTTCTGCCAGGCTGCATTGGTGTCCGGTTGGATGGGACTTGGGCAGGTAGCGCTGGTCTGGAAAGGATGTGGGTGGCTCTCGATGGGCCAGCCATTTCCAGCTGTTGCATGGGAGTAGCGTAATTACCCCTAGCTCTCTTTTCAGGAGGCGGGCATTTCTCATAATTATCCTTTAAAAGAAGAAAAAATTTAGTATAGAATAACGACTCCCTTTTAGAGAAGAAAAATTAGTACCCCCTTCTACAGAATTTATTTTCAGGCATAGTTTTGTCTAGCAGCCCATCCCCCCTTTTCAGCAAAGCAAAAAGTAAAATTTGCGAGGAAGAAGCTAGGCTTAGAAATCAAACGTTTTTATTACACAACTTTTGAGAAATAAACCCTGACAATCAGTAGTCTGCCATCTCCAGCTGTTGCATGGGAGTAGCGTCATTACCCCTAGCTATCTTTTCAGGAGGCGGGCATTTCTCATAATTGTCCTTAAAAAGAAGAAAAAATTTAGTATAGAATAACGACTCCCTTTTAAGGAAGAAAATTTAGTACCCCCTTCTACAGAATTTATTGTCAGGCATAATTTTTTCTAGAAGCCCCTCCCCCCTTTTCAGCAAAGCAAAAAGTAAAATTTGCGAGGAAGAAGCTAGGCTTAGAAATCAATCATTTTTATTACACAACCTGTGAGAAATAAACCCCGACAATCAGGAGTCTTTAGCCTTAGGATAGAAATCAATGTTTCTATTTTTACCATTTAGGAAATAAAACAACGTATAATTTAAAGCAGAAAGAGCTAAGATGTGTTTTAAGTTAAAAAAACTAACATTATTCCATAGGGGCAAATAGTGTATCAAATCCAGGCCAATGATTTGAAATATATATCACAAAATAGCCCGCCATAAACATAGCAGACAAAATCTAATATATTTCAAAGCTAAGCAAACACTAAACTTAAGGGTTATATATAGGAAAGGGGGTACATGTCTGCACAATGAATCCATCTCTTTGCAGTTCACGGGGGGAAACAGTTTGTTTCACCTTACAACAAAGCTGTTAGAAGCGAGGCTTTAACTCAGGCACAGTCCTCCCTCCCCCTCTCCCATATAAACACTGAGTACTCAAAATGGAAGAGAACTTTTCCATATGAAAATATTTATCATAAGCAACAGCTACCCCCCTCCCCTCTCCCCCTAGCAATTCACAAGATTTACTGTAGAAAGATATATCGATAATTTGACTGGAAAAAAGTATCTTTTCGTGAAACCATTGCTAAGCTGCTATCCTAATTCATGAGAATTATCACACAGGATGCGCACTTGACGGGTGTCAATAATTATCTCTAATTAAATCTTTACAGAACTGATAAAAGTCAGGTTCACGGCTTAGCGTCATAAGGGGATCAAAATATCTAAGAGTTGACGGAAGTAAGTTGTCACTTTTGCTACAATACAGAAAGCATGAAAATTACATGAATTTATCGAAAAAGAGAATTATTTCTAACGAAAGAATTAAAATGGTTAACGGGGGGGGGGGGGGGTTACATGGTAAAAAAAAGCGTATTTTACGCTTTTTAACGACTATAAACATCAAATAATGGAGATTTTTTTGTATTGAGGGGGGGATACCCTGAATTTGAAAATACTGGAGGGGGGCTACAAAAATGATTTTATTTGGAAATAACCTAAGAAAATTTACTAAACAGAACTCACATTATAAATCTTTGTAGCTAAAGCTTCCAACTCATCAATATTTAATGTTATCTCCATGACGCCTTGAGACTGTATGAAAATTTAACCTCAGAGTATGCCCATTATAATCAAAACCTCAAGGGCGAATTGTGATGTAAGGGAAACCTTACGGAACTCCCTGATTGACCTAGAAAGAGACACGTGATTCTGTCCCGTTAGCGGATCGATAATTCCCCTTCTATGCAAATAAATTTCTCAGAAATCCTGTCCCCTTTGTGGATCAATACACTTAGATTGGCCTAGAAAGAGGTGTCATTGACCCTGTCCTGTTAGTGGATCAATACACTTAGAAACATCCCCTGATTGACCTTGAAAAGGACAAGTGATCTTGCCCCATTAGAGGATCAATAAACCATGCATAAAGTATGTATCCCCTGCATCTATTGCGTCCCTCCTACTGATATTAGTGATATTGGAATTATTTATTTCTGTTATTGCAAGTTTTTACTGTATCTGCCTCACAGATACAGTAATAGAAAGATTATGCGGTTTTTTGGCGCTCCTGATATTGTAAGTTGTTTTGTCAGACAAAGTAGCCGTCTTCAAGAGAATATTTATGCTACCTTGGGTGTTAACCACCCTCTTATCTGGGTAGCCATAGCGCATTGAGTGTAATATTTATTTATTTGTGTTGATGTTAAATGTATTTTTGTGGTTTTTTTTCTCTTTTCTTATGTTACTCCACTTTGTTTTCTGTATAGTGGGTTAAAAATAAATTAATATTGTTATTGTTATTATTATTATTAGGATACTTGAATTATGCAGGCCTATCTTAGTTTAGACAAGATTTTTGGCAGAAACTAAATTTCAGCTGGGGGAGGGAACGAAGCCGGGGTGGGCAATCTTGGGTCCAGAGGAGGCAGTTGCCCCTCCCTTCCGTCCCCCTGACAAATAAAGCCCCTTTCTACGTCCTTCCCATAAATTCCACTACCAGCAAGTTTTAAATGGCACTAACAACGGCACTTTTGGTGCCATGTCTCAAGAAGAAAATCTGGGGCTAGTGGGCTACCAGAACTTTTTAGAGCGACGTTTAATGGCTCATTTGAAAGCTATTGCTTATGTCTACGTGATTTTTATCAATTCTACCATCCGTAAGTGTCATATAGCACTAAAAACAACACTTTTGATGTAATATCTAAAGCAGAAAATCATGGAAGTATAAAACAATATCATCATTGTGATAATTATGGTCCAAACCCTTAACCGGAGGTTTGCAACAACACCTCCTGTATGTTCCTCCTCCAAGCCCCCTTAATAAGCTACGTACTTAAGGTACAACCACTAATATATCAAATTAGATTATTAGAGGCGTGGTTCTGTAGGTACAGCGTTTGACTTCGAATAAGAGTGGCTTCCGTTCAACTCCTGCTTGTTTTTTTTTTCCATCATGGTTTTTCTCCTTCTATACGATCATTTTCAGATAATTTCACTGTTTTTGTAAATGTGATGCACTCATTTTTTAACGCAAATCCCAGGAAGGTATTTGGTCAAGTATTTTGATTCAAAACGGAATAGAGGTCATCCAGTCCATTGTTCACGACGACATTCTGAGTATATCACTAAATCCATACTCCAACGAGTGGTGTAATTTTCCCAAATCAAGTGAAAATTACAGAGAAAACTGAAAAATGAGGCGTATAGTAAGAAAAAAGGTAAATATTTATTAAAGAAAAACGACCTGTTAGAGTGGATGCTTGAATTATGCAGGCTTATCTTAGTTTTAAAAACGTTTTTGGAGAACCTGAATTTCAGCTGGGAGGGAGGGGTAACCTGGGACATGGAGGAATATTGAGGGCTGGCAGGGGAAGTTGCCCCCTGTGCCCCATAGAAAAATACGCCCCAGGCCCCCACCCCCTGCCACTTAGTGGCTGGAGAAGTGTAGGCATGTGGTTCTGAAACAACTCAAAGTTGTGAATTAAAAGGATTACTTATTATTATACTTGCTTATTCAACTTATTTACTTCACATTTCCACCGTAATATTCTCTCCATTTGTAACAGTGTGCATCCAAAGAAGAAGAAAGACAAATGAAAATAGTTCTCTGGGAGAATTCAGGTAATTCTTCCCAAAATTTTTGAAATGAAAACTAACTTATTTTATATTACCATTTATCATACCTACACGAGAAAAGATCTTTATTTGAAATTTACATTCATCTCTGAGTAATAAGTGTCTTTTTATTTAGGGACAGGTCAAATCCATCCCTAAGCCTAAAGGCACATTTCTGTTGAGCTAGCAAAATTTTCCGTAAGTATGTCGATACACAAACCTGACCGCTCAGTTAACCTTTTGTGTCGTAGCTACTCACCTGGTGCTACTTCCTTAAGGTCTACTAAATTTAATTTCTTTAAACAATGAATTAAAGATCTATTTCTTCTTTTCAAATTTATTTTTTTACAAAAAGAAACGACACTATGTTTGGATTTTTTTTTCAACTATAAACTTGTTTTTTTCTTTCAATTCTTGTACGGCTTCTTAGTTCAATTCCTTAATAAGGGTTGAGGTGTCTTATATCCCCTGGATTTGAGGTGATTAGAAATTATATAAAAAATAAGTTTTCAACTGAAACTAAGGACCAACATTAAAGCTTAAAACGAACAGAACTTATTCCGTATAAATAAAAGAGGTCATAGCAGTGTTTTTTCTAAATTAAATTTTAATCAAAACGAGCATAGATTAATTAAAAAAAAACAAATTTTTTCCAAAGGAAAAAAAAGCGAAGATGAAACTTAAAACGAACAAAAATTATTACTCCACAGCCTGTCTAATATATATTAATAAATCTAAAGCAAATAAATCAACTGTCGATATTTTCCTGTGTTTGTAGGATTGCAGAAAACTAGTGTTTTACTGAAAACACAAAACAATATAGTTTTGGTACGTTAAAAGTAAACCTTCCAAGGACACTTTTAACAGTATAAAAGTAAAGTATTTTTAAACTGTTGCTTTATTTACTTTTTTCGTTTAATTTGGCATCACTTCTGGAAAATGAGTTCAGTTTAATGATTGATTGTCGTTTTGGACCTGAAAGGGTTATTTATTTGGACCTGAAAGGGTTATTCAGGATTATTTTAATGACAAGTTCGAAGTTTTGCTACAGAATCGCTTTATAATGTATATCACAACTTAAAATTCTCTGTTTTATAGAGAGAAATAACTGGATTTCCAGAGTTCATATTACGGTTGATATGTTCTTCATTTCGAGTAATACTAGGTGAGACCAAGATGTTACATAATAAATCAACCAATTATTTTATATGCTGTGTAATGACTTTAAATTTATTTTTTTTATGCCTAAGTTTTTAAGATAATTTTAATTGTGTACTGAAAGTTACTGATATCACAGCTCCTGTAGGACTATGAAAAGTGTTATAGATTAAATTGCTGTTGTGAGGCTACGTGTTTACTTTTCACTCCTAAATCGACATTTTCGTTTTTTATACTTAGATTTATGTTTTCAGTAAGTGGTAATTTTCTGTAATCCTACAAACATAGGGAAATATCATCAGTTGATTTATTTGCATTAGTTTTATTGATATATGTTAGATAGGCTGTGAAGTAACAATTTTTGTTCGTTTTAAGTTTCAACTTTGCTCTTTACTCCCTCGGATTTTTTTTTAAAATTAATAACACGTAAGCACCATACTTTTTAAGAGTAATGCTGAAACTTTTTATGAGAGGTGCTTTAAATGAGTTGAAAGAATGTCCGAAAAAGGGGTGATAAGCAGACCCTGATTTAGGCAAACCAGATATTGTTATGCCTACAACTTCCAACCCAGATACGGGGGCCCCTTCAACAAATGGCGCTTTATTAGGCAATTTTTGTGCCCCTACATCCTCCAACCCAGATACGGGCACCCTTTCAAGCTGTGACCCTTTATTAGGCAATGCAGATATAGTCAATAACGCAGAATTTGACTCTTTATTCAACCAAAACTTTTTAAGCCTTCAACCAGTGACCCTTCTTTGGGAAATTCTTACGCCCCTAAAAACAGTGACCCTTAATAAGACAATGTCTACGGCCCTTCATGTGACAATGTAGATCCGGGTGCTCCTACAGACAGTGACACTTTATTAAACAATTTATTCACCCCTAAACACAGTGATATTTTACTAGGCAATCTCTATGCCCCTTCTAGCATTGATGTTTTACCAGACAATTTCTACACCCCTTCAACTAGTGACATTTACTAGACAATCCCTATGTAACTTCAAGCACTGATGCTATACAAGACAATCTCTGCGCTACTTCAACTAGTGACGCTTCATTAGACAATTTATACACCCCTTCAACTGATAACGCAGATATGAACAATTTCTACGCTCTCTAACCTCCCTACCCCTGCTATAGACTCTTCATTATTATTTAATGAAATTCAAGACTTTGATGTTAGACAGTATATTGGCAAAGTTTCCCCTAATGATTTTAATGATGTTTTCACCACAAGTGAAGAAGATCTGTTTATTTTTCCCACTCCCTCTCAACTTCAAAATCATTTTGAAGCAGCCGAAAGCAAAGACATTTCATCGAGATTGACAAATGAAATGCTTTAAGACTTTAATAGTTGACAGTATTTTGGTGAACCAGCCAGTAGCGATTTTAATGATGTTTTCACCACAAGGGAATTTGGTGAAATATTTACGCTAAAGTTCGAGTTTTGTTCCAATTCTTTAAGAATGACCCTGAATCACAAAGGCCGTTTAATTAGAATAGATAGCCCTTTTGAAAGAACTAAAAAAACCTTTAGTGTAAAGAGGAGGCACTGAATAGGGGGCGAACCCCCTCATATACGTAATAATTTCAATGTTTGTTTCAAGTTTTAATGTTGCTTCTTATTTTCAGTTGAAAAAGCTCGTTTTTTATTTAATTTCTGATCTTTTTTAAATTATGCTGGGAAATCTGGCACCCCCTTTATAGAAATATCCCTTCCACCAAGAAAACATCCTCCATAGAAAAATATTCCCCCTTAACCTCCTCCCCCTTGCCCCCCTCCCGCAAGCAGAAAGAATCCCTCCTCAAAATGTCTATATGCTTCCTAGTAACCAATACTATCTTTTAACAATTGGAATAAGTTCACAAATTACATCCCATCTCCCGTGGACTTCGAGGGTTAAGACATCTTCAAATACATAGTTATTAGATTTTCGACTATGCTGAACAAAATGGCTACCTAAAAATTTTGATCGGGTGATCTTGGGAAAAAAGCGTGGTTGCCCTCCAATTTTTTAGTCACTTAGAAAGGGCACTAGAACTTTTAATTTTCGTTCGAACGAGCCCTCTTGCAATATTCTAGGACCATTGGATTCATACGATCACCCCTGGAAAAAAAAACAAAAGACAAAAAAACAAAAACGAATCCGTGATGTTTTTTCGGGCAAAAATACAAAATTCCACATTTTTGCAGATAGGAGCTTGAAACTTCTACTGTAGAGTTTTCTGATATTCTGAATCTGATGGTGGGATTTTTATTTTTATCACTTTTAATAATGGTTTTTAAGATTCTATCACTCTACCACACTTTTTTCCTACATAGTCCATAGTCCCATAGTCCTGCAGGAGCTATGATATCAATAACTTTCAGTATACATTAAAAATTATCTTAAAAACTTAGGCATAAAAATATAAAAATTTAAAGTCATTACACAGCATATAAAATAACTGGGTTGATTTATCAGGTTACATCTTGGTCCCACGTATTACTCGAAATGAAGAACATATCAACCGTAATATGAACTCTGGAAATCAAGTTATTTCTCTCTATAAAACAGAGAATTTTAAGTTGTAATATAAATTATAAAGCGATTCTGTTGTGACACTTCGAACTTGTCATTAAAATAATCCTGAATAACCCTTTCAGGTCCAGATAAATAACCCTTTCAGGTCCAAAACGACAATCAATCATTAAACTGAGCTCAACTGGTTAATCGTAAGTTTTTATCTTTACCAAGAAGTAGTACTTTGCCATGGACGTACGCAGGGGGGGGGGGGGCACCGAGCCCGGCCCCCCCCCGAAATCTTACGATTTTTTTCATTTTCCCATAATTTTCTGATTTTTCTCACAGAATAAGGGATTTGAAGGATTCGATGCCAGAAGTGATGCCAAATTAAACGAAAAAAAGTAAATAAAGCAACAGTTTAAAAATGCTTTACTTTTATACTGTTAAAAGTGTCCTTGGAAGGTTTACTTTTAACGTATCAAAACTCCTAAATTGTATTGTGTTTTCAGTAAAGCACTAGTTTTCTGCAATCCTACAAACACAGGAAAATATCAACAGTTGATTTATTTGCATTAGATTTATTAATATATATTAGACAGGCTGTGGAGTAATAATTTTTGTTCGTTTTAAGTTTCATCTTCGCTTTTTTTTCCTTCGGAAAAAATTTGTTTTTTTTTAATTAATCTATGCTCGTTTTGATTAAAATTTAATTTAGAAAAAACACTGCTATGACCTCTTTTATTTATACGGAATAAATTCTGTTCGTTTTAAGTTGGTCCTTAGTTTCAGTTGAAAACTTATTTTTGTATATAATTTCTAATCACCTCCCATCTAGGGGATATAAGACACCTCAACCCTTATTAAGGAATTGAACTAAGAAGCCGTACAAGAATTGAAAGAAAAAAACAAGTTTATAGTTGAAAAAAAAATCCAAACATAGTGTCGTTTCTTTTTGTAAAAAAATAAATTTAAAAAGAAGAAATAAGTAGGGACCTATCATGAGGTCCCATTGCTCACCCCTGCTGCCATCTACAATTGAGTCTGACTCTGATCCCACACCATATATGGGCATAGCCTCTCTAGGGGAAATGGATTTCCGAGAAATTGATTGCGTAATCGAAGGGAACTGAATTTCTGAGAAATTGATTTGTTGGAGTTCGTCCAGGAGAAATGTCTCCGGGCGAAGTTAATTAATGTCTTTGGTGATCGTCCAGGAGAATTGTCTCCGGGGGTGAAGTTCATTAATGTCTGACGGATGATGTCAAGGTTGATTGATTTGTTGGTGTTCCTCCAGGAGAATTGTCCCCGGGTGTGTTTTTTGATCTTAGAGATGAAGAAATTAACGCGGGAAAGGGTTTCCTAGGAATTTCAAATGTGACAGCGCAGGGATGTCAAAACAAAAGGAACACGCTGAAATTACGTTTAGAGATTATTTGGGCGAAACCGTTTTGAGACATTTTAGAAGATGATTTTAGTAAAATGGTTTGAGGATTTTTGGAAGATCATTTTAGAAGAGGATTTAGAAGAGGATTTGAGGGTGAAACTCTGTGGTCGTTTTAATACACAAGTTCTATTTGAACAGTGCTGTAAGGTCCTCTGCCCCAACCCCAAAGGGCTCCGATCCCCCTACCCCAACCCCGAAGGAAGCCCCCGGTCCCCCGGGCTCACAAAGGACCACCCGGCCCCCCAAAGGGCCCCCTGGTCCCCAACGAGCCCCCTCCCGATTTTTAATACTTTTTTGTGCACGTGAGACGCATAAGGGCCCCCACATTTTAAGAGGATTTATTTTATCTTTTAAGAACAGGTTACTTTATCAATTTAGTTACTAAACCATTTTAAAAGTTGAAGTACCCATCCTTTTCACCCACAACTTTACTTTACAGATTTTTGAATGCCCCAACACCAAGCAGTATTTTTAAAAAGGCATTTCAGAACAAGTTCCTTTCTTAATGTCCCTCCTAAACCCATTTTACAAGTTGATGTACCTATCTTTTTCCCCATAACTTTACTTTACGACTTTTTGCACTCCCCAACATCAAGCAATACTTTTCAAAGGCATTTCAGAACGTTCTTTTCTTAATGTCCTTCCTAAACCCATTTTACAAGTTTAAGTACTTATCTTTTTCACCACAACTTTACTTTACGACTTTTTGCATACCCCAACATCAAGCAATACTTTTCAAAAGGCATTTCAGAGCAAGTTCTTTACGTAATGTCCTTCCTCAACCCATTTTACAAGTTGAAGTCCTCATCTTTCCCCCCACAACTTTACTATAAGGCTTTTCAAATATCTCCAACATCAAGCAATACTTTTCAAAAGGCATTTCAGAGCAAGTTCTTTACGTAATTTTCTTCCTAAACCCATTTTACAAGTTGAAGTACTTATCTTTTTCCCCACAACTTTACTTTACGACTTTTTTGCACACCCAAATATCAAGCAATACTTTCCAAAAGACATTTCAGAGCAAGTTCCTTTCTTAATGTCCCTCCTAAACCCATTTTACAAGTTGAAGAATCCATCCTTTTCACCCACAACTTTACTTCACAGCTTTTTGGATACCTCAACACCAAGCAATACTTTTCAAAAGACATTTCAGAACAAGTTCTTTTCTTAATGTAACTTCTAAACCAATTTTACAACTGGAAGCATCCATCCTTTTCACTCACAACTTTACTTTACAGCTTTTTGGATATCTCAACACCAAGCAATTAATTTCAAAAGGCATTTCAGAGCAAGTTCTTTTCATAATGTCCCTCCTAAACCAATTTTACAAGTTGACGCATCCGTCCTTTTCACCCACAACTTTACTTTACAGCTTTTTGGATATCTCAAAACCAAGCACTACTTTTCAAAGGCATTTCAGAGCAAGTTCATTTCTTAATGACACTCCTAAACCCATTTTACAAGTTTAAGTACCCATCCTTTTCACCCACAACTTTACTTTACAGCTTTTTGGATACCTCAACACTAAGCAATACTTTCAAAAGGCATTTCAGAGCAAGTTCTTTTCTTAATGTCCCTCCTAAACCCATTTTACAACTTGAAGTACCCATCCTTTTCACCCACAACTTTACTTTACAGATTTTAGGATACCTCAACACCAAGCAATACTTTTTTTACATCAGAATTTTACATCACAAAAAATTCATATTTAATATTTTCCAACTTCAAAATGGGAATGATATAGATATGTGTGTCGCAGCTTTTACTATTAGAAAAATAATGATTGTAGTGACCAATTTTGTTTGTTTTTAACTTTATTTTTAACTTTTTTTTAACCTTTTTTTCAACTTATTTTTTACATCTCTTAGAATGTCATAACATACTTAAAACATAAGAAATTCACATTTAATATTTTCCAACTTCAAAATGGGCACACACAAAAACTTACACACACACACACACAAACTTACACACACACATACAAGCAAAAAAACTTACACAAACACAAAAACTCAAAAACACAAAAAAACTTACACACACACACAAAAACTTACAAACACAAAAAAAAATTACAAACAAAAAAAAATACACACACACAAAAACTAACACACACATAAAAACATACACACACACAAACAAACATACACACACAAAAAAACATAAACACACACAAAAACTTACACACAAACATATTTTTACACACACACACAAAAACTTACACACACACAAAAAATAACACACAAAAAAAAACTTACATACACACAAAAACTTACACACAAACAAAAAAACTTACACACCCCAAAAAACTTACACAAAAAAAAACTATTACACACACACACAAAAACTTACACACACACAAAAACTAACATACACAAAAAAACTAACACAATCAAACAAACTTAAACACACACAAAAACTAACACACACACAAAAATTAACATACACACACGAAATTACAAACACACAAAAAATTACACACACATAAAAACTTACACTCACACAAAAAACTTACACACACACAAAAACTTACACACACACACAAAAACTTACACACACAAAAAAAAACTCCCATGCTGCTGTGCATAGAGCTTGTTACGTCATGATGTTTGAACAGAGTGAGAATTTGCATTATTCGCCCGTGTTGAATTTCGTTCAGCAAAACAAGGAAGAGGGAATAGATGATGAGACTATCAAAAGATTTGGAGTGGAGTTTTTTGATTGCGAAGTGATTGTGATCGCAAAGAAATGGCTGGGCTTGAAGCTGGATCCTGTTGCGCCATTTCAGAAGCGAACCGGAACGAAGGCACCATCTAGTCACCTTGGTGATATCTTGGAAATGCTGAGAAAAGGTGATTCAGATTGTTTTACAATTCCGACTTTCGTCATTCGAAGCCCTTCGGAAGTGCCAGTTATCCCGGCTTCGGCTTACTCGGCTTTGCTCTCGAAAGTCAATGAATTGAACTTGCATCTAAAAACTATATCCAATCAGTTCGAGTCTTATTCAGCCAATTTTCCACCGCTACCCCAGCCTGGGGATGCTGCTTCTTCACTATCGAGTAGCCATGCTACAGTGATTGTTTCAAACCTTCCGCAAACAGTTTGCAACCCCAAAAGTCGAAAGGAATTCTTAGACCAATTGTCAGGTCACGAGTCAGTTTCCAGTGTCCGCCCACGAGGTGACAAGTTGTATGTCAACATTGAGAAATCTGTTATTTCGGATTTCTGCAATTCGATTAGTGCAGCCGCATCGGGTGCTACCACTAAAACTGTGCTTAAGCGTCACCTTGGGATTGCTAGAGGTATCCCTGAGGATTTTGACATTGCTGGACTAAATTCGTACCCTGGTGTGACTGAAGCCACTCGTTTCGGCTCTTCACAAACAATTAAGCTAGAGTTTTCGGATACATTCGCAAAAGGCAATGCCATCAAGAACGGCCTGAAAATAGGTTACGAAATATTCCGTGTGTACGATTTCATCAGTGTACCCCGTTGCTGCTTCAAATGCCGATCCCCAGATCACATGATGAAGGATTGCACCAGTCCTGTTGATAAATGTGCTCGTTGTGCCGGTAATCATACTGCCACTAAGGAAACGCCTTGCCAAAATAGCCCCAAATGTGCAAACTGCAACGGTGATCATACATCCTTTAGTTTGAAATGTCCAGTGCTCAAGTCTCGCGTTTCGAGTAGTGCCCGAAAATGATGCAGTCCCTTTCAGCTGTCTCGTACAACATAAATGGTACCAGAAGAAAAGAGCATGTTATTGACGAACTTGCATGTAACTATGACATTGTCTGTTTGCAAGAACACTTATTATCGTCGGCTAATACAAACCTGCTAAAAAGAAGTGCTAATCACGTCGTTTTAGTATCGGCGGCACGAACTACGTTCGGACGGCCGTCGGGTGGGCTTGCTTGTATACTGAACCGAAATAGTGTTGCTTGCTACTCGCCTGTGCTTTTTCACAGTGATCCTAACATTTTGGCCGTGCGGATTAATGATTTAGTGATCGTAAATGTTTACTTGCCTTGTGACAGAAAATCGGTTCAGTCTCTTAACAGATTCGCTAAGACTTGCAGTGTATTACAGAAACTTTTGGAATCCGTCTCAAATCAAGGTTATCGTTTTTTGATCGCTGGAGACTTTAACGCTGACCTGCTGTCATCGAATATTCGCTCGGATTTGATATTTGATTCGCTGCCGCAGTTTAAGCTGGTTGAAAAAACTTGTATATATTCTTATCTTCATCATTCCGGTAGTCAAAGTAATATTGATCATGTTGTTTGTTCTCCGGGCCTACCCGTTTCTACTGTAACTGTTCATGAAGATCATTGCGATTTAGATCACCTACCGATTTCGTTTGTTTTTCAAATACCGATTTGTACTAATCGTAATGCTTTACAAGCAGGACGAAGATGGGTTTTCCGTCGAAATTGGAATAAGATAAATTTATCGCTGTATATTTCTACGCTAGCTATGCTACTTGCTACAATTCAAGTTCCTTTCCACCTTCTACAGCTTAGTTGTAAGTCTTCAAATGATAAAAATACTCTAAATGATTATTATCTAAAATTAGTATCTTGCCTTAAAACAGCTGAATTGACCGCTGTACCACAGGAGCGAGTCAGGCGAAACACGCGTAAACCGGAGTGGTCGTGGGATCCTGAATTGAAATCGATTAAAAATAAAGCAAAGTTTTGGTTGCGGATTTGGGTTTCTTGTGGTCGTCCGTCTGAAGGGGTTATTCATCAAATAAAGCAAAAGACAAAATTAGAATATAAAAATTACCTGCGCTCGACTAAATCAAAAATATCGAATTTCCCGTTAAGTAAATCTGATTGGCAAAATGTAATTAATTCTGAAAAACTTGATTATTCTTTTGCTACAAGCCCGATTAGTGCCGGTGCATGGCATAGTTATTACAGTAAAGTTTTTAGTTCAGTGAATTATCATGTCCATTCGGTTTTTTCGAAACTTCTCAGTGCCGCACTTCCCGTATCGCTGAGCCAAACTCAGATTTTGCCTGTCGAGCTCTCTGTGGTTCAGCAGGCAGTAAAAAGGTTGAAATCAAATTCCCTCGATTGTGATGGCATTTCTGCCAACCATTTAAAAGTTGATTGCCCACTTCTTTTTCAACACCTGCAGTTGCTTTTCCAAATGTGCTTGTGTGCGTCTGCGGTACCGGATAGCTTCCTATGTGGGTCTGTAACATCAATTCTTAAAAGAGGGAAACCTCCTAGCGATTGCTCGTCGTATCGGCCAATAACTCTGTCATGCAATCTCAGTAAAGTTTTTGAATATGTTCTTCTTCCGTCCATATCGAGTGCACATTTTGGCGAAAATCAGCTTGGTTTTTCGTCTGGGGTAGGGTGCCAGCAAGCCCATCGAGTTCTAATTAATCTTCTTATTGATGCGACTAAAAAGGGATATGAACTCCATTTTTGCGCCTTGGACCTTTCCAAGGCTTTTGACAGCGTCGTCCACTCACAAGCTCTGTTTTCCCTTTTTAGTCACGGCATTAATCTTTCTCTGGTTTCTCTCCTTCGTTATTGGTATGCCAATTCTTTTCTACGAATAAAAGCTGAAGGGGTTATTTCCGATTCTAAAATTCCGGTTCGGCGTGGTGTCAGACAAGGTGCTGTCCTTTCCCCTTCTATCTTTAAACTTTGCATTTCTTCTGTTTTATCTTCTATCCCAACCACTTGTATTTTTCAGGCGATTAATCTTTCTTACATAGCGTATGCTGATGATATACTTCTAATTAGTAGGACTAGAAAAGGTCTTTCTGTTTCTGTATCTACAGTTGCAACAAACCTTAGTAAGATTGGTCTATCACTGAATTTCTCTAAATGTGAATATCTTTCGTTTAATAGTAATTGTAACTCGCCTTTAGATTGCGCTTCTTTTTCTGTCCCATGTGTCTCTTCTTTTCGGTGGTTGGGTATAAACATTGCTAAAAATCTTAAATCTCTCCGAGAACAAGCCGTGGGGAATTGTAAGAAAAAGATCCAAGTATCTTACTCCAAAATTGTTGCCAATCGGGGGAAATACAGTAGGAAGACCCTTGCTAAATTGTATTCTGTTTTTACTGATCATTCAATTTTGTTCCTTTCTGGTGTTTATCCCATTCTTGGGCGAAACAATACCCGGTCATTACGTTCTTATTATTTTCGGTTCTCGCGTTTTCTACTGTATTTGCCTCCGTGGTACCGGAACCGTAACCTTGTCTCAGTTTTTGGGCTTCCAGATATAACTGAAAAGCTAGTTGAGCTTGCTGACAAACTCCCCCAGACAGTGAAGGCTCTCCCAGCTCATCATAGGTTTGTACGCCTCCTTCATTGATTTAGTGTCTTTACTGTGTATTTAGTCGATTTGTATGTATTTTTTCTTTTCTTTTATTTATACTCCGCTTTTGTTACCTTAGCGGGTTAAAAATAAATTATTATTATTATTACAAAAACTTACACACACACAAAAACTTACACACACACAAAAAATTACAACAACAAAAAAAAATTACACACAACAACAATATTAAAAAAAAACACAAAATAAAAAAAACAAACAAGAATACAAAAACACAAAAAATTACATACACACAAACAAACTTACACACACAAAAAAACTTACACATACACACAAATTTACACACACACACAAAACTTACACACACATAAAAACTTACACACACACACAAAAACTTACACACACACAAAAACTTACACACACACAAAAACTTACACACACACACAAAAACTTACACACACACAAAACCTTACACACACACAGAAAAACTTACACAAACACAAAAAACTTACACACACACAAAATCTTACACACACACAAAAACTTACACACACAAAACAAACTTACACACACAAACAAACTTACACACACACAAAAACTTACACACACACACAAAAACTAACACACACACAAAAAATTACGCACACAAATAAAAACTTAAGCACAAACAAAAACTTAAAAACACACAAAAACTTACACACACACAAAAACTTACACACACACACACAGAAACTTAAACAAACACACAAACTAAAACACACACAAAAACTTACACACACACAAAATCTTACACACATACCAAAGAACTTACACAAACGTAAAAACTTACACACACACAAAAAAACTTAAACACACACACACACACAAAAACTTAAAAACACACAACAACTTACACACACACGAAATCTTACACACACACACAAAAACTAACACAAACAATAAATTACACACATACAAAAACTAACTCAAACGTACAAAATTACCAAAAAACACAAAAACTTACACACAAACAAAAAATCAAGCAGAAACAAAAAATTACACACACACAAAAACTTACACACACACACAAAAACTTACACACACAAAAAAACTTACACTCACACACACACACACAAAAAAATACACACACACACAAAAATACTTACACACAAACACACACAAAAACTTACACACACAAAATAACTGACACACAAACACACATACACTCAAACTTAAACATACAAACAAAAACTTATAACCAAACAAAAAAACTTACACACACACACACACAAAAACTTACACACACACAAAAACTTACACACACACACAAAAACTTACACACACACAAAAACTTACACACACACAAAAACTTACACACACACACAAAAACTTACACACACACAAAAACTTACACACACACAAAAACTAACAAACACATACAAATTAACAAACCCATAGTAATATAGACAAACACACACACACAAACTTACACACACACAAAAACTTACACGCACAAAAAACTTACACACACAAAAAAACTTACACACACAAAAACTTACACGCAAACAAAAAAACTTAAACACACAAAAAAAATTACACACACAAAGAAAGTTACACAAAAACAAACTCTGAAAAGCACACAAATACTAAAAGACACACAAAACCTTACACACACACAAAAACTTACACACACAAAAAAACTAACATAAAAACAAAAAATAAAAAAACACAAAAACTTACACACACACAGAAACTAAAAAGTACACAAAAACATACACACACACACAAAAACTTACGCACACACAAAAACGTACACACACACAAAAACTTACACACACACAAAAACTTAAAGACAAACAAAAACTTACACACACAACAAAAACTTACACACACATAAAAACTTACACACACACAAAAACTAACACACACACACACAAAACTTAAACACACACAAAAAAACTTACACACACACACAAAAAAACATACGCACACAAAAAAACTTACCGACACACAAAACTTACACACACACAAAAACTTAAACACACAAAAAAACTTAAAAGCACACACAACATTACGAGCACAAAAAAAAATACACACACACACACAAAAACTAACACACACACAAAAAAAATAAAACAAACACAAAAACATACAAAAGCACACAAAAACAAAAACACAAACAAAAACTTACACAAACACAAAAAATAACACAAACACAAAAACTAAAACAGACATAAAAACTAACAAACACACAAAAACTAACACACACACACAAAAACTTACACACACACAAAAACTTACACACACACAAAAAAACTTACACACACACACAAAAACTGAAACACAAAATCAAACTTACAAACAAACAAAAATACACACGCACAAAAAATCACACATAAACACACAAAACTTACACGCACAAATACCAACCCAAACAGAAACATACACACACATACAAAATGACACAAACACAAACAAACTTATACACACACAAAAACTTACAAACACACATAAAAATACGCACACACACAAAAACTTACACACACACAACAAAAGAACAAAAAATACAAAATAACAAACACCAAAAAAAATACACACTCAATAACAATTACACACACACACACAAATATAAACACACACAAAAACTTACACACACAGACAAAAACTTAAACACACACAAAAGAAACTTACACACACAAAAAAAACTTAAACACACACAAAAACATACAAAAACACAAAAAAACTTACAAAAAAAAAAAAATTTACATGAACACAAAAACTTACACACACACACAAAAACTAACACAAACACAAACAAACTAACTCACGCACACAAACTTACACGAAAAAAAAAAATTACACACACAAAAAAAATTACACAAACACAAAAAAACTTACACACACACAAAAACTTACACACAAAAAAAAACTTACACACGAAAACAAAATTATACACAAACAAAAAATTACACACACACACACAAAAACTTACACACACAAAAACTTACATACACAGAAAATAACAAACACATAAAAACTTACAATCACACAAACAAACTTACACACACAAAAACAAAAACACAAACAAAAACTAAAAAACACAAAAAAACAAATACACACACACACACACACACTAAAATACACACACACACAAAAACTTAAAAAAAAACAAAAAAAAACTTCAACCAAAAAAAAAAACTAAAACAACCACAAAAACTTACACATACACAAAAAAACTTACACACACAAAAAAACTAACACACACATATAAAATAACACACAAAAAAAAAATTACACTCGAAAAAGCAATTACACACACACACAAATAAAATAACACACAAAATCTTACACACACAAACAAAAACTTATAAACAACCAAAAAAACTTACCAAAAACAAAAAAAAATAAAAATACATACAAAAAATAAGAAATACACAAAAAAACTTACACACACACACACAAACTTACACACACATAAAAACTTACACACGCAAAAACAATTAAACAAACAAACAAAATTAATAACAAAAAAAAAAATAAACACACACAAACCATTAAAAACACACAAAAACTTAAAGACAAACAAAAAAACTTACACACACAAAAAAAATACCACACAAAGAGAAAATAAAAAAAACAAAAAAAAAAAAACACAAAAACAAAAACATACACACAAAAACTTACACACACATAAAAACTAAAACACGCAAAAAACTTACACACACACACACAAACTTACACACACAAAACTTACACACACACAAAAATTTACACACACACAAAAAAACTTGCACACAAAAGAAAACTTACACACACACACAAAAACTTACACACACACAAAAACTAACACATACAAAAAAACTTACATACACACAAAACTTACACACACACAAACAAACTTAACCACACACACACAAAAACTTACACACACAAAAAACTTACACACACACACAAAAACTTACACACACAGAAAAACTTACACACACACAAAACTTACACAGCACACAAAAACTTACACACACACAAAAACTTACACACACACAAAAACTTACACACACACACAAAAACTTACACACGCACGCATAAAAACTTACACATACACAACAAAAACTAACACACACACAAAAAAACTTATACACACAAAAAAACTTACACACACACACACAAAAACTTACACACACACAAAAACTTACACACACACACAGAAACTTACACACACATTAAAACTTACATACACACACACACAAACTTACACACACACAAAAACTTACACACACTCATAAACTTACACACACAAAAACTTACACACACACACAAAAACTAATACACGAACAAAACTAACACACACACAAAAACTTACACACGCACAAAAAATTACACACACAAACAAAACTTACACACACAAAAAAAACTTACACAAAAAAAAAACTTACACACACACAAAAACTTACACAAACAAAACAAACTTACACACACACAAAAACACTTACACACGCACAAAAACTTACACACACATAAAAAAAATGACACACACAAAAAAACTTAAAAACACACAGAAACATAAAAACACACAAAAATACTTACACACAAAAAAAACTTACACACACAAAAAAAAACTTACATACACAAAAAAACTTACACACACACACAAAAAACTTAAACACACACAAAACAATTTACACACACACACAAAAACTTACACACACACAAAAAACATACACACACACAAAAAACTTACACACAAATAAAAACTTACACAAACACAAAAAACTTAACCAAACAAAAAAACTCACATACACAAAAAAAATAACACAAACAAAAAAACTTACACACAAAAACTAAAACACACAAAAAAACATAAACACACACAAAAACTTACACACACACACAAAAACTTACACACACACACAAAAACTTACACACACACAAAAACTTACAGACACACCAAAAACTTACACACGCACAAAAACTTACGCACACACTCAAATTTACACACACAAAAAAACTTACACACACACATAAAAAATTACAAACACACAAAAAAAACTAAAAAAAACAAAAAAAACTTAAAAGCACACACATTCATGCACAAACACACAAAATAATACACACACAAAAAAACTTACACACACACACAAAAATACACACACACAAAAACTTACACACACACACAAAAACAAACACAACCAAACAAACTTAAACAAAAAAATAAACTTAGAAACACACAAAAAACTTACACACACACAAAAACATACACACACACACAAAAACTTACACACACACACAAAACTTACACACACACAAAACTTACACACACACAAAACTTACACACACACAAAAACTTACACACACACAAAAACATACACACACATAAAAACTTACACACAAACAAACAAAAACTTACACACAAAAAAAAAAACTTACACACACACAAAAAAACTTACACACACACAAAAAAACTTACACACATAAAAAAACTTAAACAAACGATAAAACATACAAAAACAAAAAAACTTACACGCACAAAAAAACTTACACACACACAAAAACTTAGACAACACACAAAAACTTACACCCACACAAAAACTCACACCCACACACAAAAACTTACACACACACACACAAAAACTTACACACACACAAAAACTTACACACACACAAAAGAACTTACACACACACAAAAACTTACACACACACAAAAAACTTACACTAACACACAAACTTAAAACAATAAAAAAAAATACACACACACAAAAACTAACAAACACACAAAAAATTTACACTCATACAAAAAACTTACACACACACAAAAACTTACACACACATAAAAACTGAAACACACACAAAAACTTGCACACACACAAAAAAATTACACACACGCAAAAACTTACATACACACAAAAAACTTGCACACACACACAAATTTACACACAAAACACAAATTTACACACACACAAAAAACTTACACATACACACATAAAAACTTACACAAGCACGAAAAAAACTTACACACACACACAAAAAACTTACACACACACAAAAACTTACACACAAAAACAAAAATAAAAACAAACAAACAAAATAACAAACACACAAAAACTTAGACACACACAAAAAATTACACAAACACACACACAAAAAATAACACAAACAAAAAAACTACACACACACAACAAACTTACACAAACACACAAACTTACACACACAAACAAACTTACACAAAAACAAAAAATAAAACAAACAACAAAAACTTAAACACACACACAAAAACTTAACCACACACAAAAACTAACAAACACATAACATAACTAAAACTCACACAAAAAATGACAAACACACAAACAAAATTACACACACACACACAAAAATTTACACACAAACAAAAACTTACACACACACAAAAACTAAAAAACAAACGCACAAAAAAAAAAATAATATATAGAGAAAAAACACACTTACACACACAAAAACTTATAAACACACAAAACTATCACCAAAAAACTATAATACACACACACACAAAAACTATAACAAAAACAAAATTAAACAAACACAAAAAACTTAAAAAAACATAAACGATTACACACACACACACAAAAACTTACACACACACACAAAGACTTACACACACAAACACAATAAAACACAAAAAAAAACATACACACACACAAAAACTTACACACACACAAACACACAAAAACTTAAAAGAACACACAAACAAATAATAAAAAAAGAAATTACATAAACACAAAAAATCATACACACACATACTCATACACACACACACACAAAAACTTAAAAAAAAAAACACAATACTAACAAATTTAACTAATACACACACACAAAAACTAAAACAAACTCAAAAAAAATGACAAATAAACAAACACTAATACACACACACACAAAAACTTACACACACACACAAAAACTAAAAAAACCAAAACAACAATAACAAAAAAAAGCACATACACACACACACAAAAACTTACACATACACACAAAAACTTACACACACACACACACACAAACTTACACACGCACACAAACTTACACACACACACACAAAAACTTACAAACACACACAAACTTACGCACACACACAAAAAATTAAACACACACAAAAAAACTTACACAACACACAAAAACTTACACACACACAAAAACTTACACACACAAAAAACCTAACACACACACAAAAACTTACACACACACAAAAAAAATTTACACACACAAAAAAAACTTACACAAACACACAATCTTACACAAACACACAAAAACTTACACACACACAAAAACTTAAACAAAAAATCACTAATACAAAAAAACACTATTATAAACGCACAAAAAAACTTACACACAAACACAAAAAACTTACACACACAAATACTAAACCAACACGACAATAAAACAAAAATAACCTAAGAAACCAAAACCATCACAATAACACACACAAACTAAAATAAACAAAAAAATAAAAATACGCACACACACAAAAACTTACACACACACAAAAACTTACACACACAAAAACTAACACATACACAACTAAACTGACACTCGCAAAAAAAATTACACACACACACAAATTTAAGAACAAACAAAAACTTACACACACAGACAAAAACTTACCCACACACAAAAAGAAACTAACAACACAAAACAAAAAAAACAAAAAAACAAAAAATTCGAAACACAAACAAACACATTAACACTCATACTAAACTACAAACACAAAAACAATAACAAACGCAAAAAATATAAAACACACAAAAAAATTAAAACACATACAGAAACTAAACCACACATACAAACTTACACACACACACAAACTTACACACACACAAAAAACTTACACACACACAAAAACTTAACACACACACAAAAACTTACACACACACAAAAACTTACACACACATAATAAATTACAAACACACAAAAACTTACACACATAAAAACTTACACACACACAAAAAATTACACACACAAAAAAACTTACAAATCCACAAACAAACTTACACACACACACACACAGAAAAAATAACACACACAAAAAACCTAACACACACACAAATTACACACAAACAGAAACATACACACATCAAAACTTACACAGACACAAAATCTTAAAAAAATAAAAAAACTTACACACACACAAAAACTTACACACACACAAAAACTTAAACACACACAATTAATTACATAAACATAAAAAATTACACACACACAAAAAAAAACTTACACACACACACAAAAACTTACACACACACAAAAACTAAACCAAGCGCACACAAAAATTACCCACACACACAAAATCTTACAAACACACAGAAAAATACACACACACAAAAACTTACACACACACACAAAAACTTAAACAACAAAGAATAAATACACACACAAAAAAACTTACACACACAAAAAAACTTACACACACACAAAAAACTTACACACACACAAAAACTTACACACACACAAAAACTAGCTCACACACAAAAACTTAAAAAAACAAAAACAAAATTACACACATACAAAAACTTAAACACACACAGAAACTTACACACACATACAAACTTACACAAACACAAACAAACTTACACTCACATAAAAACTTACACACACACAAAAACTTACAAGCAAACAAACACTTACACACACACAAAAACTTACACACACACAAAAACTAACAAACACACACAAAACTTACACACACACAAAAACTTACACACACAGAAACTTACACACAAAAAAAAAGACAAAAACACACAAGCAAACTTAAAAAAACACACAAAATAAAAAACTAACACAAAAACTTACACACACACAAAAACTTACACACACACAAAAACTTTCACACAAAAAAACCAACTTACACACACACAAAAACTTACACACACACAAAAACTTATATAAACAAAAATTTACACACACACAAAAACTTACACACACACAAAAACTAAAACAAACACAAAAACTTACACACACACACAAAAACTAAACGAAATTCAAAAACTTAACACACACAAAAAAACTTACACACACACAAAAACTAACACCCACACACACAATCTTACATACACACAACGACTTACACACACATAAAAACTTACACACACACAAAAACTTACACACACAAAAAACTTACACACACACACACACACAAAAACTTAAACACACACAAAAAAACTTACACATACATACAAAAACTTACACACACATAAAAACTTACACACACAAAAACTTACACACACACAAAAACTTACACACACAAAAACAAACTTACACACACACAAAAACTTACAGACAAAAACAAAATAAAAAAAACACAAACACAATTACACACACACAAAAACATACACACACAAAAAAAAAAAAACACACAAACAAAAACTTACACACACACACACAAAAACTAAAACAAAAACACAAAATTAAAAAAACACAAAAAAGTACACAAACACAAAAACTCAAGCACACACAAAAAAAAACATACACACACACAAAAACTTATACAAAAAAACAAAATTACACACACACAAAAACTTACACACACAAAAACTTAGACACACACACAAAAAAACTTACACACACACAAAAACTTACACACACACACAAAAACTTACACACGCACAACAAACTTTCACTAACACACAAAACTTACACACTCACACAAAATTACACACATAAACTTACAAACACATAAAAACTTACACACACACAAAAAATTACAAACACGCACACAAAATTACACACACACAAAAAAACTTATACAAACACAAAAAACTAAAAAACACACTAAAACTTACACATACAAAAAAATACTTACACACACACAAAAACTTACACACACAAAAAAACTAAAAAACTCACAAAAACGTAGACACACACAAAATATTACACACACACAAAAACTTACACAAAAAAAAACTTACACACACACAAAAACTTACACACACATAAAAACTTACACACACGAAAAAAAACTTACAGACACACAAAAACTAACACACACACATAAACTTACACACACACACAAAAACTTAGACACACACAAAAATTTACACACAACACAAAAAACTTACACACACCCAAAAACTTAAACTCACACAAAAAATTACACACACACAAAAATTTACACACACACAATAAACTTACATAAACACACACAAACTTACCCATAGACAAAAAAAAACTTATACACACACAAAAAACTTACACATACACAAAAACTTACACACACACAAAAAAACTTACACAAACACAAAAACTTACACAAACACAAAAACTTACACAAACACAAAAACTTACACACACAGAAAAACTTACACACACAAAAAAACTTACACACACAAACACACAAACAAACAAACAAACTCAAAAACAAAAAAAAACTAAAACACACACACAAACATACAAACACACAAAAACTAAAACAAACAAACAAAAAAATTACACACACAAAAACTTACACACACACAAAAACTAACACAAACACACAAAAAATTGCACTCTAAAAAAATATTACACACACACAAAAACTTAAACACAGAAAAATAATTACAAACACAAAAAAACTTACACACACAAAAACTTACACACACACAAAAAAACTTACCCACACACAAAAAAAACTTAAACAAAAACAAAAACTTACAAACCAAACAACAATTACACATACACAAAAAAACATACACACACACAAGATAATACACACACATACAAAATTACACACACACACAAAAACTTAAACCCGAACAAACAAACTTACGCACACACACAAATATACACACACACAAAATATTACACAAACACACACAAACTTACACACACAAAAAAAACTTACACGCACACAAAAAACTAAAACACACACACAAACTTACACACACACAAAAACTTACACACACACACAAAACTTACACATACAAAAAAAATTACACACACACAAAAACTTACACCAACAAAAATACATACAAACAAAACAAAACTTTAACACACACATAAACTTACACACACACACAAACTTACACACACACACACACAAACTAACCCACACACAAAAACTTACACACACACAAAAACTAAAACACACACAAAAACTAACACACACACAAAACCTTACACACACACAGAAACTTACAAACACACAAAAACTAACAAACACAAACAAACTTACACACACACACAAAACTTACACACACACACAAAAACTTACACACACACAAAACTTACACACACACACAAAAACTTACACACACACAAAAACTTACACACACACAAAAACTTACACACACACAAAAACTTACATACACACACAAAAAACTTACACACACAAAATCTTTCACACACACAAAAACTTACACACACACAAAAACTTACACACACACACACACACAAACTAACAAACACAAAAAAAATAAGACACACAAAAAAAATAAAAAACACACACAAAATTAAACACACAAAAAAAACTTACACACAAACAAAAATACTTACACACAAACAAAAAATTACACACACACAAAAACTTACACACACACAAAAAAACTTACACACACACAAACAAACTTACACACACACACAAATACTAACAAACACACAAAAAACTTACAAACACACACACAAACTTACACACACACAAAAACTTACACACACACACAAACTCACACAAACAAAAAAACTCACACACAAAAACAAACTTACACACACACAAAAACTTACACACACACAAAAACTAACACACACACACACAAAAACTTGCACACACAAAACCTTAAATACACACAAAAAAACTAACACAAACACAAAAACTTACACACACACACACAAAAACTTACACACACACACAAAGACTTATACACACAAAAAAACTTACACACACACAAAAACTTAAACACACATAAAAACTTACACACACACACACACAAAAAAACTTACACACACAAAAACTTACACACACACATAAAAACTAACACACAAAAAAAAAATTAGACACACACAAAAACTTACATACACACACACAAATTTACACACACAAAAACTTACACACACAAACAGAAAATTACACAAACAAAAAAACTAACACGCACACACAAAAATACTAACACACACAAAACCTTAAACACACACAAACAAAAACTTAAACACACACATAAACTTACACACACACACAAAAAAACTTACACACACACAAATACTTACACACACAAAAAAACTTACACACACACATAAACTGACACACACACACAGAAAATAACACACACACAAAAACTTACAAAACTTAAAAACTTACACACACACAAAAACTTACACACACAAAAACTTAGACACACACACACAAAAACTTACACACACGCAAAAACTTACACACACACACAAAAACTTACACACACACAACAACTTTCACACACACAAAAACTAACACACACACAAAACCTTACAAACGCACAAAAATAAAAACTTACACACACACAAAAACTTACACAAACACAAAAACTTACACACACACACACACAAACTTACACACACACAAAAAACTTTAACAAACAAAAAAAAACTTACACACACACATAAACTTACACACACACACACAAAAACTTACACACACACACACAAAAACTTAAACACACACAAAAACTTACACACATAAAAAAACTAACACACACAAAAAATAACACACACAAACAAAAACTAACACACACAAAAACTTACACAAACAGAAACGTACACTAACATACAAAATGAAACAAACAAAATCAAACTAACCAAAACAAACACAATTAACCAAAAACAAAAAAATACACACACACACAAAAACTTACACACTCACAAAAACTTTAGAAATCATAAACTCTAACACACACCAAAAAACTTACACTCGAAAAAACTAGTACACACACACAAATAAGATAAAAATCAAAATCTTACACACACACACACAAAAACTTACCCACACACAAAAAAAACTAATCAAAACAAAAAAAACTTACACACACAAAAACTAAAACACACACAAAAACTTACACACAAAAAAAAACTTACACACACACAAAAAATTTACACAGGCAAAAAAACTTACACACACAAAAAATCATGAAAACACAAAAAAACTAAAACACGCATAAAAAATAACAAACACAAAAAAACTTACACAAACAAAAAAACTTACACACACACAAAAACATACACACACACAAAAAACTCATACACACACACAAAAACTTACACACATACAAAACTTACACACACAAAAACTTACACACACACACAAAACTTACACACACGCAAAAAAACTTACACACACAAAAAAACTTACACACACACAAAAACTTACACAAACACAGAAAAACTTACACACACACAAAAACTTACACACAAAAAAAAAATAACACAAACACAAAAACTTACACACACACACAAAAACTTACACACAACCAAAAAACGACAGAAACGCAAAAAAACTTACCCAAACAAACAAACCAACAAACAAACAGAAAAAACACAAAAAATAAAAAAAAAAAAACAAACAAACAAAATTACACACAAACAAAAACTTACAGACACACAAAAACTTTAACACACAAAAAAAACTTAAAAAACAAAAAAAACACAAAAACTTAAAAACTAAAACAAAAAAAATAACACACACAAACTAAAAAAAACACAAAAACTAACAAAAACACAAAAAAACTTACTAAAACAAAAAAAACTAACCCACAAACAAAAACTGAAACACAAACACATAAAATGAAACACAAAAAAAAACTAAAAAAAAATCAAACACAAATACACACACACAAAAAAACTAACACATAAAAACAAAACTACACACACACAAAAACTAACGAGCACTCAAAATAATAAAAACATACACAAAAAAAAAAAAACAAACATCCACAAAAAAACAAACAAACACACACAAAAACAAAAACACACACAAAACAAAAAACACACACAAAAAAAAACTATCACACACAAAAAAATACAAAAACAAACAAAAACTTAAACACACACATAAAATTACACACACACACACAAAACTTACACACACACACAAAGACTTATACACACATAAAAACTTACACACACACAAAAACTTACACACACACAATAACTTACACACACACACACACACACACACAAACTTACACACACACACACAAAAACTAACACACACACACAAAAACTAACACACAAACAAAAACATACACACATAAAAACTTACACACAAAAAAACTTACACACACACAAAAACTTACACACACACAAAAACTGAAATAAAAACAAAAAATTACACACACACACAAAAACTTGAACACACAAAACCTTAAACAAACAAACAAAAGCATAAACACACACATAAAATTACACACACACACAAAAACTTACACACACACAAAGAATAAAACACACATAAAAACTGACACACACAAAAAAACTAACACACACACACAGAAACTTACACACACACAAAAACTAACAAAAACTTAAAAAATTACACACACACAAAAACTTACACACACAAAAACTTAGACACACACACAAAAAAACTTACACACACACAACAACTAACACAAACAAACAAAAACTTACACACGCACAAAAACTTACACACACACAAAAACTTACACACACAAAAACTAACACACGCACAAAAACTTACACACACACACAAATTACACACACAAAAAATCTGACAAACACACACACACACAAACTTACACACAAAAAAAAAAAACTAAAGAAAAAACAAAAAACTTACACACACACAAAAACTTACACACACACACACAAAAACTTAAACACACACACAAAAACTTACACACAAAAAAAAACATAAACAAACAAAAAAAAATACAAACAAAAAAAACTTACACAAACAAACACAAAAACTTACACACAAAAACTTACACACAAATAAACTTACACACAAATACAAACTGAAACAAAAACAAAAAAAATTACACACACAAAAACAAATACAAAAAAAAAAAAAATTACACAAACACACAAAAACTTACACACACACAAAAACTTAAAAACAAAAAAAAAATTACAAACAACCAAAAACTAACACACTCAAAAAAAATTACACACACACACAAATTAAAACACAAACAAATAACTTACACACACACACAAAAACTTACACACAAACAAAAAAAAACTTATACAACAACAAAAAACTTACACACACAAAAAAAATTACAAATACAAAAAAAAACTTAAACAAACATAAAAATTTACACACACAAAAAAACGAACAAACACACAAAAAAAAAAAAACAAAAAAACAAACAATCACAAAAACAAAAAAAAACTCCCAAACACACAAACACAAACACAAACAAACAAAAACAAAAAAAAAAAAATACAAACACACAAAAACTTAAAAACCCAAAAAAACTTCAAAACGCAACCACACAAAAAACTACACCACGCAAACAAAATTAAACACACAGAATAAAAAAAAAACAAAAAAAAAAACAAACACACAAACAAACTTACACACACAAAAACTTAAAAAGACTAATAAAATTACACACACACAAAAAAACTTACACACACACACACACACACACAAAAACTTACACACACATAAACAAAATAACAAACAAACAAAAAAAACTTACACACACAAAAAAAAATAAAAAAAAAACAAAAAATAACACAAACAAAAAAAAAATAACACACGCACAAGAACTTACACACACAAAAAAAATTACACACACAAAAAAACTTACACACGCACAAAAAAACTTAGACACACACACAAAAACTTACACACACAAAAAAACTTACACACACACACACAAAAAAAACTTACACACTTAAAAACTTACACACACAAAAACTTAAACAAACAAAAAACTAACAATAACACAAAAAATTACACACACACACACACACAAAAACTATAACAAAAAAAAAAAAACAAAAACACACAAAAACTTAAACAAACAAAAAAACAATAAAAAAAAAAAAAAAAATAAGACAAAAACATAGACAAAAACACAAATACACAAATAAACACACAAATACATATACACACACACAATAACTTACACACACATAAACACTCAAACTTACACACACACACAAAAACTTACACACACAAAAACTTACACACACAAAAAAAAACTTACACACACATAAACTTACACACACACACAAAAACTTACACACACACAAAAACTTATGCAAACATAAAAACTTACTCACACACAAAAACTTACACACACACAAAAACTTAGAGAATCAAACAAACCCACTTACACACACACACAAAAACTTACACACACACACAAAAACTTACACACACACAACAACTTTAACACAAAAACACAATTAATGAAAAACACAACAATACACACGCAAACACACATACACACACACACAAATATCATCAAAAACAAAATCTTACACACACACACACACACACAAACTTACCCACACACAAAAAAAACTTTAACACACAACTAAAAATTACACAAACACAAAAACTATCACACACAAAAAAAATCTCACACACACACAAAAAAATTTAAACACACACTCAAACTAACACACAAACAAAAATAACACACACAAAAAAACATAAACATACACAAACAACACTAACACACAAAAATACTTACTCACACAGAAACTTACACACACATACAAACTGACACAAACACAATAAAAAATACAAACACAAAAAAACTTACACACACACATAAACTTACACACACATAAAAACTTACACACACACAAAAACTTACACTAACACAAAAACTTACACAAACACAAAAACTTACACACACACACAAATTTACACACACACAAAAACTTACACACACACACAAAAACTTACCCCCACACAAAAAAAACTTATAAACACAAAAAAAACTTAAACACACACAAAAAATTAAAAACACAAAAAAAAACATACACACAAACACAAACTAACACAAACACAAAAAAGTAACCACATAAAAAAACTAAAACAAAAAAAAAAAAAAAAAAACAAACACAAAATTACACACACACAAAAACTTACACACACACAAAAACTTACACAAACACACAAAAAACTTACACACAAACAAAAAATTACAAACACACAAAAAATGAAACACAAAAAAAAACTTACACACACAAAAAAACTTACACACACACACACAAAAACTTACACACACAAAAACTTACATACACAGAAACTTACACACACATAAAAACTGACACACACACAAACAAACTTACACAAAAAAACAAAATTACAAACACTCATAAAAATACAAAAACAAAAAAAAACAAAAAAACACACACACACAACAAAAACTTACACAACCATACAGAAACATACCCACACACAAAAAAATCATACACACACAAAAAAAATTAAACACACACACAAACTAACACAAACAAAAAAAAACATAAACACACACAAAAACTAACACACACAAAAAAACTTACACACACACACAAAAACTTACACACACACAAAAACTTACACACAAAAAAAAATTTACTCACACACAAAAACTTACACACACACACACACAAACTTACACACACACAAAAAAAACTTAAACACACACAAAAAAATTAAACACACACAAAAACTAACACACACAAAAAAAAACTAACACACACAAAAAAACTTACACAAACATAAAAACTTACACACGCAAAAAAACTTACACACACAAAAAAACTTACACACAAACAAAAACTTACACACACACAAAAACTAACACACAAACACAAAATTACACACACACAAAAACTTACAGAAACACAAAAAAACTTACACACATACAAAAACTAACACACACATAAAAACTTACACACACACACAAAAAAATTTAAACACAAAGAGAAACTTACACACACATACAAACTTACACAAACACAAACAAACTTACACACAAATAAAAACTTACACACACACAAAAACTAACACACACAAAAAAAACTTACACACACACACACACACAAAAACTTACACAAACACAAAAACTTACACACACACACAAAATTACACAAACACAAAAAATTAAAAAAACAAAAAAAAATTCAAAAAAAACAAAAAAATTACACACACACAAAAACTTAAACAAAAAAAAAAAAAAAAAAAAAAAAAAAAAAAATAAAACACACACACAAGAACTAACACAAACACACAAAACTTACACACACAAAAAATTACACACACAGAAAAATAAACAAAAAAAAAAAATGAAACAAAATAAATCAAACTTACACACACAAAAAAACTTACACACACACAACTTAATACGCACACACACAAAAACTTAAACACACACAAAAACTTTAACTATAATACCCACATAACACAACCAAAAAACTTACAAAATAGAAAACACTTACACACACACACAAATTAAAAAACAACCAAAAACTTACACAAACAGAAACTACAATCGACATACACAAAAAAAACTTACAAACACACAAAAAACTTAAAAACGTACAAAAACTTACACACACAAAAAAAATAAAAAAAACATACAAAATGAAACACACAAAAAAACTAACACAAAAACTAAAACAATAAAACAAAAAATAAATAACACAAGAGAAAAAAATTACACACACAAAAAACTTACACACACACACAAAAAACTTACACACACAAAAAACAAAATACACAGAAACAAACACAAAAATAAAAAATTAAAAAGACAAAATCACACTTACACACACAAAAACTTAAGAACAAACAAAAACTTACACACACACAAAAAAACTTACACACACACACACACAAAAACTTACACAAACACAAAAACTTACACAAACACAAAAAAAAACTTACACACACACAAAAAACATACACACACACAAAAACTTACACACAGACAAAAAAACTTACACACACACAAAAACTTACACACGCAAAAAAACTTACGCACAAATAAAAAATTACTCACACTAACCATCAAAAAAAATCTGACAAAACTTAGAAAAAACCAAAAGAAACTTACCACAGAGAAACCCAAATACAAAAAAACAAAAGCTTACACACACACAAAAAAACTTACACACACACAAAAACTAAAAAACACATTAAAAAAAAATACCAAAAATAATATAAAACAAGCAAAACAACTTACACACACACAGAAACTAACACACACAAACACAAACTTACACAAACACACACACAAAAACAAACACACACACCAAAACTTACCCACACACAAAAAAAAACTTAAACACACACAAAAACTTACATACACGCAAAAAATTACACACACACACAAAAACTTACACACACAAAAACTTACACACACACAAAAACTTACACACGCACACACAAAACTTAAAAACACAAAAACTTACACACACACACAGAAAATAAAAAACACATAAAAAATTAGACAAACAAACAAAAACTTACACACACAAAAACTAAAAAACACACTCAAACTAAAAAAAACACAAAAAAACTTACACACACACACACACAAAAACTTAAACATAAAAAAACAATTACACACACACACACAAAAACTTAGAAACAAAAACAAAATTATACACACAAAAAAACTTAAAGACACGCAAAATATTACATAAACAAATAAACTTACACAAAAATAAAAACTAACACACACTCAAAAACTTAAACACACACTAAAATTGACACATACACAAAAAAAAACTTACACACACACAAACACAAAAACTTAAACACACAAAAAAAACTTACAAAAACACACAAAAATCTTACACACAAAAAAACTTACTAAAACACAAAAACTACACGCACACAAGCAAACTTAAAAGACCAAAAAAACTTACACACAAACAAAAACTTACAGACACAAAAAACTTACAAAAACACAACAAACTTACACACACACACAAAAACTTACACACACACAAAAACTTACAAACACACATGAAAATACACACACACAAAAACTTACACGCATACAAAAACTTACACACACACAGAAACTTAAACACACACAAAAACTTACACACAGACAAAAAATTACACACACACACAAAAGAACTTACACACACACAAAAACTTACAAACACACAAAAACTTACTACACAAAACTTACACACACAAAAAACTTACACACACACAAAAAAACTCTAACACGAGCAAAAAATTCAACAAAAAAAAAAACTTACACACACACAAAAACTTACACACACACAAAACTAAAACAACCAAAAAAACATACACAAACACAAAAAACTTACACACACACAAAAACTAACAACACACACAGAACCTTACACACACAGATAAAAAATTACAAACACACAAAAAAACTTACACACACACAAAAAAAACTTACACACACACAAAAACTAACACAGACACAGAAAAAATTACACACACATACAAAACTTACACACACAAACAAACTTACACACACACAAAAACTTACACACACACAAAAACTTACACACACACAAAAAAACTTACACACACACAAACTTAAACACACAAAAACTTACACAAACACAAAAACTTACACACACACACACAAAACTCAAACACAAACATAAAATTACACACACACAAAATCTTACACATACAAAAACAAACTAACTCACACACAGAAAATTACACACACATAAAAAATTACACAAAAACCAAAACTTACACACACACAAAAACTTACACACACACACAAAAACTTACAAACACACACAAACAAAATAACACACACACAAAAACTTAAACAAACAAATAAAATTAAACAAAAAAAAAAGTTTAAACACACACAAAAACTTACACACACACAAAAACTTACACACACAAAAACTTACACACAAACAAAAACTTACACACACACAAAAAATTACACACACACACGAAAACTTACGCACACACAAAAATTTACACAAAACTTACACACACACACAAAAAACTAACACACACACAAAAACTTACACACACACAAAAAACTTACACACAAACAAAAATCTTACACACAAAAAAAAAACAAACACGAACAAAAAAAATTACAGACACAAAAAACTTAAACAAACACAAAAAACTTACACACACACAAAAACTTACACACACACAAAAACTTACACACACACAAAAACTGACACACACACAAATCCAAATACGAATACACGAAATAATATACACACAGAAAATGAAGAACACACACAAAAACTTACACACACACAAAAAAAGACACACACAAAAAAACTTACAAACACACAAAAACTAAAACACGCACAAAAACTAACACACACACAAATTTACACACGCACAATAACTGACACACACACACACACAAACTTACCCACACACAACAAACTAACTAACACACACAAAAAAACTAACGCACACACACAAAAACTTACACACACACAAAAACTTACACACACACAAAAAAACTTACACTCTCACAAAAACTTAAACACACACAAACAAACTTAAACACACACACACAAAAACTTACACACACACAAAAACTTACACACACACAAAAAATTACACAAAAAAAAAAACTTATACACACAAAAAAAATTACACAAACACAAAAAAACTTGCACAAACACAAAAAACTATAAACACACAAAAACTTATACACACAAACAAACTTACACACACAAAAAAACTTACACACACACAAAAAAACTTACACACACACAAAAACTTACACAAACACAAAAAACTTAACACACACACACAAAACTTACACGCACACAAAAACTTACACACACACAAAAACTTACACAAACACAAAAAAACTTACAAAAACAAAAAACTTAAAAACACAAAAAAAAAATGAAAAACAAACAAAAAAACTTAAACACTCAAAAAAAATGACTTACACACAAACAAACTTAAACACCCACACAAACAAAAACTTACACAAAAAAACAAACTTACACACACACAAAAACATACACACACAAAAAAAAATTACACACACACAAAAACATACACACATAAAAAACCTTACACACAAACAAAAACTTACACATACAAAAAAACTTACACACAAACACACACACAAACACTCAAACACACAAAAACACTTACACACACACACACACAAACTTACACACAAAAAAACAAAAACAAAAACAAACAATTACACACACACAGAAACTTACACACACATAAAAAATAACACAGACACAAAAAAAACTTACACAAACACACACAACCATACACACACACAAAAACTTACACACACACAAAAACTTACACACACACACAAAAACTTACACACACAAAAACATACACACACATACAAAAAAATAAAACACACACAAAAACTTAAACACACACAATAAAAATTACACACACAAAAATTTAAACACACACAAAAACTTTTTAAAAACACAAAAAATTACCCACACACAAAAAATACTAACACACACACAAAAACTTACACACACACAAAGAGAAACTTACACACACAAAAAAACTTACACACACACAAAAACTAACACACACAAAAAAAATTATACACACACACAAACTCACACACACACAAAAAACTTACACACACACACAAAAACTTACACACACACAACAAACTCACACACACACAAAAACTTACACACACATAAAAACTAAAAAACACAAAAAAAATTACACACACACAAAAACTTGCTCACAAACACAAACTTACACACACACACACACAAAAACTTACACACACACAACAAAAACTTACACACACACAAAAAACTTAAACACACACAAAAACTTACACACACACACAAAAACTTACACAAACACAAAAAAACTTACACAAACATAAAAACTTACACACGCACAAACAAACTTGCAAACACACACACACACAAAAACAAAAATACACACAAAAACAAACACACACAAACAAACTTACACACACACAAAAACTTACAAACACACACAAACTTACACAAACACAAAAAAACTTACACACACACAAAAACTTAAACACACACAAAAACTAAAAAAAAAAAAAAAAATTACAAACACAAAAAAAAAAATACACACAAACAAAAACTTAAAAACAAACAAAAAATTACACACACACAAAAAAAACTTACACACACACACACACACAAACTAACACACACACAAAAACTTACCCACACACAAAAAAAACTAACACACACACAAAAACTTAAACACACACACAAACTGACACACACACAAAAACATAAACACACACAAAAAAACTAACACACAAACAAAAACAAACACACACACAAAAACAAACTTACACACAAACACAAAAAAACAAACAAATAAAAAAAAACTTACAAACACAAACAAACTTACACACACACAAAAACTTAGACACACAAAAAAACTTACACACACAAAAAAGCTTACACACACAAACAAACTTACACAAACACAAAAACTTACACACACACAAAAACTTACACACACATAAAAACTAACACACACACAAAAATTTACACACACAAAAACTAACACACACACACAAAAACTTACACACACACACAAAAACTAACACACACAAAAAAACTTACACACGAAAAAAAAACTTACACACACACAAAAACTTACACACACACAAGAACTTACAAACGCACAAAAAATTAAACACAAAAAAAAAATTACAAACAAAAACAAACTAACAAACAAAAAAAAACAAACACACACAAAAAAATAAAAACAAACACACAAAAAACTTACACACAAAAAAAAAATAAAAAACACACAAAAACACACTTTTGTGAGTGTGTGTGTAAGTTTTTGTTTGTGTGTAAGTTTTTGTGTGTGTGTTAGTTTTTGTGTGTGTTAGAGTTTCTGTGTTTGAGGGAGATTGTTTGTGTGTCTAAGTTTGTTTGTGTGTGTAAGTTTTATGTGTATGTGTTTGTGTGTGTGTAAGTTTTTTTTTGTTTGTAAGTTTTTATGTGTGTGTAAGTTTTTATGTATGTGTAAGTTTTTATGTGTGTGTAAGTTTTTGTGTGTGTGTAAGTTTTTTTGTGTTAGTAAGTTTTTGTTTGTGTGTAATTTTTTTTGTGTGTGTAAGTTTTTGTGTGTGTGTAAGTTTTTATGTGTGTTTGTAAGTTTTTGTGTTTGTGTAAGTTTTTTTGTGTGTGTGTAAGTTTTTGTGTGTGTAAGTTTTTGTGTGTGTGTAAGTTTTTGTGTGTGTAAGTTTTTTTTTTGTGTGTGTGTAAGTTTTTGTGTGTTTTTGTGTGTAAGTGTTTTTGTGTGTGTATGTTTTTGGTTGTGTGTATATTTTTTTGTGTGTTTTTGCTTGTTTGTGTATATAAGTGTTTGTGTGTGTTTTTGTGTAAGTTTTTGTGTGTGTCTAAGTTTTTTTGTGTGTGTAAGTTTTTGTGTGTGTGTAAGTTATTGTGGTAGTGTGTAAGCTTTTTTTTGCGTGTGTATGTTTTTGTGTGTGTGTGTAAGTTTTTGTGTGTGTGTAAGTTTTTGTGTGTGTGTTAGTGTGTGTTAGTGTGTTATTTGTAGTGTGTTTGTGAGTGTTTGTGTGTGTGTATGTTTTTGTGTGTGTGTAAGTTTTTTGTGTTTGTGTAATTTTTTATGTGTGTTTAAGTTTTTTTTTGTGTGTAAGTTTTTTCGTGTGTGTAATTTTCTATGTATGTGTAAGTTTTTGTGTGTGTGTAAGTTTGTTTGTGTGTGTATTTTTTTGTGTTTGTAAGTTTTTGTTTGTGTGTAAGTTTTTGTGTGTGTTTAAGTTTGTGTGTTTGTGTAATTTTGTATGTGTGTGTCTAAGTTTTTGTGTGTGTGTAAGTTTTTTTGTGTGTGTGTAAGTTTTTGTGTGTGTATGTTTTTGTTTGTGTGTTAGTTTTTGTGTGTGTAAGTTTTTTGTTTGTTTGTGTGTTAGTTTGTTTGTGTGTGTGTGTGTAAGTTTTTGTGTTTGTGTAAGTTTTTGTGTGTGTGTAAATTTTTGTGTGTGTGTAAGTTTGTGTGTGTGTGTAAGTTTTTGTGTGTGTGTTTGTGTAAGTTTTTGTGTGTGTCTAATTTTTTGTGTGTGTGTGTGAGTTTTTGTGGGTGTGTGTAAGCTTTTTTTTGCGTGTGTATGTTTTTGTGTGTGTGTGTAAGTTTTTGTGTGTGTGTAAGTTATTTTGTGTCTGTGTAAGTTTTTTTGTGTGTGTAAGTTTTTTGTGCGTGTGTAAGTTTTATTTGTGTTTTTAAGTTTTTGTGTGTGCTTAATTTTTTTTTTGTGTGTGTAAGATTTTGTGTGTGTGTAAGTTTTTTGTGTGTGTGTAAGTTTTTGTGTGTGTGTAAGTTTTTTTTGTGTGTGTGTAAGTTTTTGTGTGTGTGTAAGTTTTTGTGTGTGTAAGTTTTTGTGTGTGTGTAAGTTTTTTTGTGTGTGTAAGTTTTTGTGTGTGTGTAAGTTTTTGTGTGATTGTAAGTTTTTTTTGTGTGTGTAAGTTCTTGTGTGTGTGTAAGTTTTTTGTGTGTGTTTGTAAGTTTTTTTGTATGTGTGTAAGTTTTTGTATAAATTTTTGTGTGTGTGTAACTTTTTGTGTGTGTGTAAGTTTTTTGTGTGTGTGTAAGTTTTATTTGTGTGTGTAAGTTTTTGTGTGTGCGTAAGTTTTTTTGTTTGTGTGTAAGATTTTGTGTGTGTGTAAGTTTTTGTGTGTGTGTGTGTAAGTTTTTGTGTATGTGTAAGTTTTTTTTGTGTGTGGTAAAGTTTTTATGTGTGTGTAAGTTTTTGTGTGTGTTATTTTTTGGGTGTGGGTTAGTTTTTTTGTGCGTGTAAGTTTTTGTGTGTGTGTAAGTTTTTTTGTGATTTTTATTTTTTTTTGTTTGTGTAAGTTTTTGTGTGTGTGTAATTTTTTTTGTGTGTGTTTTAGTTTTTTTGTATGTGCTTAATTTTTTGTATATTTTTGTTTGTGTTATTTAGTTTTTGTGTGTGTGTAAGTTTTTTTGTGTGTGTTAGTTTTTTTGTTTGTGTAAGTTTTGTTTTTTTTTAAGTTTTTGTGTGTGTGTGTAAGTGTTTGTGTGTGTGTGTGTAAGTTTTTGTGTGTGTGTAATTTTTTGTGTGTGTGTAAGTTTTTGTGTGTGTTTAAGTTTTTATGTGTGTTTTATTTTTTGTGTTTGTTTTAGTTTTCTTGTGTGTGTGTTATATTTTTTGGGTTTGTGTAAGTTTATGTGTGTGTGTAAGTTTTTATGTGTTTGTAAGTTTTTGTGTTTGTGTAAGTTATTGTGCGTGTGTAAGATTATGTGTGTGTGTTTAAGTTTATTTGTGTGTTTTTAATTTTTTTGTGTGTGTAAGTTTGTGTGTTTGTGTAAGTTTTTTGTGTGTGTGTAATTTTTTGTTGTTGTTGTGTGTAGGTTTCTGTTTGTTTGTAAGTTTTTGTGTGTGTAAGTTTTTTGTGTGTGTGTGTATGTTTTTGTGTGTGTGTAAGTTTTTGTGTTTGTTTAAGTTTGTGTGTGTTTGTAAGTTTTTTTGTGTGTGTAATTTTTTGTGTTTATGTAATTTTTTTTGTGTGTGTAAGTTTTTTTGTGTGTGTATAGGGTTTTGTGTGTGTGTAAGTTTTTGTGTGTGTAAGTTTTGTGTGTGTGTATGTAAGTTGGTATTGTGTGTAAGTTTCTGTCTGTGTGTAAGTTTTTGTGTGTTTAAGTTTTTTGTGTGTGTGTGTAATTTTTTGTGTTTTTTTGAGTTTATGTGTGTGTTGAATTTTTTTTGTGCGTGTAATTTTTTTTGTGTGTGTAAGTTTTTGTGTGTGTGCAAGTTTTTTGGGTGTGGGTAAGTTTTTGTGTGCGTGTTAGTTTTTTTGTGTGTGTGTTAGTTTTTTTGTGTGTGTGTAAGTTTTTGTGTAAATTTTTGTGTGTGTGTAAGTTTTTGTGTGTGTGTCAGTTTTTGTGTGTGTGTTTGTTTTTGTGTGTGTGTAAGTTTTTGTGTGTGTGTAAGTTTTTGTGTGTGTGTGTAAGTTTTTGTGTGTGTGTGTGTAAGTTTGTGTGTGTGTGTGTAAGTTTTTTTGTGTGTGTAAGTTTTTGTGTGTGTGTAAGTTTTTATGTGTGTGTAAGTTTTTTTGTTTGTGTTATTTTTTGTGTGTGTGTGTAATTTTTTGTGTGTGTGTGTAAGTTTTTGTGTGTGTGTAAGTTTTTTTGTGTGTGTAAGTTTTTGTGTGTGTGTAAGTTTTTGTGTTTGTGTAAGATTTTGTGTGTGTGTGTAAGTTTATGTGTGTGTGTGTAAGTTTTTGTGTGTGTATAAATTTTTGTGTGTGTGTAAGTTTTTTTTTGTGTTTGTAATTTTTTGTGTGTGTGTAATTTTTTGTGTGTGTGTGTGTAAGTTTTTCTATGTGTGTAATTTTTTGTGTGTGTGTAATTTTTTATGTGTGTGTAAGTTTTTGTGTGTGTGTGTAATTTTTTGTGTGTGTGTTAGTTTTTTTTTGTGTTTAATTTTTTGTTTGTGTGTAAGTTTTTGTTTTTTTGTTAGTTTTTGTGTGTGTGTAAGTTTTTGTATGTGTGTGTTAGTTTTTGTGTTTTTTTAAGTTTTATGTTTGTGTGTTTGTTTTTGTGTGTGTGTAAGTTTTTGTGTGTGTGTAAAATATTTTATTCTCGTATGTTTGTGTGTGTGTGTAAGTTTTTGTGTGTCTATAAGTTTTTGTTTGTGTGTAAGATTTTGTGTGTGTGTAATTTTTTTTTTTTTTGTGTAAGTTTTTATGTGTGTGTGTAAGTTTTTGTGTGTGTGTGTAAGTTTTTTTTTGTGTCTTTTAGTTTTTTGTGTGTGTGTTAGTTTTTGTGTGTGTGTCAGTTTTTGTGTGTGTGTAAGTTTTTGTTTTTTGTAAGTTTTTGTGTGTGTGTGTAAGTTTATTTGTGTGTGATAGTTTTTATGTGTGTGTAAGTTATTGTGTGTGTGTAAGTTTTTGTGTGTGTGTAAGATTATGTGTGTGTGTGTAAGTTTTTTGTGTGTGTGTTTAAGTTTTTGTGTGTGTGTAAGTTTTTTGTGTGTGTGTATTTTTTTGTATACGTGTTGATTTTTATGTGTGTGTAAGTTTTTGTGTGTGTGTAAGTTTTTATGTGTGTGTAAGTTTTTTTGTGTTTTTAATTTTTTGTGTTTGTTTATGTTTTTTGTGTTTGTGTAAGTTCTTTTGTTTTTGTAATTTTTTATTTGTGTTTTTATGTTTTTTGTATGTGCTTTATTTTTTGTGTAATTTTTTGTGTGTGTGTAAGTTTTTGTGTGTGTGTAAGTTTTTTGTGCGTTTTTAAGTTTTATTTGTGTGTGTAATTTTTTGTGTGTGCGTAAGTTTTTGTTTGTGTGTTTCAGATTATTTGTTTGCGTTAGTTTTTGTGTGTGTGTAAGTTTTTTTGTGTGTGTGTAAGTTTTTTTGTGTGTGTGTAATTTTGTATGTGTGTGTAAGTTTTTGTGTGTGTAATTTTTTTTGTATCTGTAAGTTTTTATGTGTTTGTAAGTTTTTGAGTGTATGTCAGTTTTTTTGTGTTTGTGTGTGTAAATTTTTGTATGTTTGTTAGTTTTTGTGTGTGTGTGTAATTTTTTGTGTGTGTGTGAGTTTTTTTGTGTGTGTTTAAGTTTTTGTGTGTGTGTAATTTTTTGTGTGTGTGTAAGTTTTTGTGTGTGTGTAATTTGTTGTGTGTGTTTGTAAGTTTCTTTGTGTTTTAATTTTTTGTGTGTGTAAGTTTTTGTGTGTGTGTGTAAGTTTTTGTAAGTTTTTGTGTGTGTGTGTAAGTTTTTGTATGTGTGTAAGTTTTTGTGTGTGTGTAAGTTTGTATATGTTTTTAAGTTTTTGTGTGTGTGTAAGTTTGTGTGTGTGTGAGTTTATGATTTTTTTGTGTGTATGTAAGTTTATGTGTGTGTGTAAGTTTTTATATTTGTATTAGTTTTTGTGTGTGTGTAAGTTTTTTTGTGTGTGTAAGATTATGTGTGTGTGTGTTAGTTTATGTGTGTGTGTAATTTTGTGTGTTTGTATGAATTTTTTTGTGTGTGTAAGTTTTTTTGTGTGTGTGTAATTATTTGTGTGTGTGTAAGTTTTTGTGTGTGTGTAAGTTTTTGTGTGTGTTTAAGTTTTTTGTGTGTGTGTATGTAAGTTTATGTGTGTGTGTAAGTTTTTGTGTGTGTTTAAGTTTGTTGTGTGTGTGTGTAAGTTTTTGTGTGTGCGTAAGTTTGTGTGTGTGTTTAATTTTTTGTGTTTGTGTTATTTTTTGTTTGTTTGTTATTTTTTTTGTGTATGTTATTTTTTTTGTGTGTGTTAGTTTTTGTGTGTTTGTGTAAGTTTTTTTGTGTGTGTAATTTGTTGTGTAAGTTTTTGTGTGTGTGTAAGTTTTTGTGTGCGTGTAAGTTTCTGTGTGTGTGTAAGTTTTTGTGTGTGTAAGTTTTTTTTGTGTGTGTGTGTAGGTTTTTTGTGTGTGTGTAATTTTTTGTTTGTGTGTGTAAGTTTTTGTGTGCGTTTAAGTTTTTGTGTGTGTGTAAGTATTTGTGTGTGTGTAAGTTTTTTGGGTGTGGGTAAGTTTTTGTGTGCGTGTAAGTTTTTTTGTGTGTGTGTAAGTTTTTTTGTGTGTCTGTAAGTTTTTGTGTAAATTTTTGTGTGTGTGTAAGTTTTTGTGTGTGTGTAAGTTTGTGTGTGTGTGTGTATGTTTTTGTGTTTGTGTAAGTTTTTGTGTGTGTGTAAGTTTTCGTGTGTGTGTGTAAGTTTTTGTGTGTGTGTGTGTAAGTTTGTGTGTGTGTGTGTAAGTTTTTATGTGTGTGTAATTTTTTGTGTGTTTGATTTTTTGTTTTTTTTTTTTAGTGTGTGTTTGGTTTTAAGTTATTTTTATTGTGTTTTATTTTTTGTGTGTGGGTTTAATTTTTTGTTTGTTTGTAATTTTTTATGTGTGTGTAAGTTTTTGTGTGTGTGTAAGTTTTTGTGTATGTGTGAGATTTTGTGTGTGTGTGTAAGTTTATGTGTGTGTGTATAAGTTTTTGTGTGTGTGTAAGTTTTTTTGTGTGTGTAAGTTTTTTTTTGTGTTTGTAAGTTTTTGTGTGTGTGTAAGTTTTTTTGTGTGTGTGTAAGTTTTTTCTATGTGTGTTAGTTATTGTGTGTGTGTATTTTGTTGTGTGTGTGTATGTTTTTGTGTGTGTGTGTATGAGTTTGTGTGTGTGTATTGATTAGGTGTTTATCATGTTTGTGTGTTCGTTGTTGTTTTTGTGTGTGTGTATGATGTGGTGTGGTTGTAAGTTTTTGTGTTTTTTCAATTTTGTTTTTTTTTTTAAGTTTTATTTGTGTGTGTAAGTTTTTGTGTGTGTTCAATTTTTTTTGTGTTTATAATTTTTTATGTGTGTATAAATGTTTATGTGTGTGTAATTTTTTTAATGTGTGTAAGTTTTTTTGTGTGTGTAAGTGTTTGTGTATTTGTAAGTTTTTTTGTGTGTGTGTAAGTTTTTGTGTGTGTCTGTGTAAGTTTTTGTGTGTGTGTGTGTGTGTAAGTTTTTGTGTGTGTGTAAGTTTTTGTGTGTGTGTAAGTTTTTGTGTGTGTGTAAGTTTTTGTGTGTGTGTAAGTTTTTGTGTGTGTGTGTAAGTTTTTGTTTGTGTGTGTAAGTTTTTGTGTGTGTGTAAGTTTTTATGTGTGTGTAAGTTTTTTTGTTTGTGTAAGTTTTTGTTTTTGTGTAAGATTGTGTGTGTGTGTGTAAGTTTATGTGTGTGTGTGTGTAATTTTTTGTGTGTGTTTAAGTTTTGTGTTTGTGTGTAAGTTTTTTGTGTGTGTGTAAGTTTTTGTGTGTGTGTAAGTTTTTTTGTGTGTAAGTTTGTGTGTATGTGCTAGTTTTTGTGTGTGTGTAATTTTCTGTTTATGTGTGTTAGTTTGTTTGTGTGGGATAGTTTGTGTGTGTGTGTTTATTATTTTGTGTGTGTGTGTAAGTTTTTTTGTGTGTGTGTATTAATGTGTGTGTGTTTAAGTTTTTTGTGTGTGTGTAATTGGGGGCGGTGTTGTAATTGTTTGTGTGTGTGTAAGTTTTTGTGTGTGTGTGTAAGTTGTTGTGTGTGTGTGTATGTTTTTTTGTGTGTGTGTAAGTTTTTGTGTGTGTGTATGATTTTGTGTGTGTGTATGATTTTGTGTGTGTGTAAGTTTTTGTGTGTGTGTATTTTTTTGTGTGTGTGTATGTTTTTGTGTGTGTGTATGTTTTTGTGTGTGTGTATGTTTTTGTGTGTGTGTAAGTTTTTATGTTTTTTTAAGTTTTTTGTGTGTGTTTTATTTTTTTGTGTGTGTGTATGTTTTTGTGTGTGTGTATGAATTTGTGTGTGTGTAAGCGCTTGCGTTATTGTATTACTTTGTGTGTGTGTGTAGTTTTTTGTTCGTATGAAAGTTTTTGTGTGTGTGTAGGTTTTTGTGTGTGTTTCATTTTTTGTGTGTGTGTATGTTTTTGTGTGTGTGTAATATTTTTTGTGTGTGTGTAAGTTTTTTTTTTGTGTGTAAGTTTTTGTGTAAATTTTTGTGTGTGTGTGTGTGTTTGTGTGTGTGTAAGTTTTTGTGTTTTTGTAATTTTTTCTGTGTTTGTTTAAGTTTTTGTGTTTGTTTAAGTTTTTGTGTGTGTGTGTAAGTTTTTGTGTGTGTATGTAAGTAAGTTTTTTTGTGTGTGTGTAAGTTTTTGTGTGTGTTTAAGTTTTTTTTGTGTGTGTGTAAGTTTTTATGCGTGTGTAAGTTTTTGTGTGTGTAAGTTTTTTTGTGTGTGTAAGTTTTTTTTTTTGTGTATGTTTTTGTGTGTGTTTATTTTTTTGTGTTTTTGTAAGTTTTTTGTGTTTGTGTAAGTTATTTTGTGTGTGTAAGTTTTTATTTGTGTGTAAGTTTTTTTGTGTGTGTTTTTGTTTTTGTATAATTTTTTGTGTGTGAGTAAGTTTTTGTGTGTGTGTAAGTTTTTGTGTGTGTGTAAGTTTTTTTGTTTGTGTAAGTTTTGTTTGCTTGTAAGTTTTTTGTGTGTGTGTGTAAGTGTTTGTGTGTGTCTGTGTATTTGTTTTTGTGTGTGTGTTTAATTATTTGTGTGTTTGTAAGTTTTTGTGTGTGTGTAAGTTTTTATGTGTGTGTAAGTTTTTGTGTGTATGTAAGTTTTTGTGTGTGTGTGTAAGATTTTTTGTGTGTGTGTAAGTTTATCTGTGTGTGTAAGTTTTTATGTGTTTGTAAGTTATTGTGTGTGTGTAAGTTTTTGTGCGTGTGTAAGATTATGTGTGTGTGTGTAAGTTTATGTGTGTGTGTGTAATTTTTTGTGTGTGTGTTATTTTGTGTGTTTGTGTAAGTTTTTTTTGTGTGTGTATTTTTTTGTTGTGTGTGTAGGTTTCTGTTTGTGTGTAATTTTTTTTTTGAGTAATTTTTTTGTGTGTGTGTGTATGTTTTTGTGTTTTTGTAATATTTTTTGTGTGTTGTAAGTTTTGTGTGTGTGTGTAAGTTTTTGTGTGTGCGTAAGTTTTTGTGTGTGTGTAAGTTTTTTTGTTTGTGTAATTTTTTGTGTGTGTGTTATTTTTTTTGTGTATGTTAGTTTTTGTGTGTGTGTAAGTTTTTTTGTGTGTGTGTAAGTTTTTGTGTGTGTTTAATTTTTTGTGTGTGTGAGTTTTTGTTTGTGTGTGTGTAAGTTTTTATGTGTGTGTAAGTTTCTGTGTGTTTGTAAGTTTTTGTGTGTGTAAGTTTTTTGTGTGTGTGTGTAAGTTTTTGTGTGTGTGTAATTTTTTGTGTGTGTGTAAGTTTTTGTGTGTGTTTTATTTTTTGTGTGTCTGTTAGTTTTTGTGTGTGTGGAAGTTTTTTGGTTGTGTTTAAGTTTTTATGTGTGTTTAATTTTTTTTGTGTGTATTTTTGTTTTTTTTTGTGTCTTTTAGTTTTTGTGTAAATTTTTGTGTGTGTGTAAGTTTTTGTGTGTGTGTAAGTTTTTGTGTGTGTGTATGTTTTTGTGTTTGTGTTAGTTTTTGTGTGTGTAAGTTTTCGTTTGTGTGTGTAAGTTTTTGTGTGTGTGTGTCTAAGTTTGTGTGTGTGTGTGTAAGTTTTTGTGTGTGTGTAAGTTTTTGTGTGTGTGTAAGTTTTTATGTGTGTGTAAGTTTTTTTGTGTGTGTGAGTTTTTGTGTGTGTGTGTTTAAGATTTTTGTGTGTGTGTGTAAGTTTATGTGTGTGTGTAAGTTTTTATGTTTGTGTAAGTTTCTGTGTGTGTGTAAGTTTTTGTGTATGTGTAAGATTTTGAGTGTGTGTGTAAGTTTATTTGTGTGTGTGTAAGTTTTTGTGTGTGTCTATCTTTTTGTGTGTGTGTAAGTTTTTTTTTGTGTTTGTAATTTTTTTTGTGTGTTTATGTTTTTGTTTGTGTGTTTTATTTTTTTCTTTGTCTGTAAGTTTTTGTGTCTGTTTATTTTTTTGTGTTTTAGTATGTTTTTTTTTTTTGTTTTGTGTGTGTTTGGTTGTTTGTTTTTGTGTGTGTGTATGTTTTTGTGTGTGTGTATTTTTGTTTGTGCGTGTTTGAGTGTTAGTGCGTTTTTTTTTTTGTGTGTGTGTGTAAGTTTTTGTGTGTGTGTAAGTTTTATGTGTGTGTTTAATTATTTGTTTGTGTGTAAGTTTTTGTGTGTGTGTAATTTTTTATGTGTGTTTAAGTTTTTATATGTGTGTAAGTTTGTGTTTGTGTTTTTATGTTTTTGTGTGTGTGTAAGTTTTTGTGTGTGTGTTTAAGTTTTTGTGTGTGTGTGTGTGTAAGTTTTTGTGTGTGTCTGTGTAAGTTTTTGTGCGTGTGTGTGTGTTTGTAAGTTTTTGTGTGTGTTTAAGTTTTTATGTGTGTGTAAGTTTTTTTGTGTGTGTAAGTTTTTATTTGTGAGTAAGTTTTTGTGTGTGTGTGTAAGTTTTTTTGTGTGTGTGTAAGTTTATGTCTGTGTGTGTAAGTTTTTGTGTGTGTGTAAGTTTTTGTGTGTGTGGAAGTTTTTGTGTGTGTGTAAGATTTTGTGTGTGTGTGTAAGTTTATGTGTGTGTGTGTGTAAGTTTTTGTGTGTGTGTAAGTTTTTGTGTGTGTAAGTTTTTTTGTGTGTGTGTAAGTTTTTATTTGTGTGTAAGTTTCTGTTTGTGTGTAAGTTTTTTGTGTGTAAGTTTTTTGTGTTTGTGTGTAAGTTTTTGTGTGTGTGTAAGTTTTTGTGTTTGTGTAAGTTTTTGTGTTTGTGTAAGTTTTTGTGTGTGTGTAAGTTTTTGTGTGTGTGTAAGTTTTTGGTTGTGCGTAAGTTTTTTTTGTGAGTTTGTAAGTTTTTGTGTGTGTGTAAGTTTTTGTGTGTGTGTAAGTTTTTTTGTGTGTGTAAGTTTTTGTGGGTGTGTAAGTTTTTGTGGCTGTGTAAGTTTTTGTTTGTGTTTTTGTTTTTTTTTGTGTGTATTTTTGTGTTTTAGTTTAATTTTGTTTTTTTTTTTTTTTGTTTTTGTTTGTTTTTTTTTTTGTTTTTTCGTTTAATATTTTGTGTGTGTGTGTGTGTAAGTTTTTATGTGTGTGTAAGTTTTTGTTTGTGTTTAATTTTTTGTGTGTGTAAGTTTTTTGTTTGTGTGTGTAATTTTTTGTTTGTGTGTAAGTTTTTGTGTGTGTTCAAGTTTTTGTGTGCGTGTAAGTTTTGGTGTGTCTGTAAGTATTTGTGTGTGTGCAAGTTTTTTGGGTGTGGGTAAGTTTTTATGTGCGTGTAAGTTTTTTGTGTGTATGTAAGTTTTTTTGTGTGTGTGTAAGTTTTTATGTGTAAATTTTTGTGTGTGTGTAATTTTTTGTGTGTGTGTAAGTTTTTGTGTGTGTTTATTTTTTTGTGTGTGTGTAAGTGTTTGTGTTTGTGTAAGTTTGCGTGTGTGTGTGTAAGTTTTTGTGTGTGTGTGTGTGTAAGTTTTTGTGTGTGTGTGTAAGTTTATGTGTGTGTGTAAGTTTTTGTGTGTGTGTAAGTTTCTGTCTGTGTGTGTAAGTTTTTGTGTGTGTGTCAGATTTTGTGTGTGTGTGTAAGTTTATGTGTGTGTGTAAGTTTTTGTGTGTGTATAAATTTTTGTATGTGAGTAAGTTTTTTTATGTATGTGTAAGTTTTTGTGTGTGTGTAATTTTTTGTGTGTGTGTAAGTTTGTATGTGTGTGAATGTTTTTGTGTGTGTGTAATTGTTTTTGTGTGTCTGTGTTTTTTTTTGTGTGTGTGTGTGTATGTGTTTGTGTTTTTGTAAGTTTGTTTGTGTGTTTTAGTTTGTATGTTTGTGTTTTTTTCTTTGTGTGTTTTCTTTTGATTGTGTGTGTGTTAGTGTTTTTTTTTGTTATATATTTTATCTGTGTTTTTATTTTTTTATGTTTTTGCAATGTATTTTGTGTGTGTATGTGTTTGTGCGTGTGTAAGTTTTTTTTTTTGTGTGTAAGTTTATTTGTGTGTGTGTAAGTTTTTGTGTGTGTGTAATTTTTTGTGTGTGTGTAAGTTTTGTGTGTGTGTAAGTTTTTTTTTGTGTGTGTAAGTTTGTATTTGTGTGTAAGTTTTTGTTTGTGTGTAAGTTTTTTTGTGTGTATGTTTTTTTTTTTTGTGTGTTATTTTTTGTGTGTGTGTGTAAGTTTTTGTGTGTGTTTAAGTTTGTGTGTGTTTTTAATTTTTTGTGTGTGTGTAAGTTTTTTTTGTGTAATTTTTTTTGTGTTTGTAAGTTTTTGTTTGTGTGTAATTTTTTGGTTGTGCGTAAGTTTTTTTTGTGAGTGTGTAAGTTTTTGTGTTTTTTTAAGTTTTTGTGTGTGTGTAAGTTTTTTTGTGTTTTTAATTTTTTGTGGGTGTGTTAGTTTTTGTGTCTGTTTTTGTTTTTTTGTTTGTGTAAGTTTTTTATTTTATTTATTTTTTTGTGTGTGTGTAAGTTTGTTTGTGTGTGCGTTTTGTTTTTTGTATTTTTTAGTCTTTGTGTGTGTAAGTTTTCGTGTTTGTGTATGTAAGTTTTTATGTGTGTGTAAGTTTCTTTGTGTGTGTAAGTTTTTGTGTGTGTAAGTTTTTTGTGTGTGTGTGTAAGTTTTTGTGTGTGTGTAAGTTTTTGTGTGTGTTTAAGTTTTTGTGTGCGTGTAAGTTTTGGTGTGTCTGTAAGTATTTGTGTGTGTGCAAGTTTTTTGGGTGTGTGTAAGTTTTTGTATAAGTTTGTGTGTGTGTGTAAGTTTTTGTGTGTGTGTAAGTTTGTGTGTGTGTGTATGTTTTTGCGTTTGTGTAAGTTTTTGTGTGTGTGTAAGTTTTCATGTGTGTGTGTAAGTTTTTGTGTGTGTGTGTGTAAGTTTGTGTGTGTGTGTGTAAGTTTTTGTGAGGGTGTCAGTTTATGTGTGAGTGTAAGTTTGTTTGTTTGCATATGTTTCTGTGTGTGTGTAAGTTTTTGTGTATGTGTAAGATTTTGCGTGTGAGTGTAAGTTTCTTTGTGTGTGTGTGTGTTTAATTTTGTGTGTGTGTGTAAGTTTTTTTGTGTGTGTATGTTTTGCGTTTGTGTAAGTTTTTGTGTGTGTGTAAGTTTTCGTGTGTGTGTGTAAGTTTTTGTGTGTGTGTGTGTAAGTTTGTGTGTGTGTGTGTAAGTTTTTATGTGTGTGTAAGTTTTTTTGTGTGTGTAAGTTTTTATGGGTGTGTAAGTTTTTTTGTCTGTGTAAGTTTTTTTGTGTTTGTACGTTTTTGCGTGTGTGTTAATTTTTGTGTGTATGTGTAAGTGTTTGTGTCTTTGTGTAAGTTTTTTTTTTTGTGTAATTTTTTGTGTGTGTGTAATTTTGTGTGTGTGTATGTAATCTTGTATGTGGTTTTTATTTTCTTTATGTGAGTAAGTTTTTGTATGTGTTTAAGTTTTTTGTGTGTTTGTGTAAGTTTTTGTGTGTGTGTAATTTTTTGTGTGTGTTCAAGTTTTTGTGTGCGTGTAAGTTTTGGTGTGTCTGTAAGTATTTGTGTGTGTGCAAGTTTTTTGGGTATGTGTAAGTTTTAGTGTAAATTTTTGTGTGTGTGTAAGTTTTTGTGTGTGTGTATGTTTTTGTGTGTGTGTATGTTTTTGCGTTTGTGTAAGTTTTTGTGTGTGTGTTAGTTTTCGTGTGTGTGTGTAAGTTTTTGTGTGTGTGTGTGTAATTTTGTGTGTGTTTGTGTTAGTTTTTGTGTGTGTGTAAGTTTTTGTGTGTGTGTAAGTTTTTATGTTTGCGTAAGTTTTTGTGTGTGTGTAAGTTTTTGTGTATGTGTAAGATTATGTGTGTGTGTGTAAGTTTATTTGTGTGTGTAAGTTTTTTTGTGTGTATAAATTTTTGTGTGTGTGTAAGTTTTTTTTTGTGTTTGTAAGTTTTTGTGTGTGTGTAAGTTTTGTTGGGTATGTGTAAGTTTTTGTGTGTGTGAAATATTTTTTGTGTGTGTAAGTTTTTATGTGTGTTTTAATTTCTGTGTGTGTGTAAGTTTTTGTGTGTGTGTAATTTTTTGTTTTTGTGCCATTTTTTGTGTGTGTGTGTGTAAGTTTTTTGTGTGTGTGTAAGTTTTATGTGTGTGTGTAAGTTTTTGTGTGTGTGTAAGTTTTTTTGTGTGTGTAAGTTTTTTTGTGTGTTTAATTTTTTTTTTGTTTGTAAATTTTTGTGTGTTTGTAAGTTTTTGTGTGTGTGTAAGTTTTTGTGTGTTTGTTAGTTTTTGTGTGTGTAAGTTTTTTTGTGTGTTAGTTTTTGTGTTTTTTTATGTTTTTTTTTTTTTGTTATTATTTTTGTGTGTTTAAGTTTTTTTGTGTGTGTGTAATTTTTTTCGTGATTATAATTTTTTGTGTGTGTGTAAGTTTTTTTGTGTTTTTTAGTTTATTTGTGTTTTTAAATTTTTTTTTATTTTTAATTTTGTTTTTGTTTTATTTTTTGTGTGTGTAAGTTTTTTTGTGTGTGTGTAAGTTTATTTGTGTTCTTAATTTTTTGTTTGAGTGTGTTAGTTTTTGTGTGTGTGTTATTGTGGGTGTTTGTGTGTAATTTTTTGTTTGTTTGTGTAAATTTTTGTGTGTGTGTGTAATTTTTTTTGTGTGTGTAAGTTTTTTTTTATGTGTGTGAAGTTTTTCTGTGTGTGTAATTTTGTGTGTGTGTGTACTTTTTTGTGTGTGTGTTTGTTTTTATGTGTGTGTTTTCTTTTTTGTGTGTGTGTATTTTTGTGTGTTTTTTTAAGTTTTTGTGTGTGTGTATGTTTTTGTGTGTGTGTAAGTTTTTTGTGTGTGTGTAAGTTTTTGTTTGTATGTTAGTTTTTGTGTATGTAAGTTTCTATGTTTGTGTAAGTTTTTGTGTGTGTGTAAGTTTTTTTGTGTGTGTGTAAGTTTTTGTGTGTGTTTATTTTGTTTGTGTGTGTGTAAGTTCTTGTCTTGTGTTGGTATGTTTGTGTGTGTGTGTGTGTGTGTAATATTTTGTGTGTGAGTAAATTTGTGTCTGTGTGTAATTTCTTTCGTGTGTTTAAGTTTTTTTGTTTGTGTATTTTTTTGTGTGAGTGACTTTTGTTGTGCGTGTGTAAGTTTTTTGTGTGTGTGTAAGTATTTGTGTGTGTGTGTAAGTTTTTGTGTGTGTGTGTGTAAGTTTTTGTGTGTGTGTAAGTTTTGTGTGTGTGTGCAAGTTTTTGTGTGTGTGCGTTAGTTTATGTGTGTGTGTAATTTTGTGTGTGTGTGTGTGTGTATTTTTTTGTGTGTGTGTGTTTGTAAGTTTTTGTGTGTGTGTGTAAGTTTGTGTGCTTGTGTTAGTTTATGTGTGTAAGTGTGTTTTGTGTGTGTGTGTTTTAGTTTTTGTGTGTGTAAGTTTTTGTTTGTTTTTAAGTTTTTGTGTGTTTTTAGGTTTTTTTGTGTGTGTGTGTGAAAGTTTGTTTGTGTGTGTGTATTTTATTGTGTGTGTGTAATTTTTTGTGTGTGTGTGTAATTTTATTTGTATTTCTAAATGTTTGTTTTTTTGTAAGTTTTTTTGTGTTTGTGTTAGTTTTTGTTTGTGTTTGTTAGTTTTTTTGTGTGTGTAAGATTTTGTGTGTGTGTGTGTAAGTTTTTTTGTGTGTGTTTAAGTTTTTGTGTGTGTGTGTAAGTTTGTGTGTGTGTGTGTAATTTTTGGTGTGTGTTTTATTTTTTTTGTGTGTGTGTCAGTTTTTGTGTGTGTTTTTGTTTGTGTGTGTGTGTATGTTTTTTTGTGTGTGTGTAAGTTTCTGTGTGTGTGTGTAAGTTTTTGTGTGTGTGTAAGTTTTATGTGTGTGTGTAATATTTTTTATGCGTTTAAGTGTTTGTATATTTGTAAGTTTTTATGTCTATGTAAGTTTTTATGTGTGTGTAAGTTTTTGTGTCTCTGTAATTTCTTTTGTGTGTGTAAGTATTTTTGTGTGTGTAAGTTTTTTTTTGTGTGTAAGTTTTTTTATGTATGTAATTTTTTTGTGTGTAAGTTTTTGTGTGTGTGTAAGATTTTTGTGTGTGTGTAAGTTTTTTTTTGTGTAAGTTTTTTAGTGTGTGTAAGTTTCTTTTTGGGTGTTGAAGTTTTTTTTTGTGTGTTTGTAATTTTTTGTGTGTTTGTGAGTTTTTGTGTGTGTTTAAGTTTTTTGTGTGTGTTTAAGTTTTTGTGTGTGTGTAAGTTTTTTTTTGTGTGTAAGTTTTTGTGTGTGTGTAAGTTTTTGTGTATGTGTAAGTTTTTTTGTGGGTGTGTAAGTTTTTGTGTGTGTGCGTGTAAGTTTTTGTGTGTGTGTAAGTTTTTGTCTGTAAGTTTTTTTGTGTGTGTAAGTTTTTGTGTGTGTGTAAGTTTTTGTGTGTGTTTGTAAGTTTTTTGTGTTTGTGTAAGTTTTTTTGTGTGTGTTTAGGTTTTTGTGTAAGTTTTTGTGTGTGTGTAAGTTTTTGTGTGTGTGTAAGTTTTTGTGTTTGTGTAAGTTTCTGTGTGCGTGTAAGTTTGTGTGTGTGTGTGAGTTTTTGTGTGTGTGTAAGTCTTTGTGTGTGTGTAAATTTTTGTGTGTGTGTAAGTTTTTTGTGTGTGTGTAAGTTCTTATTGTGTGTGTGTAAGTTTTTGTGTGTGTGTGTGTAAGTTTTTGTGTGTGTGTAAATTTTGTGTGTGTGTGTGTTAGTTTTTGTGTGTGTGTAAGTTTTTGTGTGTGTGTAAGTTTTTTTTTGTGTGTGTAAGTTTTTGTGTGTGTGTAAGTTTATGTGTGTGTGTAAGTTTTTTTTTGTGTGTGTAAGTTTTTTTGTGTGTGTAAGTTTTTGTGTGTGTGTAATTTTTTGTGTGTGTGTGTAAGTTTTTGTGTGTGTGTAAGTTTTTGTGTGTGCGTGTGTGTAAGTTTTTGTGTGTGTGTGTGTAAGTTTCTGTGTGTGTGTGTAAGTTTTTGTGTGTGTAAGTTTTTGTTTGTGTGTAAGTTGTTGTGTGTGCAAGTTTTATGTGTGTAAGATTGTGTATTTGCTTAATTTTTTGTGTGTGTGTATGTTTGTTTGTTTGTTTAATTGTTTGTGTGTGTGTTTGTGTAATTTTTTGTTTGTGTGTTTTTGTTTTTTTGTGTGTGTCAGTTTTTTTGTTTGTGTAAGTTTTTGTGTGTGTGTGTAAGTTATTGTGTGTGTGTATGTTTTTGTGTGTGTGTGTGTGTAAGTTTTTTTTGATGTGTGTAATTTCTTGTGTGAGTGTTTGTTTTTGTGTGTGTGTGTGTGTATTAGTTTGTGTGTGTGTGTATTCTTTTGTGTGTGTTTGTATGTTTGTTTGTGTGTGTGTATGTTTTTGTGTGTGTGTAAGTTGTTGTGTTTGTTTGTTATTTTTTGTGTGTGTGTATTTTTTTGTGTGTGTGTGTAAGTTTGTGTGTGTGTGTGAGTTTCTGTGTGTGTGTTTAAGTTTTTGTGTGTGTGTAAATTTTATGTGTGTGTTTAAGTTATTGTGTGTGTCTTAGTTTTTGTGTGTGTGTATGTTTTTTTGTGTGTGTATGTGTTTGTGTGTGTGTAAGTTTTTGTGTTTGTGTGTAATTTATTTTGTGTGTGTATGATTTTATGTGTGTGTAAGTTTTTGTGTGTGTGTATGTTTTTGTGTGTGTTTAAGTTTTTGTGTGTGTGTATGCAATTGTGTGTGTCTCAGTTTTTTGTGTGTTTGTATGTTTTTGTGTGTGTGTAAGTTTTTGTGTGTGTGTAAGTGTTTTTGTGTGTGTTTATAAGTTTTTTTGTGTGTGTAATTTTTTGTGTGTGTGTATTATTTTTTGTGTTTGTGTTTTTTTTTGTGTGTGTGTAAGTTTTTGTGTGTGTGTAATTTTTTTTGTGTGTGTTAGTTTTTTTGTGTGTCTGTAAGTTTTTTTTGTGTGTGTGTAAGTTTTTGTTTGTGTGTGTGTAAGTTTTGTGTGTGTGTAAGTTTTTTTGTATGTGTGTAAGTTTTTTTGTGTGTTTTAGTTTTTTGTGTGTGTGTAAGTTTTGTGTGTTTGTAAGTTTCTGTGTGTGTGTAATTTTTTTTGTGTGTGTTATATTTTTTGTGTATATTTTTCTGGGTGAGTTTGTTTTTGTGTGTGTATTTTTTATTTTGTGTGTGTGTATTGTCTTGTTTTTGTGTAATTGTTTTTGGGTGTGGAAGTTTTTGTGTGTGTGTGTATGTTTTTGTGGGTGTGTGTAAGTTTTTGTGTGTGTTTAAGTTTTTTGTGTGTGTGTGAGTTTTTTTTGTGTGTTTGTTAGTTTTTGTGTGTGTGTGTGTATGTTTTTGTGTGTGTGTAAATTTGTGTGTGTGTGTGTGTATGTTTTTGTGTGTGTGTATTTTTGTTTGTGTTTGCTTATGTTTTTTTGTGTGTGTAAGATTTTGTGTGTGTGTAAGTTTTTTTTGTGTGTGTATGTTTTTGTGTGTGTGTGTGTATTTTTGTGTGTGTGTGTGTGTGTGTCTAATTTTGTTTCTGTGTGTCAGTTTTTTTGTGTGTGTGTAAGTTTGTGTGTGTGTGTAAGTTTTTTTGTGTGTGTAAGTTTTTGTGTGTGTGTGTAAGTTTTTTTGTTGTGTGTAAGTTTTGTGTGTGTGTGTAAGTTTTTGTGTGTGTGTGTAAGTTTTTGTGTGTGTGTAAGTTTTTGTGTGTTTGTAAGTTTTCATGTGTGTGTGTGTGTTAGTTTTTGTGTGTGTGTAAGTTTTTGTGTGTGTAAGTTTTGTGTGTGTATAATTTTTTTTGTGTGTGTAAGTTTTTTTGTGTGTGTGTTTAAGTTTTTGTTCGTGTGTAAGTTTTTTTGTGTGTGTAAGTTTTTGTATGTGTGTGTAAGTTTTTGTGTGTGTAAGTTTTTGTGTGTGTGTAAGTTTTTGTGTGTGTGTGTGTGTAAGTTTTTGTATGTGTGTAATTTTTTGTTTGTGTGTGTAAGTTTGTGTGTGTGTTTGTTAGTTTTTGTGTGTTTTTAAGTTTTTTTGTTTTTTTAATTTTTTGTGTGTTTTTATGTTTTTTTGTGTTTGTAAGTTTTTGTGTGTGTGTATGTTTTTGTGTGTGTTTGTAAGTTTGTGTGTGTGTGTGTATGTTTTTTTGTGTGTGTTAGTTTTTTGTGTGTGTGTAAGATTTTTTGTGTGTATGTAAGTTTTTGTGTGTGTGTGTAAGTTTTTGTTTGTGTGTAATTTTTTTTGTGTGTGTAAGTTGTTGTGTGTGTGTAAGTTTTTGTGTGTGTGTATAAGTTTTTATGTGTGTTTAAGTTTTTGTGTGTGTGTAAGTTTTTGTGTGTGTGTAAGTTTTTGTGTGTGTGTAAGTTTTTGTGTGTGTGTGTGTGTAAGTTTTTCTGTGTGTGTGTAAGTTTTTGTGTGTGTGTAAGTTTTTGTGTGTGTGTAAGTTTTTTGTGTGTGTGTAAATTTTTTGTGTGTGTGTAAGTTTTGTGTGTGTGTGTGTGAGTGTTTGTGTGTGTGTGTAAGTTTTTGTGTGTGTATAAGTTTGTTGTTGTGTGTGTGCTTGTGTGTGTGTGTGTGTGTAAGTTTTTGTGTGTGTTTGTAATTTTGTGTGTGTGTGTTATTTTTTGTTTGTGTGTATGTGGTTTTTTGTGTGTTTTATTGTATTTTTGTGTGTTAGTTTTTGTGTGTGTGTAATTTTCTGTGTGTGTGTTATTTTTTGTGTGTGTGTGTGTATTTGTTTGTGTGTGCGTAAGTTTTTGTGTGTGTGTGTGTGTGTGTGTAAGTTTTTGTGAGTGCTTTAGTTTTTTCTGTGTTTGTGGATGTTTTTGTGTGTGTGTATGTTCTTGTGCGTGGGTAAGTTTTTGTGAGTGTGCTAGTTTTTATGTGAGTTCTTTTGTGTTTGTGTGTGTGTATTTGATTGTGTGTGTATGAAGTTGTGTGTGTTTAATAGGTTGTTTGACCTTAAGTTTGTGTTTGTGTGCGTGTTTGTTAGTTTTTGTGTGTGTGTAAGTTTTTTGGGTGTGTAAGTTTTTGTGTGTGTGTTTGTAAGTTTTTGTGTTTGCGTTATTTTTTTTGTGTGCTTACGTTTTTTTGTGTGTGTGTATTTTTTTTTGTTTTTTTTATTTTCTGTGTGTGTGTTAGTTTTTGTGTGTTTTATTTTTGTGTGTGTGTGTGTAATTTTTTGTGTGTGTGTATGTTTTTGTGTGTGTGTATTTGTGTGTTAGTGTTTAATTTTTTGTTTTTTTTTATGTTTTTGTGTGTGTGTATTGTTTTGTGTGTATGCGTAAGTTTTTGTCTGTGTGTAAGTTTTTTTGTGTGTATAAGTTTTTTGTGTGTGTGTGTAAGTTTTTGTGTGTGTGTAAGTTTTTCTGTGTGTGTGTAAGTTTTTTTGTGTGTGCGAAAGTTTTTGCGTATAAATTTTTGTGTGTGTGTTAGTTTTTGTGTGTGTGTAAGTTTTTGTGTGTGTAAGCTTTTGTTTGTGTGTATATTTTTGTTGGTCTGTTAGTTTTTGTGTGTTTGTCATTTTTTGTATGTGTGTGTGTGTAATTTTGTGTGTGTGTGTGTGTTTAAGTTTTTGTGTGTGTGCAAGTTTTTGTGCGTGTGTAAGTTTTTACGTGTGTGTAAGTTTTTGTATGTGTGTAAGTTTTTGTGTGTGTGTGTAAGATTTTGTGTGTGTGTAAATTTATGTATGTTTGTAAGTTTTTATGTGTGTGTAAGTTTTTGTGTGTGTCTAAGGTTTTGTGTGTGTGTAAGATTTTTGTGTGTGTGTAAGTTTATGTGTGTGTTTGTGTAAGTTTTTGTGTGTGTGTAAGTTTTTGTGTGTGTGTAAGTTTTTTTGTGTGTGTTTAAGTTTTTGTGTGTGTGTAAGTTTGTTTGTGTTTGTAATTTTTTGTTTGTGTGTGTATGTTTTTTTTTGTTTTTTAGTTTTTGTTTTTTTGTAAATTTTTTTGTTTGTTTTATTTTTTTTGCGTGTGTGTAATTTTTTGTGTGTGTGTGTAAGTTTTTGTGTGTGTTTGTAATTTTTTGTGTGTGTTTAATTTTTTGTGTGTGTTTTATTTTGTTTGTGTGTTTAATTTTTTGTTTGTGTGTTTGTTTTTGTGTTTGTGTATGTTTTTGTGTTTGTAAGTTTTTTTGTGTGTGTGTATGTTTTTGTGTGTGTGTATGTTTTTGTGTGAGTGTGTAATTTTTTTTTTGTGTGTAAGTTTTAGTGTGCGTGTAATTTTTTTGTGTGTGTAAGTTTTTGTGTGTGTGTGTAAGTTTTTGTTTGTGTGTGTAAGTTTTTGTGTAAATTTTTGTGTGTGTGTAAGTTTTTGTGTGTGTGTAAGTTTTTGTGTGTGTGTAAATTCTTTTGTTTGTTTTCGTTTCTTTGTTTTTGTAATTTTTTTTGTGTGTGTTTAAATTTTTGTGTAAATTTTTGTGTGTGTGTAACTTTTTGTGTGTGTGTAAGTTTTTTGTGTGTGTAAGGTTCTGTATGTGTGTAAGTTTTTGTGTGTGTGTAAGTTTGTGTGTGTGTGTAAGTCTTTTTTTGTGTGTGTTAGTTTTTGTGTGTGTGTAATTTTTTTGTGTGTGTGTAAGTTCTTTTTGTGTGTTGGTCAGTTTTTGTGTGTGTGTGTGTAAGTTTTTGTGTGTGTGTAAATTTGTGTGTGTGTGTGTAAGTTTTTGCGCGTGTGTAAGTTTTTGTGTGTGTGTTAGTTTTTGTTTTTGTTTAAGTTTTTGTGTGTGTGTAAGTTTTTTTTGTGTGTGTAAGTTTTTGTGCGTGTGTGTGTAAGTTTTTGTGTGTGTGTGTGTCTAATTTTTTGTGTGTGTGTAAGTTTTTTTGTGTGTGTTTAATTTTTTGTGTGTGTGTTTTATTTTTTGTGTGTTTTAGTTTTTTTTTTGTGTAAGTTTTTGTGTGTGTTTAATTTTTTGTGTGTGTGTGTAAGTTTTTGTGAGTGTGTAAGTTTTTGTGTGTGTGTAAGTTTTTGTGTGTGTGTAAGTTTTTGTGTGTGCAAGTTTTATGTGTGTAAGTTTTTGTGTGTGTGTTAGTTTTTGTGTGTGTGTATTTTTTTGTGTGTGTGTTAGTTTTTGTGTGTGTGTGTGTGTAATTTTGTGTTTTTGTTTGTTAGTTTTTGTGTGTGTGTTAGTTTTTGTGTGTGTTTGTAAGTTTTTGTGTGTGTGTAAGTTTTTGTGTGTGTGTAAGTTTTTTTGTGTGTGTGTGTTATTTTGTGTGTGTGTGTGTAAGTTTTTGTGTGTGTGTAAGTTTTTGTGTGTGTGTGTGTGAGTTTTTTTGTTTGTGTTATTTTTTGTGTTTGTGTGTTATTTTTTTTTTGTGTGTGTAAGTTTGTGTTTGTGTTTTATTTTTTTTGTGTGTTTGTTATTTTTTGTGTGTGTGTAATTTTTTATGTGTTTTTTATTTTTTGTGTGTGTTAGATTTTGTGTGTGTGTGTGAGTTTTTGTGTGTGTGTGTAATTTTATGTGTGTTTAAATTTTTTGTGTGTGTGTAAGTTTTTGTGTGTGTGTAAGTTTTTGTGTGTGTGTGTAAGTTTTGGTGTGTGTGTAAGTTTTTGTGTGTGTGTAAGTTTTTGGGTGTGTGTTAGTTTTTTTGTGTGTGTGTTAGTTTTTATGTGTGTTATTTTTTGTGTGTGTGTTAGTTTGTGTGTTTGTGTTAGTTTGTGTTTGTGTATTAGTTTTTGTGTGTGTGTGTGTGTAAGTTTGTTTGTGTGTGTGTAAGTTTTTTTGAGTGTGTAATTTTTTTTGTGTGTTTGTTAGGTTTTGTGTGTGTGTAAATTTTTGTGTGTGTGTAATTTTTTGTGTGTGTGTGTGAGTTTTTGTGTGTGTGTGTAAATTTTTGTGTGTGTGTAAGTTTTTGTGTGTGTGTGTGTGCAAGTTTTTGTGTGTGTGTGTAAGTTTTTGTGTGTGTTTGTAAGTTTGTTTGTTTTTCTGTAAGTTTTTGTGTGTGTGTATTTGTTTGTGTGTGTTTTTAATTTTTTGTGTGTGTTTAATTTTTTTGTTTGTTTTATATTTATTTTTGTGTGTGTTATTTTTTTTGTGTGTGTGTAAGTTTTTGTTTGTGCGTAAGTTTGTGTGTGTGTTTTATTTTTTTTGTGTGTGTGTTAGTTTTTTTGTGTGTGTATGTTTTTTTTGTTTGTGAGTGTATTTTTTTTTGTTTTTGTAAGTTTTTGTGTGCGTGTAAGTTTTTTTGTGTGTGTTAGTTTGTATGTGTGTGTAAGTTTTTGTGTGTGTAAGTTTTTGTGTGTGTCAGTTTTTGTGTGTGCGTAAGTTTTTTTGTGTGTGTAAGTTTGTTTGTGTGTGTGTAATTTTGGTTGTTTGTTTCAGTTTTTTTGTGTGTGTTTTAGTTTGTTTTTTTGTGTTTATTTGTGTGTGTGTGTAATTTTTTGTGTGTGTTTGTGAGTGTGATTTGGTGTGTGTAAGTTTTTGTGTGTGTGTAATTTTGTGTGTGTGTGTGTGTGTAAGTGTTTGTGTGTGTGTGTAAGTTTTTTTGTGTGTTTGTAATTTTGTTTGTGTGTGTGTAATTTTTTGTGTGTGTGTAAGTTTTTTTGTGTGTGTGTATTTTTGTGTGTGTTTGTTAGTTTTTTTTGTGGGTTTTATTTTTTTTTGTGTGTGTAAGTTTTTGTGTGTGTGTGTAATTTTTGTTTTTTGTCTTAGTTTGTGTGTGTGTGTAAGTTTTTTTGTGTGTGTGTAAGTTTTTTTGTGTGTGTAAGTTTTATGTGTGTGTGTGTGTTAGTTTTTGTGTGTGTGTAATCTTTTGTTTATGCGTAATTTTTTGTGTGTGTGTTATTTTTTTTGTGTTTGTAAGTTTTTGTGTGTGTGTAAGTTTTTGTGTGTGTGTGTAAGATTTTGTGTGTGTGTAAATTTATGTATGTGTGTAAGTTTTTATGTATGTGTAAGTTTTTGTGTGTCTAATGTTTTGTGTGTGTGTAAGATTTTGTGTGTGTGTAAGTTTTTTTGTGTGTGTTTGTAACTTTTTGTTTGTATGTTAGTTTGTTTGTGTCTTTTAGTTTTTTTGTGTGTGTTTATGTTTTTGTGTGTGTGTAAGTTTGTTTTTTTTTTTAAGAGTTTGTGTGTGTGTGTAATATTTCGTGTGTTCTATAGTTTTTGTGTGTGTGTAAGTTTTTTTGTGTTTGTGTTTTATTTTTTGTGTGTGTGTGTAATTTTTTGTTTGTGTGTGTAAGTTTTTGTGTGTGTGTGTAAGTTTTTGTGTGTGTGTTAGTTTTTGTGTGTGCGTAAGTTTTTTTGTGTGTTTAAGTTTTTGTGTGTGTGTTAGTTTTAGTGTGTTTTTTGGTTTTTGTGTTTGTTAGTGTTTTTGTTTGTGTGTAAGTTTTTGTGTGTGGGTGTTAGTTTTTTTGTGATTGTGTAATTTTTTGTGTGTGTTTAAGTTTTAGTGTGTGTGTAATTTTTGTGTGTGTGTAAGTTTTTGTGTGTGTAAGTTTTTTTGTGTGTGTGTAATTTTGTGTGTAAATTTTTATATGTCTTTTTGTAGTTGTGTCTGATTTATTTTTTTGTGTGTGTGTAATTTTGTGTGTGTGTGTAAGTTTTTTTGTGTGTGTGTATTTTTTTGTTTTTGTTTTTCTGTTTTGTGTAAATTTTTGTGTGTGTGTAATTTTTTTTTTTTGTTTGATTTTTTGTTTTTTTGTAAGTTTCTGTGTGTGCGTAAGTTTTTTTGTTTGTGTTATTTTTTTTGAGTGTGTAAGTTTTTCTGTTTATGTGTTAGTTTTTGTGTGTGTTTAAGTTGTTTTTGTGTGTGTTATTTTTTTTTTTTTGTTGGTAATTTTTTTTTTGTTTGTGTGTAATTTTTTGTGTGTGAGTAAATTTTTGTGTGTGTGTAAGTTTTTGCGAGTGTGTTTTTTTTTGTTTGTGTGTTAGTTTTTTTGTGTTTGTAAGTTTTTTTTTGTGTGTTATTTTTTTTTGTGTGTTTTATTTTTTGTGTGTGTGTGTCTAATTTTGTTTGTGTGTGTGTGTATAAGTTTTTGTGTGCGCGTAAGTTTTTGTGTGTGTGTGTTATTTTTTGTGTGTGTGTGTAAGTTTTTGTGTGTTTAAGTTTTTGTGTGTGTTTAAGTTTTTTTGTGTGTGTAATTTTTTGTGTGTGTGTGTAAATTTTTGTGTGTGTGTGTAATTTTGTGTGCGTGTGTAAGTTTATGTGTGTAAGTTTTTGTGTGTGTGTGTGTAAGTTTTTGTGTGTGTAATTTTTTGTGTGTGTGTATGTTTTTATGTTTGTGTTAGTTTTTTTGTGTGTGTGTTTTTTTTTTTGTTTGTGTTTTATTTTTTGTGTGTGTTTGTTTTTTTTTTTGTGTGTGTATGTTTTTTTGTGTGTGTGTAATTTTGTGTGTATGTGTTAGTTTTTTTGTGTGTGTAAGTTTTTGTGTGTGTTTGTGTGTCTTTGTGTGTGTGTGTAAGTTTGTGTGTGTGTGTTAGTTTGTGTGTGTGTGTGTGTCTAATTTTTTGTGTGTGTGTATTTTTGTTTTTTTGTGTTTTATTTTTTGTTTGTTTTTGTATGTTTGTGTGTGTTTTTAAGTTTTTTTGTGTGTGTGTATTTTTGTTTGCGTGTTTAATTTTTTATGTTTGTTTTATTTTTTTTTTGTTTTAGTTTTTGTTTGTTTGTGAGAGTTTTTGTGTGTGTGTGTAAGTTTATGTGTGTTTAAATTTTTTTTGTTTGTGTAAGTTTTTTTGTGTGTGTAAGTTTTTGTGTTTGTGTTTAAGTTTTTGTTTTTGTGTAAGTTTTTGTGTGTGTGTAAGTTTTTGGGTGCGTGTAAGTTTGTGTGTGTGTGTTTAAGTTTTTATGTGTGTTAGTTTGTGTGTGTGTGTTAGTTTTTGTATTTGTGTTAGTTTTGGTTTTTATGTTTGTTTTTCTGTGTGTGTGTTTGTGTAAGTTTGTGTTTGTTTGTGTTTTTTTTTGTGTGTGTGTTAGTTTTTTTTTGTGTGTGTAAGTTTTTGTGTGTGTGTTAATTTTTTTTTTTGTGTAAGTTTTTTTGTGTGTGTGTGTGTGTTTGTTTGTTTGTGTTATTTTTTGTGTGTTTATTAGTTTGTGTGTGTGTGTGTGTGTAATTTTTTGTGTGTGTTTGTAAGTTTTTGTGTGTGTGTGTATGTTTGTTTGTGTGTGTGTAAGTTTTTGTGTGTGTGTAAGTTTTTGTGTGTGTGTAATTTTTTTTGTGTGTGTAAGTTTTTGTTTTTGTTTGTAAGTTTTTTTTTTTTGTTTTATTTTTTGTTTGTGTGTGTAAGTTTTTGTGTGTGTGTAAGTTTTTTGTGTGTGTGTAAGTTTGTTTGTATGTGTGTAAGTTTTTGTGTGTGTGTAAGTTTGTTTGTGTGTGAGTGTAAGTTTTTGTGTGTGTGTTAGTTTTTGTTTGTTTGTAATTTCGTGTTTGTTTGTAAGTTTTTTTGTGTGTGTTAGTTTTTGTGTGTGTGTTAATTTTTGTGTGTGTAAGTTTTTGTGTGTGTGTTAGTTTTTGTGTGTCTGTAAGTTTTTGTGTGTGTGGCTGTGTGTAAGTTATTGTGTGTGTTTAAGTATTTTTGTGTGTGTATGTTTTTGTGTGTGTGTGTGTAAGGTTTTGTGTGTGTGTAATTTTTTGTGTGTGTTTTATTTTTTGTGTGTTTGTGTATGTTTATTTGTGTGTGTAATTTTTTGTGTTTTTTTAAGTTTTTGTGTGTGTAAGTTTTTTTTGTGTGTGTGTAAGTTTTTGTGTGTGTGTAATTTTTTGTGTGTGTGTAAGTTTTTTTTTGAGTGTAAGTTTTTGTGTGTGTGTAAGTTTTTTTGTGTTTGTGTATGTTTTTGTGTGTGCGTTAGTTTTTGTCTGTGTGTTAGTTTTTGTGTGTGTTTTATTTTTTTGTGTGTGTGTTTTATTTTTTTTGTGTGTGTAAGTTTTTGTGTTTTTGTTTAATTTTTTTTGTGTGTGTGTAATATTTTGCGTAAATTTTTGTGTTTGTGTAAGTTTTTGTGTGTGTGTAAGTTTTTGTGTGTGTGTAAGTTTTTGTGTTTGTGTAAGTTTTTTGTGTGTGTTAGTTTTTGTGTGTGTGTAATTTTTTGTGTGTATGTGTAAGTTTTTGTGTGTGTGTGTGTGTAAGTTTTTGTGTGTGTGCAAGTTTTTGTGAGTGTGTAAGTTTTTACGTGTGTGTATGTTTTTGTATGTGTGTAAGTTTTTGTGTGTGTGTGTAAGATTTTGTGTGTGTGTAAATTTATGTATGTGTGTAAGTTTTTATGTTTGTGTCAGTTTGTGTGTGTCTAAGGTTTTGTGTGTGTGTAAGATTTTGTGTGTGTGTAAGTTTATGTGTGTGTTTGTGTAACTTTTTGTGTGTGTGTTATTTTTTGTGTGTGTTTAAGTTTTTTTGTGTGTTTTTAAGTTTTTGTGTGTGTGTTAGTTTTTTTGTGTTTTTAAGTTTTTGTTTGTGTTTGTAAGTTTTTGTGTGTGTTTTAGTTTTTTTTTTTTTGTTAATTTTTTTGTGTGTTTTAGTTTTTGTGTGTGTGTGTAAGTTTTTGTGTGTGTGTAAGTTTTTGTGTTTGTGTGTTATTTTTTGTGTGTTTTTTATTTTGTTTTTTTGTGTTTGTTTTTGTTTGTGTGTTAATTTGTGTGTGTGTGTTATTTTTTGTGTTTTTTAGTTTTTGTGTTTTTAAGTTTTTTTTTTTTTTTTTGAGTTTTTTTGTGTGTGTAAGTTTTTGTATGTGTGTGTCAGTTTTTTTGTGTGTGTTATTTTTTGTTTGTTTGTAATTTTTTTGTGTGTGTAAGTTTTTTTGTGTGTGTGTTAGTTTTTTTTTGTGTGTGTAAGTTTTTTTGTGTGTGTGTAAGTTTATTTGTGTGTGTAATTTTTTTTGTTTGTGTGTAAGTTTTTCTGTGTGTGTAATCTTTTTGTGTGTTTGTTCTTTTTTTTGTGTTTGTGAGTTTTTGTGTTTGTGTTTATTTTTTTTTTTGTTTGTTTAAGTTTTTTTGTAAATTTTTTTGTGTGTGTATGTTTTGTGTGTGTTTAAGTTTTTGTGTGTGTTTCAGTTTCTGTTTGTGTTTTAGTTTTTGTGTGTGTTAGTTTTTTGGTGTGTGTAAGTTTTTGTGTTTGTGTAAGTTTTTTTGTGTGTGTGTAAATTTTTGTGTGTATGTATGTTTTTTTTGTGTGTGTAATTTTTTTTCGTGTGTGGGTATGTTTTTGTGTGTGTGTGTGTGTGTAATATTTTGTGTGTGTGTAAATTTGTTTTTGTTTGTGTTATTTTTTGTGAGTGTGTAATGTTTTGAGTTTGTTTTATTTTTTTTGTGTGTGTAAGTTCTTTTGTGTGTGTCTGTTTTTGTGTGTGTGTGTAAGTTTTTGTGTGTGTGTGTAAGTTTTTGTGTGTGTGTGTCTAAGTTTTTGTGTGTGTGTAAGTTTTTGTGTGTGTGTTAGTTTTTTTGTTTGTGTGTTTTTTTGTTTGTGTGTTTGGTTTTGTGTGTGTGTGTGTGTGTATTTTTTTGTGTGTGTGTGTGTGTAATTTGTTGTTTGTGTTTTATTTTTTGTGTGTTTGAAATTTTTTTTGTGTGTGTTAGTTTGTGTTTGTGTGTGTGTGTTAGTTTTTGTGTGTGTCAGTTTTTGTGTTTGTGTCAGTTTTTTTGTGTGTGTCAGTGTGTTTGTGTGTGTGTTTTAAATTTTTTTTGTGTGTGTGTTTGTTTGTGTGTGTGTTTTAGTTTTTGTGTGTGTGTTTTTTTTTTTTTGTGTTTGTAATTTTGTGTTTTTGTGGTTTTTTTTGTGTGTGGGTGTTTTTTTTTTTGTGTGTGTGTTAGTGTGTTTTTTTGTTTTATTTTTTTTGTGTGTGTTTTTTTTTTTGTGTGTGTGTAATTTTTTGTGTGTGTGTGTAAGTTTGTGTGTGTGTGTGTTAGTTTTTGTGTGTGTGTATGTTTTTTTGTGTGTGTGTAAATTTTTTTGTATGTTTAAGTTTTTTTGTGTGTTTAATTTTTTTTTTGTGTAAGTTTTTTTGTTTGTTTGTAATTTTTTTTGTGTGTTTAAGTTTTATTTGTTTTTTTATTTTTTTGTGTTTGTTTAAGTTTTTTTATGTTTGTAAGTTTTTATATGTGTGTAAGTTTTTATGTGTGTGTAAGTTTTTGTGTGTGTGTAAGTTTTTGTGTGTGTGTAAGTTTTTGTGTATTTGTAAGTTTTTGTGTGTGTAAGTTTTTTTGTGTGTAAGTTTTTTTTTTTGTTTAAGTTTTTGTGTTTGTGTCAGATGTTGTTAGTGAGTTTTTTTGTGTTTTTGTGTGTATGTTTTTTGTGTGTGTGTATGTTTTTGTGTGTGTGTAAATTAGTGTGTGTGTGTGTGTAATTTTGTGTGTGTGTGTAATTTTTTGTGTGTGTAATTTTTTTTGTGTTTGTGTAAGTTTTTGTTTTTGTTTAATTTTTTGTTTGTGTGTAATTTTTTTTGTGTGTGTAAGTTTTTGTGTGTGTCTGTAAGTTTTTTTTGTGTGTGTGTAAGTTTTTGTTTGTGTGTGTGTAAGTTTTGTGTGTGTGTAAGTTTTTTTTTATTTTTGTAATTTTTTATGTGTGTGTTATTTTTTTGTGTGTGTGTTAGATGGTGTGTGTTTGTAAGTTTTTTTGTGTGTGTGTATTTTTTTGTGTGTTTTTGTCTGTTTTGTGTAAATTTTTTTTGTTGTTTATGTTTTTGTGTGTGTGTAATTTTGTGTTTTTTTTTATTTTTTTTTTTTTGTGTATGTTATTGTGTGTGTGTAAGTTTTTATTTGTGTGTAAGTCTTTTTTTGTGTGTGTAAGTTTTTGTGTGTGTTTAAGTTTTTTGTGTGTGTGTAAGTTCGTTTTGTGTGTTTGTAAGTTTTTGTGTGTGTGTGTGTAAGTTTTTGTGTGTGTGTAATTTTGTGTGTGTGTGTGTAATTTTTTGAGTGTGTGTAAGTTTTTGTGTGTGTATGTTTTTGTGTGTGTGTATTTTTGTGTGTGTTTGTATGTTTTTTTGTGTTTGTATGTTTTTTTGTGTGTGTGTGTAAGTTTTTGTGTGTGTGTGTGTAAGTTTTGTGTGTGTGTAAGTTTTTTTGTATGTGTGTAAGTTTTTCTGTGTGTGTAAGTTTTTTTTGTGTGTGTAAGTTTTTGTGTGTTTGTAAGTTTTTTTGTGTGTGGTTAAGTTTTTTTGTTTGTTTGTATGTTTTGTGTATTTTTGTGTTTTTGTGTCATTTTGTTTGTGTGTGTAATTTTTTGTTTTTGTTTAAGTTTCTTTTTTTGCGTAATTTATTTTTTGTGTGTTATTTTTTTTGTGTGTGTAAGTTTTTTTTTGTGTGTGTTTGTTTTTGTGTGTGTGTTAGTTTTTTTTGTGTGTGTATGTTGTTATTTTGTGTGGGTTAGTTTGTGTGTGTGTGTGTGTATGAGTTTTTTTTTTTGCATATTTGTGTGTGTGTGTGTGTAATTGCTTGTGCATGTGTTTTTTATTGTGTGTGTGTATGTTTTTGTGTGTGTGTATTTGGTTGTTTGTGTTTTAGTTTTTTTTGTGTGTGTAATTTTGTTTTTGTGTGTGTCTAAGTTTTTGTGTGTGTGTGTGTCTAAGTTTTTGTGTGAGAGTAAGTTTTTGTGTGTGTGTGTGAGTTTTTGTGTGTGTGTGTAAGTTTATGTGTGTTTAAGTTTTTTTGTGTGTGTGTAAGTTTTTGTTTGTGTTTTATTTTTTTTGTGTGTGTTTAAGTTTTGGTGTGTGTGTTATTTTTTGTGTGTGTGTAAGTTTATGTGTGTAAGTTGTTTTGTGTGTGTGTGTAATTTTTTTTGTGTGTATGTTTTTGTGTGTGTGTATTTTTGTATGAGTTTTTATTTTTGTTTATGTTCGTAAGTTCTTTTGTGTGTGTGTGTTTTATTTTTTGTTTGTGTTTTTTATTTTTTTTGTGTGTTTCATTTTTTTTGTGTGTGTTTAATTTTGTTTTTGTTTTTAAATTTGTTTTTGTGTGTTAGTTTTTGTTTGTGCGTGTGTTTGTGTGTGTGTGTGTGTAAGTTTTTTTGTGTGTGTAAGTTTTTGTGTGTGTGTGTGTTTCTTTTTTTGTGTGTGTGTATGTTTTTGTGTGTTTGTTTTTGTTTTTGTGTGTGTGTTTTTGTTTGTGTGTGTGTGTATGTTTTTGTGTGTGTTTGTATGTTTTTGTGTGTGTGTTATTTTTTTTGTGTGTGTAAGTTTTTGTGTGTTTAAGTTTTTGTGTGTGTGTGTGAGTTTTTGTGTGTGTGTGTAAGTTTATGTGTGTTTAAATTTTTTGTTTGTGTTTCAGTTTTTTTTTGTGTTTAAGTGTTTTTGTGTGTTTTTAAGTTTTTGTGTGTGTGTATTTGTTTTTGTGTGTGTAAGTTTTTTTGTGTGTGTAATTTTTTGTTTGTGTGTGTAAGTTTTTGTGTGTGTAAGTTTTTTTGTGTGTGTAAGTTTTTGTGTGTGTGTAAGTTTTTGTGTGTGTGTAATTTTTTCTGTGTGTGTGTGTGTGTGTAAGTTTGTTTGTGTGTGTGTAAGTTTTTGTGTGTGTATAAGTTTTTGTGTGTGTGTAAATTTTTGTGTGTGTGTAAGTTTTGGTGTGTGTGTGTGAGTTTTTGTTTGTGTGTGTAAGTTTTTGTGTGTGTATAAGTTTGTGTGTGTGTGTGTTAGTTTTTGTGTGTGTGTGTAAATTTTTTTGTGTGTGTGTTAGTTTTTTTTTGTGTATTTATTTTTTTGTGTTTGTGTAAATTTTTTTTTGTGTTTGTAAGTTTTTGTGTGTGTGTAAGCTTTTTTGTGTGTGTGTAATTTTTTTTTGTGTGTGTAAGTTTTTGTGTGTGTGTGTGTGTAAGTTTGTGTGTGTGCGTTTAAGTTTGTTTGTGTTTGTTTGTTTTTGTGTGTGTGTGTTAGTTTTTTTGTGTGTTTAAGTTTTTTTTGTGTGTGAGTGTTAGTTTTTGTGTGTGTTTAAGTTTGTGTGTGTGTTTAAGTTTCTTTGTGTGTGTAAGTTTTTATGTGTTTTTAATTTTTTTTGTGTGTGTTAGTTTTTGTCTGTGTAAATTTTCGTGTGTGTGTAAGTTTTTGTGTGTCTGTAATTTTTTGTGTGTGTGCCTGTGTGTAAGTTATTGTGTGTGTTTAAGTATTTTTGTGTGTGTAATTTTTTGTGTGTGTGTTTGTTAGTTTTTGTTTTTGCGTTATTTTTTTTGTGTGTTTTAGTTTTTTTGTGTGTGTTTTAGTTTTTTTTTTTGTGTAAATTTCTGTGTGTGTTTAATTTTCTGTGTGTGTATGTTTTGTGTGTGTGTGTGTGTATTTGTTTTTTTGTGTGTATTTTTTTTTGTGTGTTTTATTTTTTGTTTTTTTATCTTTTTTTTTTTGTGTGTAAGTTTTTGTGTGTGTGTGTATTTTTTTGTGTGTGTGTTAGTTTTTGTGTGCGTGTAAGTTTTTGTGTGTGTATTATTTTTTTTTGTGTGTGTGTATTTTTTTTTGTGTTTGTTAGTTTTTGTGTGTGTTTTTAAGTTTTTTGTGTGTGTGTGTAAGTTTTTGCGTAATTTTTTGTGTGTGTGTAAGTTTGTTTGTGTGTGTAATTTTTTTTGTGTGTGTCAGTTTTTGTGTTTGTGTAAGTTTTAGTTGTGTGTGTAAGTTTTTGTGTGTGTGTAAGTTTTTGTGTGTATGTGTAAGTTTGTTTGTTTGTGTGTGTGTAAGTTTTTGTGTGTGTGCTAGTTTTTGTGCGTGTGTCAGTTTTTAAGTGTGTGTATGTTTTTGTATGTGTGTAAGTTTTTGTGTGTGTGTGTAAGATTTTGTGTGTGTGTAAATTTATGTATGTGTGTAAGTTTTTATGTATGTGTAAGTTTGTGTGTGTCTAAGGTTTTGTGTGTGTGTAAGATTTTGTGTGTGTGTAAGTTTTTTTGTGTGTGTGTGTAATTTTTTGTGTGTATTTTTTTTTGTTTTTGTGTTTTAGTTTTTTTGTGTGTGTTTATTTTTTTTTGTGTGTGTAATTTTGTTTTTTTGTGTTATTTTTTTTGTGTGTGTGTGATTTTTTGTGTGTGTGTAATTTTTTGTGTGTGTGTAAGTTTTTGTGTGTTTGTTAGTTTTTGTGTTTGTGTTTTTTTTTTTGTGTGTTTGTGTAAGTTTTTGTGTTTTTGTTTAAGTTTTTGTGTGTGTTTTAGTTTTTGTGTGTTTGTAAGTTTTTTTGGGTGTGTAAGTTTTTGTGTGTGTGTAAGTTTTTTTGTGTGTCTAATTTTGTGTTTGTGTGTGTAAGTTTATGTGTGTGTGTTAGTTCTTGTGTGTGTGTGTGTAAGTTTTTGTTTGTGTGTGTAAGTTTTTGTGTGTGTGTTTAAGTTTTTGTGTGTGTGTAATTTTTTGTGTGTGTGTAAGTTTCTGTGTGCGTGCAAGTTTTTGTGTGTGTAAGTTTGTTGTGTGTGTGTAAGTTTTGTGTGTGTGTAAGTTTTTGTGTGTGTGCCCATTTTGAAGTTGGAAAATATTAAATATGAATTTTTTGTGTTTTAAGTGTTTAATGACATTCTGATGTAAAAAAAAGTATTGCTTGGTGTTGAGGTATCCTAAAAGCTGTAAAGTAAAGTTAAGGGTGAAAAGGATCGTTACTTCAAGTTGTAAAATGGGTTTAGGAGGGACATTAAAAAAAGAACTTGCTCTGAAATGCCTTTTGAAAAGTATTGCTTGGTGTTGAGATATCCAAAAAGCTGTAAAGTGAAGTTGTGGGTGAAAAGGATGGGTACTTCAACTTGTAAAATGGGCTTAGAACGTACATTACGTAACGAAATTGCTCTGAAATGTCTTTTAAAAAGTATTGCTAGTTGTTGAGGTATCCAAAAAGCTGTAAAGTAAAGTTGTGGGTGAAAAGGATGGGTACTTCAACTTGTAAAATGGGTTTAGGAGGAACATTAAGAAAGGAACTTGCTCTGAAATGCCTTTGAAAACTTTACATAAAGTTAGGTTGTACGTAGGCTAAAAACACTTGTGTTTTAAGTGTGTTTCATGACACTCTAAGATGTAAAAAAAGTTAAAAAAAATAAAATTGGTCACTACAAACATTATTTTTATAATAGTAAAAGTTGCGACACACATATCTATATCATTCCCATTTTGAAGTTGGAAAATATTAAATATGAATTTTTTGTGTTTTAAGAGTGTTTCAAGACATTCTATGAGATGTAAAAACAAAAGTTAAAATAAAAACTAAAAAAAACTAAAAAAAACTCAAAAAAGAAGAAAAAAAAGTTTGGAGGGGGGGGGGTTGGTGGGAGGGAGGTGGTGGAGGAGTTGGAGGGAGGGTGGAGGGATAGGGTTGAGGGATAGGGGTAGGACTTGGGGCCAAAAAGCTGTAAAGTAAAGTTGTGGGTGAAAAGGATGGGTACTTCAACTTGTAAAATGGGTTTAGGAAAGACATTACGTAAAGAACTTGTCCTGAAAAATTTATTCGAGGGGGATACCAAAAGTTGGGGTTGTGGGGCCCTTTTGTGTCTCAAATCATCTTCTAAAATGCCTCAAACTGTTTCACCCAAATAATTACCTAAAATGCCTAAAACGGTTTCGTCTAAATAATCCCTAAACGTAATTTATGCGTGTTCCCTTTGTTTTGGCATCCCTGCGCTGTCACATTTGAAATTCCTAGGAAACCCTTTCCCGCGTTAATCTCTTCATCTCTAAGATCAAAACATTATTCCCCACCTCCCCCTTAGAAACAAAAATTAATTAATTCCCCTTTCTTGAATCAATAATTCCCCTTAGAAACAAAAAATTAATTCCCCTTTCGTGAATCAATAATTCCCCTTAGAAACAACAAATTAATTCCCCTCTCGTAGATCAATAATTCCCCTTAGAAACAACAAATTAATTCCCCTTTCGTGAATCAATAATCCCCCTTAGAAACAACGAATTAATTTTCCTTTCGTAGATCAATAATTCCCCTTAGAAATAACAAATTAATTCCCCTTTTGTGACAAATCAATCAACCTTGACATCATCTATCAGACATTAATATACTTCGCCCGGAAACAATTCTCCTGGACGAACACCAAATATATTAATAAACTTCGCCCGGAGACAATTCTCCAGGACTTGTTGTTGAACTTATGTATACATCCAGCAATTGTTGTTGAACTTATGTCTACATACAGCAATTGTTGTTGACATCCAAGAAACATCCATAAAAGTGAGAAAATTCCTTATTTTCAAGTGAGAAAAATCCTGTTTTTTCATTCTCAGTGAGAAAAACCATAAAAACATCCATAAAAGTGAGAAAATACTGTTTTTCAATTCTCAGTGACAAAAACCATAAAAACATCCATAAAGTGCTGTTGACATCCATGAAAAACAACACATAAATGGAAAGACACACATAACCATCCAAGAAACATCCATAAAAGTGAGAAAAACCATATTTTTTCAAGTGACAAAATTCTGTTTTTTCATTCTCAGTGAGAAAAACCATTCTCCCTGGGGATTCCATGCCCATATATGGTGCCCAGTCGGACTTACAGCACAGGTGTTCTCCAACATTGTTTATGTGGATAGGTACCGTTGGACTCAATTGTAGATGGCAGCAGGGGTGAGGGGTGGGATCAATAGGGGTATTTCTACTAGTTTGACGTGCACATTGTAAAAAGCAACCAAACCTTTTATATTATATATCTATAAAGGTAACAAACACGTTTTGAGAGTAAAATTGAGATTTTATAACGAAAGCAGACTGGTTTTTGACGCACTTTCATCATAACATTTTTTTTGTTTCTTTTTTTTTAATTGAAAATTAGAAACTGTCAAATTGCATAATCAAGGAATGGTCTCATTCTAGAAATACCGGTTTACAGTTGGTTATAATCCTTTTGTTTCTGAGGCAACATCCACTTTCATGGGTCCAATCAAAGATGTTTCTACTAACGCTACTCCATATATGATAACTCGATTAGTAATTGAATTCAAAATAAAAGGAGTGATTTTCATTGTAATTCAAATTAGTAAGAGAATTGAATTCAGAGTCAAGTATGTATGGTGTTTTTGACTGCGAATTCATTGGTTTGAAGAATTCATCATGTGGGGTGATTTTTGAATGTGTATTTTTATTGCTGACTACAGATCGTAGAAAAGTCTCTTGTTATAACTGGCATATCAACTACAATATGTATGCGTAAAATAGAGACATTTGGCGCAATACATTATGCGGTATAAACAAACTAGGTTTATATGATAGAGTGTTACCCCCATTTCATGATGAAGGGAAGGATCTATCCGTGGTACAAGAGGAAGTTAAAGAAATATGTAGTTTTTTTGGTGTAACAGCACTATACGCGAAAGGGAGTGTACCCACTGACAAACTTTTAATCGACAAATGCAAATCTCATATACCAATATTCAACTTGGAAGATTTTAATTGTGAGAAATTTCCGAGTAAAATACACAACCCAGAGGACGAGGTTCAATTTTTTAGCAAATGGGTTCCAATAAATATTCCTGCTCGGAATATGTGTATAAGATATCCCAAGAAGAAGAAGCACAACAACAAAATCCGTGATATAGATTGGGATCACACTAAGTAGATGATGAAGGATGATGAATTTTTATAACAGCCATCACCCCCATGACTATCCAATGGTCTTTTTAAAGACCAACAAATTTATAAACACTTCGTAACCATGGTCATATGAATCTTTTCTGTGCCTTGACAGAAAACAAAACATCGCATCGTACTAGTCTGAAATAGTTTTTTTTTCTTCTTTTTTTTCTTTTTTTTCTGTACCATGTGAAAAAATTCACAAAGGGTTTGATGCAATGAGCGACTAATCAGATCAAGCCTCGGTATTACTTACCAAAGCTCCAAAAACTGAATGCTAAAAACTAATTAGAAACGAAAGGTAGTTTAGTTTTAATTCTGTATCCAAATATATATAGTTTACTGGGTTTTAGACTATTTGTTAAAGTTAAAAACAAAATTCAATCCTCAAAAATTCAAGAAAAAGGGGGAACACCCCAGTAGGGATCGACTTTCATATCTCGGGTTGAAGTACCCTTTTTAAGCATTAGAAGATATCATGCAGTGACAAAGTGTCGTTTACAACTGGTTTTGTACAGCAAAAAAAATCTTTTGGCTTAAATACAACAAAAAAGCTATCAAGCATAAAGGCTACGAGAAGGGCAATCAACTTAAAATTATCGAAAAAGTTTGTACACAATCTTTTATATTCTGAAGGGCAGGATGCCACGCGACATTCTTCATATTTGAGCATAAAAGCATTAAGTTAAAGGTGAAATATTTTTATAGGCAATGGTTCGGAAGCTTCATTTGGATTTGATTTTGATATTGGATAAAAATTCAGTCATTTTTATAGAAACTGCATTACTTTCACGGAAAACATCTTTCAGCGTATTTTAACTTTAAATGAAAAGTGTTAAATGCAAATTCATTTTGGTTTTTATGTTGGATAAAAATTCGTTCATTTTTATAGAAACTGTAATAGTCATTTTTATATATCTTTCAGGATTTTTTAAGTTTAAATGAAAAGTAGTAAATGCAATTTCATTTTGATTTTAATTTTTTATAGAAACTGCAATTTTGCGTAATTTTTATAGAAACCATCTTTTAGCGTATTTTAAATTTATATGCAAAGTATTAAATGCAAATTCATTTTGATTTTGAAATTTGTTCATTTTTATAGAAACTGTAATAGTCATTTTTATACATCTTTCAGGATTTTTTAAGTTTAAATAAAAAGTAGTAAATGCAATTTCATTTTGATTTTGATTTTTTATAGCAGCTGCAATTTAGCGTATTTTTTTATAGGAACCATCTTTTAGCGTATTTTAAGTTTATATGCAAAGTATTAAATGCAAATTCATTTTGATTTTGAAATTCGTTCATTTTTATAGAAACTGCAATAGTTCCACAGGAAGCATCTTTCAGTGTGTTTTAAGTTTAAATGAAAAGTATTCAATGAAAATTAAATTTGATTTTGATGTTGGATTCCATTCATTCTTATAGAAACTGCAATAGTTTCACGGAAAACATCTTCTGATTTAATACATGCAATAAACTAGTTAGTATTTTAAATAGGGTCTAGCGTTGTAGTATACTAAAAGCTATCAAGCATAAAGACTACGAGAAAGGCAATCAACTTAAAATTATCGAAAAAGTTTGTACACAATCTTTTATATTCTGAAGGCAGGATGCCACGCGACATTTTTCATATTTGAGCATAAAAGCAATAAGTTATAGGTGTAATACTTTTATAAGTAAGT